>NC_137424.1:64170528-64725528 GCF_964374335.1 Astatotilapia calliptera
GAAGAAAGTCTTTAACTTCCCTTAAGTACAGTGGCAGTGGATGTGGGTTAGAGATGCAATGAGCTTGAACCTGCAGGTGACCATCTTCACTGACCACACCATCTGTGACGGAGGACTCATCTCTCCTGGTGTCCTGCAAGCAAACAATCATATTTTTTGGAACACAAACTTAATTACTTTCTTAAAACATTTTTTTCTGCATTTGGTATAGAACAGACTCCAATTTAGACAGTCTCAGGCCCCCTCCCCACCGGAGAGGTGACATTCAATGTCCCACTTGTCAGTCCCACCCAACATAGAATAATGTCATGAAAGCATCATTTTAAGGATCAAATCAGCTTCTAAAGAATTTTCCGTTTTTTCCCTCTTTGCTTCTTACTGTCTTTGAAGCTCGGGACTAGCACTACTGCTGTTGGACAGAAAGACATCAACTCAGTGAATAGAATAGAATAGAATAGCCTTTATTGTCATTGTACAGAGTACAACGAAATTGGAGTTAGGGCTGCACGATATTAGGAAAACCTGCGATGTGCGATAACTGTGATCAATACTGCGATAACGATATGACTTGCGATAAAATAAATAGCAAAAAAAAAACAAAAAACAAATACATAATTTCCGTTTTACTGCACAGTTTTATTTAATGAAAGCTGCAGTATTAGCAGTGTAACAACAAAGTGCAGTCAAACATTGAAACATTGCCCCCATAAAAAAATTTCTGAGGCTTGAATTCTGAAAGACATCCTTCCCGGTCTCTATAATTAGTTTTAAATAAACATAACTTAAATTATACTGCAAATTATCTCTATGCAGTTGTTCATCATTTTACCACTCACCAAGTAGTTATGATGCAAGTCAAAACTGGAGTGGAAACTTTACTAGATTAAACTATAGGTAAGAACTTGTCTGCTGTGGGAACACACCAAAGAACAATTGTCTACCTTTGTGGTCGTACTGGCCAAGACTAATATTATCAACAATTAAGAACAATGTAGGTAGTGTATTTTTGTAATTTTTTGAAAAAAAAAAAAGGTTTCTCTATCTTGCATTCATCCTTCCTGAGTGAATGTTTTTTATGGCAAGTTCTTGTTAAGGAAAACCAACATGTTTACTCTCCAAGGTTTTAAACATGTGCGCTGACATGTTACTATGTTTCCTGATGTACTAAAAAGTCTCTCTGAAGGTGAGCTACTTGCAGGTATGCAGAGATACTTCCTTGCAAGCTTGCTTAGCTGTGGGAATGTCATTTTGTGGAGTTTCCACCATGCCAAGGGGTCTTCCTCACTGTCTATGGCCGTGGATAGCAAGTAGCTGTTAAGCTCAGCTTCAACAGCTTGTGAGAGATGCATAAAAGAGGAGGTAGGGATTGGAGCTGCCTTGAAGAAACTGCCCAGGGACTTTTTTGCCTTCTTCAGGGGACGACTGGGTGGATCATCTGTCTGGGCCTCTGGTTCAGCGGAGCTTCTCTCCTGGAACAGAAAGCAGATTATAAGAAAAGTAAACATTTTGGACTAAATATGAATTGAAAGGTTTTATATATAAGCATGCATGAATACCTTCTGTGCCACTGCTTCCATTTCTGACATCACTCTGGTCTTGATGTCTGAGACTCGATCAGTGCTGGTGTAGCTGACTTTAAATCTGGGATCCATGAAGCACGCCATGTCCATAAGTTCCTGGGTAGCTGGATTTTCATATTTAGTAATCAGGTACTCGAGGATTTTCTTCTTAATTGATTTTGTCAAATCACTGTCTTCTTCCTTCTCTGCAAGCACCGACGTCTTCATCAGATGAAGGACTGGTTTTACATATGAAACACTAACGTAGCTCTCACCAGACAGGGCATCTGTAAAGTCTTGCAGGGGGTGTAATGCCTGGTTGACAGACTCCAGTACCTCAAGATCCTGCCAAGTAGGAATCAAGTGTCTTGATTTCTTGTCTGCTGAGATGACATCAGAAATGGCCCACTGCTGCTCCAGGACTCTCTCAATCATCTTCTGCCTGGAACCCCACCTGGTTGGGCATTCTGTGATCAGTGTGTGCTCTGGGAGGTTGAGCTTCTGCTGTGCTTTTTTCAGAGCCATCTTTGCTTTCCAGCTGTGGCAAAAATGTCCAACTAACTTTTTGCAAAGTCCAATGGCTCGGGCAATGCGGGCATCATCTTTGATAGAATTTTCTGGAGAAATAAGAGGAAACAAAAAAACTGTCATGTTTAAAACCTTTTTTTTTTTTTAAAAAAACTAATTGAAATTTATAACTAAAGTTGTCTAAAAAGGTAACATTATCCTTATCAATATCAATTTGATAATAATGTATAGCACATTTTCATTGCTAAAAAGATCTGCCTTGAATAAAACTTACCGATTGCAAGGTGCAGCCTGTGTCCAAAACACTGAAGTCTGACCCAGTTGTTTAGCTCCGTGGCTCTCACAACATTGGCACCGTTGTCTGTGGTGATGCACACTTGTCGATCTTCTTTAAGATCCCAGCTGGCTAACACCTCACGTAATACATGGGCTATATTTTCACTAGTGTGGGAGTCTGGAAAATACACAGTCTCTAGACACCGTGTTTTCAGTTCAAAGTCTTCGGTGAGGAAGTGCACTGTGAAACTCATATATGGTTCCGTTGTACGACTTGACCATAGGTCTGTAGTGCTTGCGTAGTTTTCAGCTTGGCTCAGTTCAAACATGACGGTCTTGCGGCATGTTTCATACATTTGTGGAATGGCGACATGTGAAAAGTAGTTTCGTGAGGGGATGCGGTATCTCTGGTCCACTTTATGTATCAGACTGGTGAAGCCCTCTCTGCTAACTGTATTTATAGGCATCATGTCTTTAGCCAAAAAATGTGTAATGGCCTCTGTTATTTCTTTGTACCGCTTCGACGTTTTCTCATAAGGAATTCCACTTGAAAAACTCTGATACAGAGACGGCTGTTGGACTGCTGCGCTCTTTGTCTTAACATTAGCAACCTTTGTTTGGCTAGCCCTATCTTTCTGGAACTCTTCAAACAGTTCTCTGTGGTTGTATTGAAGATGATGGTGGAGATTAGTCGTGTTTCCTCTGGTGGTTGCCACGAGTGTTCGGCAAGTTTTGCAGAGTACCTGTGTTTGGAGAACGTCGTCTTTATCAAATCCAAAGTACCTCCAAATAAGTGAGGTACTATTTTTTTTTTAGCCACGAGTTCAGTAGCATTCTCGTCACGCGTCTCGCTCTCAGCCATTACAACTCTGACTCGTTGCTGCAGCGTTGTTCGCGCCCGACCTGCGTAGGAGGCGGGCCTCTAATCCATTTGATTGGTTAATGCCGTGAAGGGCTCTATTCGACTGGTCAAATGTGTAAATGGATTTCTTTGATTGGTAAATTCTTTACAGCACGTGTGTAAACATTTTAAGGTACCCAATTATCGCAGTTTACGCCGTCTTTTGCGATGGGCCCATCGCGCAGGCTGATATCGCGATGACAATAAATTTTCGATTTATCGTGCAGCCCTAATTGGAGTGCCACTCCCTTGGTGCAAGTTTCAATAATAAATATAAATGTAAAATATAAAAAGTACAAAAAAAACAAAACAATCGTAAGTACTCAAACAATAGTATGTACAATATATACAGGATAGCAGCATTAATATAATGACAGTATGAATAGCAGCATAATATAATGACAGTGACGGTATGGAATAGGTTCAATTGTTTTTGTGCTTATTTACTACGGTGATAGCTCTGGGAAAGAAGCTATCCCTGAATCTGTTTGTCCTGGTTTTATGTGACCTGTACCGTCGGCCTGACGGTAATAGTTCAAACAGTTGATTGCTGGGGTGAGAGTGGTCCTTGATGATATTGCCAGCTCTGCTGAGGTACCGAGAGTTTGCAGTGACCTCCAGGCTGGGCAGAGAGCAGCCAGTGATCTTCTGGGCTGTGTTGATGACCCTCTGCAGTACTTTCCTGTCTGCAGCTGAGCACCCTGCATACCATGTTGTTATGCCGTACGTTAGGATGCTCTCTATGGTGGCTCTGTAAAATGTCACCAGCAGACTCTCCTCCAGGTTGTTCCTCCTGAGCACTCTCAGAAAGTGGAGACGCTGCTGGGCCTTTTTAACCACCGCTGTAGTATTTGCAGTCCAGGAGAGGTCATCAGATATCTGCACGCCCAGAAACCTCATGGAGTGTACCCTCTCCACACAGCTCCCGTGAATGTAAAGTGGGGCCGGGTCTGCTCTGCCCTTCCTGAAGTCCAAGATAAGTTCTTTAGTTTTCGTGGTGTTCAGTTGGAGGTTGTTAACTGAGTGGTGTATTTTGTGGTAAGTATTTTGGTTTTCCAATATATTAGCATTGATATATTGGAAAATTGTCAGTGACATTTATATTAATCAGGCTGAACTTTAATCATACTTTAGATCAGCCTGTTTTACTTATTGTTTTATTTGTGCTTTGGTTTGGGGAAGTTGTTTCTTTACTCGTCTTTTTCTGTCTTCTGTTATTAGACTTGAGATATGACTGCACTATGCTGTTGCTGGTGACTCAAGTTAATTCTACAAGGCATGCTGTGTAAGTAAACAAACAGCAACAGTTTGGTCTGCATTTCTTGAATGATCACATCCCCCAAACTTAGTTTAAAGGGTCTACACTGTATATAGTGAAGTCTGCAAATTTTCTAATAGCAAAATTAGTTTTGTGCCCAAATCATTTTGCACATCATTAGAATGAAAGTTATTGGCCATGTTTGCATAGCCCTTTTTAATGGCTGTGCAATCATTATAACTTACAAGACAGAAGGTCAATGTATCCATCCATCCATCCATCTTCTTCCGCTTTATCCGGGGCCGGGTCGCGGGAGCAGCAGCCTAAGCAGAGAAGCCCAGACCTCCCTCTCCCCAGCCACCTCCTCCAGCTTATCCGGGGGAACACCAAGGCGTTCCCAGGCCAGCCAAGAGATATAATCTCTCCAGCGTGTCCTGGGTCTCCCCCGGGGCCTCCTCCCGGTGGTACATGCCTGGAACACCTCACCCAGGAGGCGCCCAGAAGGCATCCTTGTCAGATGCCCAAACCACCTCAGTTGGCTCCTTTCGGTGTGGAGCAGCAGCTGCTCTACTCTGAGCCCCTCCCGCATGACTGAACTTCTCACCTTATCTCTAAAGGAGAGGCCAGCCACCCTTCGGAGGAAGCTCATTTCCGCCGCTTGTATCCGCGATCTCGTTCTTTCGGTCACTACCCACAGCTCGTGGCCGTAGGTGAGGGTAGGGACGTAGATCGACCGGTAAATTGAGAGCTTCGCTTTTACACTCAGCTCAGTCTTCACCACGACGGACCGGTGCAGCGTCCGCATTACTGCAGCTGCAGCCCCAATCCGTCTGTCGATCTCCGGCTCCCTTCTCCCATCACTCGCGAACAAGAGCCCAAGATACTTGAACTCCTCCACTTGAGGCAGGAACTCATCCCCGACCCGGAGTGGGCACTCCACCCTTTTCCGGCTGAGAACCATGGCCTCAGATTTGGAGGTGCTGATCCTCATTCCCGCTGCTTCACACTCGGCTGCGAACCGTTCCAGTGTGAGCTGGAGGCCCTCACCCGATGAAGCCAACAGAACCACATCATCCGCAAAAATCAGAGATGAGATTCTGAGGCCACCGAAGTGAAAGCCCTCCGCCACTTGGCTGCACCTAGAAATCGTGTCCATAAAAATTAGCAATAGAATCGGTGACAAAGGGCAGCCCTGGCGGAGCCCATCACCCACTGGGAGTCCAACTTATTGCCGGCAATGCGAACCAAGCTCTTGCAACGGTTGTATAGGGATCGAATGGCCCGTAGCAATGGGCCAGCCACCCCATACTCCCGCAACACCTCCCACAGGACACCCCGAGGGACACGGTCGAATGCCTTCTCCAAGTCCACAAAACACATGTAGACTGGTTGGGCAAACTCCCATTCACCCTCAAGTAGAGCAGGGCGATATGACCAAAAATATTTATCACGATATACATTTGAAAATTTGCAATAACGATATAACTGATGATATAATTGACACTTGAAAAAATACTTTACAACTTTATTAGTGCAAAAAAACACAACCCATCAATGTATTTTCACTTAAACAAGCAGCTGTTTTATGTCCATTAAAGTTATATAAAAATGTAATAGTGCAAATGCAAATTCCTTGCTAACAGTTTAACCAAAAGGTATTTCCAGTGGAAATTGGCCGACATATCCTCAGCATAACCATGTATAATACCCACAAAACTTAAAAAGAGCTTATACACACAATACGGTAATATTATGTTGAAGCACAGTACGTATCACTCCGCGAGGCTCCTGCCTACGATAGCCGTAATGCTCCGACAATCCATCAAGCGGTGCGGGTTCGTAGCTTAGCAAAGTCGTACTAAAACATTTGACAGAGCACCGTGTACGACATAAAATCGTTTCGAGGTCAGTAAACACAACCAGAATTCATACATAAGGCACATGGGATTACAAGGGGCACTGTCGATTTTCAGAAAAATCAAAGGACTGATTTTAAGTGTGCCGTATTTTCCAAAAAACACGGTAATAACGATGGCCTGCTAGCATGCTCTACCAAAAATAGTGCTTTGTTGTGTATCTGACGGACGAAGGCTAAACCAGTTCCACACCACTGAAGTTGCAGCATTTTTACAAACCAATTCTGGTTCATCCGTTTCATTTAACAATCCGCTTTCGCCCTTCTCATTCTCCGTTTTCCGCGATGTGCGTATGAAAACAAAGGCACTGTGCGTTTTATCCATATTCTATCGCGATATTTCATTTTCTTATCGTTGCCCAACATTATACCAGTATTACTGTGAACGGTATGATATGGCCCAGCCCTACCCTCAAGTATCCTTGAGAGGATAAAGAGCTGGTCCAGTGTTCTGCGACCAGGACGAAAACTGCATTGTTCCTCCTGTATCTGAGGTTCGACTAGCAGATGAACTCTCCTTTCCAGCAACCTGGCATAGACTTTCCCAGGGAGGCTGAGGAGTGTAATCCCCCTGTAGTTGGAACACACCCTCCGGTCCCCCTTCTTAATGATGGGGATCACCAGTCCAGGGGTACTGCCCCTGATCTCCATGCAACATTGTAGAGGCATGTCAACCAGGACAGCCTTAAAATGTCCAGAGCCTTCAGGAACTCGGGGCGGACCTCATCAACACCAGGGGCTCTGCCACCAAGGAGTTGTTTAACTGCCTCAGTGACCTCGCCTCCAGAAATTGGCGGGTCATTCCCCTCATCCCCAGACTCTGCTTCCTCCTCGGAAGACATGTCAGTGGGATTAAGGAGGTCCTCGAAGTATTCCTTCCACCGCCTGACAATTTTCTCAGTCGAAGTCAGCAGCGCTCCGCCAGTACTATACACAGTGCAGGTAGAGCACCGCTTTCCCCTCCTGAGACGCCTGACGGTTTGCCAGAATCTCTTCGAGGCAGTCCGAAAGTCTTTTTCCATGGCCTCTCCGAACTCCTCCCACACCTGAGTTTTTGCTTCAGCCACTGCCCGAGCCGCATTCCGCTTGGCCTGTCGGCTGCCTCCGGAGTCCGACAGGCTAACCAAGCCCGATAGGACTCCTTCTTCAGCCTGGTGGCTCCCTTCACCTCTGGTGTCCACCTCAGTGCCGCTCGGCACTGAGGAGAGTGAACACAAGGAAAGCGGCGGGGCCAGACGGCATCACCGGCCGTCTGCTGTGCTGACCAGCTAGCAGGTGTGTTCACTTACATCTTCAACGAGTCCCTGGCGAAGTCTGTGGTCCCCACATGCTTCAAAAGATCCACCATCATCCCTGTGCCCAAGAACAGCAAACCCTCATCCCTGAACGATTACCGGCCAGTTGCACTGACCTCGGTAGTAATGAAGGTGTTTGAGAGGCTGCTGAAGAACATCATCTCCTCCTCCATCCCAGACACCACAGATCCGCTGCAGTTTGCCTACAGATCCAACAGATCCACAGAGGATGCCATCGCCCACGTCCTACACACCACTCTCAGCCACGTGGACAAGAAACAGGGTAACTATGTGCGAATGCTGTTTGTTGATTACAGTTCAGCGTTTAACACAATAGTGCCCTGCAGACTGTTCACAAAGCTGAGGGATCTGGGACTTAACAGCTGTCTGTGTGCATGGGTGTTGGACTTCCTCACTGGCAGAACTCAGGTGGTGAGGGTGGGCAGGTGCTTCTCCAACAGCATCACCATCAACATAGGAGCACCTCAGGGATGTGTCCTCTCGCCACTGCTCTACTCCCTCTACACTTCAGACTGTGTGGCCACCCATGGCTCCAACACCATTGTGAAGTTTGCTGACGACACAGTGGTGTTGGGTGCCATCTCCAACAACGATGAGGCGGCCTACATGGATGAAGTGAAGAATCTGGCATAGTGGTGCCAGGACAACAACCTCCAGCTGAACGTCAGCAAGACCAAGGAGCTGGTGGTGGACTTCAGAAGGGGTCAGCACAGAGACTACAAGCCTATTATCATCAATGGAGCTCCAGTGGAGAGGGTGCAGTCCTTCAAGTATCTTGGTGTCCACATCTCCTCAGACCTGACATGGGCTGCCCACATTCAGGTCCAGACCAAAAAGGCTAGGCAGCGCCTGTATCACCTACGACAACTGAGGAAGTTCAGGGTCTCTCCAAAGATCCTCAGGATTTTCTATACAGGCGCTGTGGAGAGCATCCTCACACAGAACATGACATCGTGGTTTGGGAACAGCTGTGTGAAGGACCAAAAAGCTCTCCAGAGAGTGATCCGTACAGCAGAACGCTGCTGCAGGATTGCTCTCCCCCCGCTTCAGGACACCTACACCAGGAGATGCCGGACTAGAGCAGCGCAGATACTGAAGGACCCGTCCCATCCTGGCAACAAACTGTTCCAACTTCTGCAATCTGGTAGAAGGTTCCGCATCTTCCGGGCAAGGACAGAGAGACTCAAGAGGAGCTTCTATCCCCAAGCCATCCGTGCCCTAAACACACACACCCTCCCTCTCACATCATCTATAATTGACTGAGACAGGACTCTTCCAGACACTCTAAACCAAGGCACAATGTACATTTCAAATTCCTTTAATTTTAAATATGTTTATATTGTCTATCCTGTAAAATAGTCAGATGTCTATTCATATTAATGTACAGAATTCACCTGCTTGCTGCTACTACTGCACATTCACCCAGTGTATATACTATATATATATATATATATATATATATATATATATATATATATATATATATATATGTATATAATGTTCTTCCTCTACACCCCCCCCCAATTTATGCACATGCCGAGGAGCGTGTCAGGCTACATTTCACTGTGTGTTATACTTGTATAACTATGCATGTGACAAATAAAGAACCTTGAACCTTGATTTGGCTCAGGGATTACCACCACGGCAGGCACCAACCACCTTGCGGCCGCAGCTCAATGCAGCAGCTTCGGCAATGCAGACGCTGAACATGGTCCATTCAGACTCAATGTCCCCAGTCTCCCTCGGAATGCTGTTGAAGCTCTGCCGGAGGTGTGTGTTGAAGATCCGGTACCTCTCAACCTCACTCACTAACTCAGGCTCCTTCCCCACCAGTCAGGTGACATTCCATGTCCCAATTGCCAATCTTGGCAGCCGGGGATCAGTCCGCCAAGGCCTCCGCTCCTGCACCCGACCCCTATGGCACCTCCTGCGGGTGGTGGGCCTGCGGGAGGATGGGCCCATGTCCCCTTTTCGGGCTGTGCCCGGCCACCAGGTGCTTGCCCTCGGGCACCCTCCCTGGGCCTGGCCCCAGGGCAGGGCCCTGGTAACCCTATCCCAGGCAGGGGAAACTGTTCCCTCTGTTTTTCTCATAACGGTCTTCTGAATCGCTCTTTCTCTGGTTCCTCACCCAGGACCAATTTGCCATGCGAGACCCTACCAGGGGGCAAAAGCCCCCAGACAACATAGCCCCTGGGATCCCTGGGACACACAAACCCCTCCACCATGATTTACGGAGAGGCAATGTAGACCCCATACAACCAAATTAGACTAACACATATAGTATTAAAAACACCATCTACTACTGTGTCTGAATGTGTGGTATTGGCACTGTCAGTTTAGGCCTAAAGAGATGTGTGTTTAAAATAATACCACCTAATTTAAATGTAATCATTACATCCTTGTTAAAAGTTAACTTCCAATATATAAAGTTTCTAATAAGCAAAATGACCAGATTTAACATATGGCAGGGTTTATATGTAACATGTTTCTTATGATTCAACTGTGGAATTTAACTTAATTCTATAGAAGGACAAGCTATATTACTTTATTCTCAATTATAAAGCCAACCTAGACTTTAACCATTTAACAGGCCACTAATCTGGATTATAGCTTTCACAACAAAACTTTTTTGTTGTGAAAGCTATTGTTTTTAACAAAACAAATGCTATTGTTATTATCATCATTTAAAATGTAATTAAACAGAAAAGTTGGTTAAATATAAAAACAGTTTGCTTATGTTGTTAAAGAAAGGCTAGATTTGACATTAATAGATGCTACAGATGTACAAAAGCTGCCACAAAGTGTTAAAAAAAAAAGACATCTCTGAAAACGTCGGTGCATTTTTGCAAATATGTGATGTCTTGACAAATCGAGCAGATATTTGAACTTTACATAGCTACATTCTCGCCTGAAAATATCTTAAAAGTTTATTTTGTGACCCAGAAAAAGTAATATTTAAAGGTTTTTTAACTGCGCTCCTCCGCCATTGCCGCGTTTGAGTTTTGGACGAAATGCATTCTGGGATATTTAGCTGTACCAAGTCCCTCGAAGTCCACACAAGTCACCACCGATACATGCTTGATAAAACGGGAGGAGCAAAAACACATCCCGTAATTTTTGGCGTTCTTAGCTTCATGTGTATTTTGAATTGGAGCAGCACTTGGTCTCCGACGTATCACAAGACCACAAGTACACACAAGTACAGATACACAGGCTCCGACAACTGCGGCGAGAAATGTGATCCTCCTTTTCCCCAGATTACCCTTTCTGGGTCACAAAATAAACTTTTAAGATATTTTTAGGCGAGACTGTAGCTGTGTAATGCTTAAATATCTACTTAATTTACCAAAATATCACATATTTGCGAAACTGCTTCGACGTTTCCGGAGAGCTCCACCAGCGTGATAGCTGACCGGGAGGTCAAGGCTTGCTGGAGACGGCGAGCACAGCTAACTCCTGGGGTATTGTTTTCAACCCCCCTGCGGTCTACTCAGGTCAAACATGATATATATAGTTAGTTAGTTATGGCTATGGATTGAAAATACCCCCCACACCCCACCCCTAATGGCTGCACCTCCCGAAGAATTTTGTCTGGGCTCTTATCTCACTTTATTTTCAAACATTCAACAGAAAATTTCAGACATATTTTCATGTAAGGTTTTTAAGGCTGTGGTGTTAATTTTTAAGTAACATGAGCCCAGCGGCAGCAGCAACGCTAGGCTAACACTAACTAGCTAGCAAGATTATAAACCTGGTGCTAAACTAAGAGAAGCCACAAAATCAGTTTGAATAAGAGTAAACATGTACTCACCAAGTCAGTGTATCAGGTAAAGATCCACAGCAATGACAATAATAACCTCTTGAGCTGAAGCTTCTCCAGGTTTGCTCAACATATTCTAGAAAAAAATGCTGGCACCATGAACACGAGGACTGATCCGTGCGAGGGAGGAGGACGGTAGTGATGGGGCATTTTCAAAACACATCTTTCATCCTTCCGCACTGAGAAGCAACATTTCCAGCTTAGTTTTTCTCAGTTAAGACAACTCAAATAAATTGAGTTGATTAGAGTTTTTGCATAAAAAGTACTGGTAACGTACTTAAATTGAGTTCTAATATCCATCCATCCATTCGCTACCGCTTATCCTTTTCAGGGTCGCGGGGGGCGCTGGAGCCTATCCCAGCTGTCATGGGGCGAGAGGCGGGGTACACCCTGGACAGGTCGCCAGTCTGTCGCAGGGCTAACACATAGGGACAGACAACCATTCACACTCAGATTCACTCGCACATTCACACCTAGTGGCAATTTGAATTATCCAATTAACCTATCCCCACAAGTTATTTGTTCTAATAACAAATTGATAAAAATTGAGTTCAGCCTACCTAATATTTATAATTAAACACAATATTAGACTTTTTACAGTGATACTCCGCGGCTGCTGAGTGAGCCCTCATCTGGGACTCTCCTCAGCTCTTTCTGGGACAGTGGCGCGGCTGCCCCTCTGTTGGTCTTTCTTGGTCTCTTGTGTTCTGGGGGCCTCTGGATGTCTGGAGTTTTGATCTCCTCCATACCTGTTTCATGCCCTGGAGGACGGGGCTGTGGCTCCCCCACACCCTCTAGCAGATCATTACATGAAGGAACCTTTTAAAAACAAGCGCGTTCATGCTCACAGGTGTACACACGGGTGCTCACACACAAACTACACCCTTTTTGGCTCCTACCTCAAAGCACACTGTGCGCTGTCGATCTTATGTGCTGCATAATAATGTTTAATATTTAGTATTTACTGTTATATTCCCATATATCATTGTGATGTTGTTTATTATGTTGTTCTTTTTTTTCTTCTGCTTGTTTTCTCTTTTTTTTTCTCAACAGGTGATCCAGGTGATTGATATATGCATTTTTTGTCTGCTTATTTTGTTGGTTTTTGTTTTTTGCCCTTTATCCCCGCTGTTTTTCTTTCCCTCTTTCTTTTTCCCCTTTCTTTTCCCCAGTCATGTGTTTCCCGTATTCAGCAAGTGAAAATAAAATAAACAATAAAAGGTGAATCAAATAGACCATTATGGCAATGCTGGGATGGTCAATTTGGTAAAGTAAATCCGTTGGGCATCTTTCTTCGCCTTTAGACAATAATTCTGATGGCAAAAGAGCCAAACGGGACAGGCAAAAAAAAAAAACGATTTTACAGTGATGTAGCAGCTGGCTGGATGAACTTATTCTCCTTGCTTGCTAATGATTTTTACAATAAAAATAGTGAATACGAGAGACATGTCAGTATTTGCTTTTCTTTCAAGCTAGCATTAGCTTCTGTTGCTTACTGTTGATGCTGAGAGCAGAAGAGACGCTCGACAGCGAGCATACAGTATGACTCACATCCTAGATTTTCACAAAAGAATTGACTTAGACATTAGTTTACCTGCAACAGAGAGTGTCAGTTCAGGGTCTCTTTCTTAAGTTACACTATGATTAATTCCCATAATGGCAATAAAAATGTATTAAAAAATTGTCCAAGCAGCCCACAGGCTGGCAAAAAGGATTAGACAGGCTGTAAAATAACTGTTTCGAGATATGCTTGAGCAGATTTTTGTGGGGATTTTCTTTTTGTTGAATCCAATAATCTGCCCTCTAAGTGCAGAAGGATGAGTATGAATAGAAAATTTCCATATGGCATCTATACTCTCCATCGGGAAGTTGGGGAATTTACATAAATTTACACAAACTTGCACAAGCCATATTCAGTAACCACAACGTTTTGTTTATGTTTCTGTTCATTATTTCTTTTTCTTTCTTTTTTTTTTGCATTGTAAGAAATCACTGATATATCGTGAACATTACCACATTGGAGAGAGATCAAAAAAATGTAATAAGCGTGAGAAGGAGGATGTGACGGATTTAAAAGTTGGATACAGACGAAAAGAAATGAAAGCTAAGGATGAGGATAATAGATAAGAACTGTGAGCTTCTGAGTAAGCAGCTAAAAAAAAAAGAAAGATCACAATAAGAAGGGAAAGGGAGAGATAGGGTGTGGAAATTAATCAGAAAGAGTAAAAAGATCTCACCAAGATAACGACATGAAGAGCAGTGACCATGGTCAGAAGAAAGCTGAAATGGGCATGAGTGTAAATGATGAAGAAAAGATTTAGAGAGAAGTGATTATGTCATGGTCTACTGCAGCCGTAAAGGCCACTCTGTCTCCTCCTGCCCAACGCTGGCAAAAGGGCGCGCTCACCAGTGATCGTGAGGGTGCTGGTGGGCGATCTGTCGAGTGAAAGCCCTCTCACCAGACTTCTTTTACCGGCTACTCTGCGTGTTCGGACTGTTTCTCATTCTCTCTCCGTTCTCATTGACTCTGGGGCTGAGCAGAACTTTATTGACACCTCACTCGCCGCCAAACTGAACATCGCCTTGGAGCCTCTGTCACGCCCCCTCCGCGTTCACGCACTGTCGGGCCAGCGCCTGCCTGACATCACTCATGTTTCTGAATTCCTTTCATTATCTCTCTCTGGCAATCACACAGAAAGGATTTGTTTTTTTTTTGTTTAAGGCTCCTCTCACTCCGCTGGTTCTGGGTCACCCCTGGCTTGTCCTCCACAACCCGCATATCGACTGGGAGAAGGGTGCCGTACTAGGTTGGAGTGTGGCCTGCCATATGAACTGCCTCCGGGCTGCGGCTTCCCCCGTTTCGCTCCCACCCACGGCCTCGCCGTCGGACGCCCCGGACCTCTCGATGGTTCCGCGGGTTTATCATGATCTGCGGGATGTTTTTTGTAAGGATCGGGCGCGGTCCCGAAGGGACACTTCGTCGCCCTCCCGAAGCTCCCCTCGGCCTTGGAGACGGCCCGGCTCCTCACCTCCCATGTGTTCCGTCTTCACGGGATCCCCGAGGACATCGTCTCGGATAGGGGGCCGCAATTCACGTCCCGTGTTTGGAGGGAGTTCTGCTCCGCACTGGGGGCCAAGGTCAGTCTGTCCTCCGGTTTCCATCCACAGAGTAACGGGCAATCGGAGCGGGCCAACCAGGAGCTGGAAGCTGCCCTCCGCTGTGTCACTTCGCACAACCAATCGACCTGGAGTGAACAGCTTCCATGGATCGAATACGCCCACAACAGCCACACATCCTCCGCCACGGGCAAGTCTCCCTTCGAAGCGTCCCTGGGCTATCAACCACCTTTGCTCCCGGCCATCGAAGGTGAGCACTCCGTTCCTTCTGTACAGGCTCACCTCCGCGGGTGCCGTCGTGCCTGGCGGACGACTCGGGCTGCCCTGCTCCGTACTAAGGAGCGGAACAAGACCCTTGCTGACCGTCGCCGGACACCGGCCCCCGTGTACACCATCGGTCAACAAGTATGGCTGGCTACCCGTTTTGTGCCGCTACGGACTGAGTCGAAGAAGCTGTCTCCTCAGTTTATTGGCCCTTTTCCCGTTGAGGCCATTGTGAACCCTGTGTCTGTCCGCCTCAAGCTGCCGCGCAACATGCGCATTCACAATGTCTTTCATGTGTCTCAGGTCAAGCCGGTGCTCTCCAGCCCGTTGTGCCCTCCCTCCAGGGCCCCGCCGCCCCCCCGGCTCGTGGATGGTCAGCTGGTCTACAATATCACCCGCATCATGGACTCCCGGCGCCGGGGTCGGGGTTTTCAGTACCTGGTTGACTGGGAGGGCTACGGGATAGAGGAACGCTCCTGGGTGCCTCGAGCTGCTGTCCTGGATGTTGCCATGCTCCGGGACTTCCACCGCAGGCATCCAGGTAAGCCTGGTGGGTCACCGGGAGGCTCCCGTTGAGGGGGGGGTACTGTCATGGTCTCCGTGCCTGCCCGGTCGGCCCCACAAGGCTACAATTGCTGTTGCTGTTTTCTCCCTCTCTGCCTGGGCGGAGCTCACTGTGGGCTCCCGCCCTTGGCCCACACACACACCTGACAACACTCACCCATCATCACCGGGAGCACTATTTGAGGCTGGAACACAGATCCTCTCGTCGCTGGATGATTGTACCCCTAACGTTAGTGTTCTCACAGCTCTTGTGCTTCATATCCGTGACTTGTGATTTGTTGGTGACCTGCCTTCTCGTCTGCTTCAGATCCCCCCCCCCCCCCGGACCTGCGACCTCCCTGCTACGGGAAAGTGTGTGAGTGTGAGCGGAGAAGATGTGAGCGAGTTACCCTGTGATTCCCCCCGGAGTTTTTGGATCCCTTCACTGTACATATATTGCACTGCACTGTAAATAAACCACACCTTGGAGATACCTTACCGCTCTGCGTTGAATCCCTGTACCAGATCGTGACAGATTATCAAGTTTGACAACCAGGGAAGGCAGGAGAAGATAGAATAAAGAGCCAGCAGAGCAGAAACGGAAGGAAAGTTAAATTGAGATGGTTTCAGTTGTGGAGGGGAAATTGGGTTCATTCAGATTAGAAACGACATGAGGGCTGAGTGAAGCGGCTGCGGGGGCAGAAAAAGGTCCAATAGTCAAATAGATATATGGAATATATAAATATATTAACATATTACATTTACATGCATTAAAAGAAATTTCACATGGCACAGCTCTAAGTTCTGACACATTAATGGGTTTTGGATTTTAACATGACTGAAAAGACACTCCAAATTATCAAAAGCATACAGCAAGATAAAGATCAGCTGGCGAACCAATTTAGCCAGGTTTCTATGCAATAATTATAGAAGTTAATGTTGTTAACGCTACTGCTTCTATTTATTTCAAGCAGATACACAAGCATGTATAAATTAAGAAAACAATTACCTGTTCTATCATTCTTATTTTAGCTGACTGCATGGCAGCCCGCTCCTCCGTGACTCCGCAGCTCTCATCCAAAGCCAGAGAAAAACATTCAAAGTCTGCAGTTCTCAGCGATGTCCTCAACCCGCCTCGTCACAGTACGTCGGGAGAGTGAGACGTTCTCAAACGCGTCCTTTTTCTCTGGGCATATCAGTGCAACTGAGTCCAATAAGCACTCCTTAATAAACTCTCCATCAGAAAAGGCCTTATTTTTCCTGGCGATTTTGTGAGATATTACATAACTTGTCTGAACAGCTGCTTCTCTGGTGGTGTGAAGTTTGGTGAAAAGTCCTTGTTGGGTTTGCAGTTTTGCTAGCAATGCATCAGACAATAAAAGCAGTACCGTTGTATTGCACGCACTACATATATTTACATAATCTATCTAGTGGTAATTTATTATTGACCTCACGCGGACCTGAAAAGGATACACAAAGGGCCAGATGTGGCCCCCGGGCCGCAATATGCCCAGGTCTGCCATATGGCATAGCAGGTCTCACTAACACCATGGAAACATTCCCTTTCACTCTTGCCTACACTCTTTTGACCCTGGGTATTTAAACTTGTCCATCTTCATAACCTCTGAACATTTTAATAGTTTTATATTCTGAAGCCAACAACACATGCATAACAAAAAATTATGATTACTTCTTACTTTTTCAGGATGGACTCAGGCATCTAACATTTCTATGTGTGAGTTTGTGGGTGTGTCAAAGTAATATAAACCAACAGTGCCTCGCTGATTGTGTGAATTCTTCACCTCGTTCAGGTCTCTCAATTCCATTTTCCACAATCGTGCCTTGAATACATATTCAGCAATGTGAGAGATTCTCAGGCTCTTTGTAGAAAGCAAACAGCTTCTACATTGCTTTGCCCGCTGGATAGATTAAAGCCTGGGACCGCAGGCATCAAGATAAGGTGAAAAAGGGAGCTGATGAACCTGCTCGTGTGGTGGCTCTTAATTAAGGAATCATTAGTAGTCCAGTGGTGGCACGTTTGTCATTCTGCTAAGAATTGTTTGGAAAGATTTCTAATGAGGTTCCTGCTTTGGGGATTTGGTTTTGTTTTCTTGGTTGATGGATTCATTATTTATTCAAAATGGCAACCCAAAATGAGGTCAGTAGTTCTTTATGGTGTGGATAATGTGTATAGTTGTCTATCTAAACCTTCAAACTATAGTTACATGTATTACATTCAGGTTTATTTGGGGGTGTTGAATAAAATATTTGGTTTTATCATTGGGAAATTGCAGAATTTCATTTTGTTTTTTAAGAGCTCAAATGTATCTGTTTAATTCACTCATCAGGTGTTTAATGTACAGACGTGGGTCAGTTCTTCATAATCTATTTATCAATTAGTTAAACAAAAGTTCCATTCGTGGCATTTAAATTTGGAAGCTTGTTTTCTTTGTACACTGAGACAAAGAAAACATTTGTGAGCTCATCAGCAGAAAAAGACTTCAGCGAAAAATAAACAAAAGGCACAAGTGATGGATGATTGCAGGATCCTTGTCATGGTAAAGAAAAGACAACATATTTTGAACAATACCCAGGAGGAAGGCATACAATTATCCAATCCTGTCATATAAACAAGACCTCAGGTGAAATTCTGAGGGTTTAGCACAAGTTGCAAAAGAACATTCATTAGCCGGAAAAACAGAAACGCCAGATAGGCAGATATAAGTGACATCACCTTATGCCAGGATAACTGGAAGAAAAAAGCCATGAAGACATAAAATACATTGGAAACAATGTTGTACGCTGGTGCCTTACTGATGATTCAGATGATCCTTAAATGTATTGAATCATATTCTCCTTTAGCTTTAAGCCAAATAAAGTAGAAATGACAGTGTTTACCAGTTAAAATGGACACTGAGTGAAAACAATCCAGGAAATTTTGAGAGAAAATAAGTGACAAGAATATTTTGCAGTGGTGTGTGATGGCAAATGAAAACCCGCTGACCACAACCCAATACAGCTGCACTGCACTGGTGAAGGCAAACCTTTAGACAGTGGGAATATTTTCTAGTGGTGCATGATCATAAAGTCCTTTAAGAGCTAAAGAAAGTTCCTAACTTCAGCTTGATGGAGCTACATTTCACCAATAAAGACAGAACTTGAAACTAATTTTTGGGTTCTAGACTAAGGAACCCGTCAGCTGAGGGGTGGTGGGTTTAGAGCAGGGGTGGGCAGTCTCAGTCCACGAGGGCCGGTATCCTGCAGGTTTTAGATCTCACCTTGGGTCAACACACCGGAATCACATGATTAGTTCGTTACCAGGCCTCTGAAGAACTTCAGGACATGTTGAGGAGCTAATTTAGCCATTTACAGTTTTTTCTGATTGCTTAAGCACATTTTTTGTAACTATTGGCTAATTTTGCAAAACTCTACACACAAATAAAAAAAACCTGTCACCCAATTATCAAAACATTTTAGTTCTCTTGCAAAAGTGAACACAGCTAGATTAACTCTTCACACCTTTATAAAAATGGTGTTTTCGTATCAAACAGTACACACAAGCCATCATCTACTAAGCACACAATGCGCCAACTGCACACTGATGGTATGAATACAAAACACATCTGGCTTTTGCTTTCTCTGTGTACAGATGTCAATTTGAGGTCACACCTTTGTCATAGTGTCATGTAAACATACAAGGAACCAAACGTCAAGTATTGGTGTTTATTCACACTCATCAAAACCAAGACAAAGTCAGAACACAAAATAGGAATTCCACAAATAAAAGGAAAAAAAAAAGACAATCAGCCTACATCATGTCGTCTTTCTGGGTCCGGCCACAAAATTTCGTCCACATCGCATGCGATATCCTCCAGTCCAAGGCACCGGGGAAAATATCTCCTTGAATGCCGTATCCAGGCCTGACATGATGCCTGGTCAATATCTCCACATGCCTCCTCCATTGCCTGTAAAAGGGCTACCTGTTGATGAGGATGACGGTCGTACACTTTCCAGCACCAGGCAGAGAAGAACTCCTCGATGGGATTCAAGAATGGAGAGTATGGAGGGAGGTTGAGTGCCATGAAGGATGGATGGTCTGTAAACCAGTTGCGGACCAAAGCAACCCTATGGAAACTAACATTGTCCCATATGATGACATATCAGGTCTGCTCTGGTCTCTGAACAGTGAGCATGTCATGCAAGGTGTCCAGGAATGCAATAATGTGTGCAGTGTTGTATGGGCCTATGGTTGCATGATGGTGAACAACACCATTTTGGCTTATAGCTGCACACATGGTTATGTTACCACCACGTTGTCCTGGGACATTGATGATGGCACGGTGTCCAATAATGTTCCTGCCACGTCTCCTGGTTTTACTGAGGTTAAAACCGGCCTCATCTACAAAAAGTAGCTCATGTCCCATCGCATCTGCTTCTAGTTCCATCACTCTCTGGACAAGACAAAACAAATGCAACACATCAGGCCCATGCACAACACTACAGTATGCACTTCCAAATTCAGAACCAATGACACTAGCTTACCTGCACATAGTCATATCGCAGTTGCTTTACACGTTCTGTGTTTCTGTCGAAAGGAACTCTGTAAATTTGCTTCATTCTTATTCTGTGGCGCGCAAGTACACGACTTAGTGTAGAAATGCTTGCACTGTGTATATTTTGAAAGATGGTGTCATCATCCATTATGCGCTGCTGTATTTCACGCAGTCTTATTGCATTATTGGCAATCACCATGTTCACTATATGGGTCTCTTGCTCTGGAGTGAACATTCTGCCTCTGCCCCCAACATCTGGACGTCTAGCAATTCTGTAAAGTAACAATTTCTGTATTTTTGCATGTATGGTACTGTTGTGTTTCCCATTAGAGTATGGCAGTGCTACAAAGTACTTACCGATTCTCATTTCGAAATGTCCTAATGATGCTTGCCACAGTGTAGCGGCTCAGTTTAGGCTGAACACGTTGGCCAGCTTCCCTCAGGGTCATCCCACGGTTGATGACATGGTCCACTATTGTAGCTCTGGTGTCATCAGTTATTCTGTTTCTTACTCTTCTTACCCTTCCTCTTTCCCCTCCCCGTCCTCTTCTTGCTCCTCCACGTCCTTTTCCTCGAACTTCTTCACCTCCACGTCCTCTTCCTCCAACTTCTTCACCTCCACGTCCTTTTCCTCCAACTTCTTCACCTCCACGTCCTCTCCCTCGGCCTCCTCTGATTCTCACTCTTCTCACTCTTACTGCTCCCTCCATTGTACTCCGCACACACAGCTTACCTGTATTATAGTGCTTAGGCTGATTGCAAAGTGGACTAATTATCTAAAACAGTTTTCACATGTGAAAGTGTGCCAGACAGTTGGCAAATTAGTGTTAATGATAGACATACATGTGTATACTTTTGCTAGGAGTGTGTTGGAAATTTGGTAATTGAGTGTTGTGCAGTGAATTGTGCCTACAGTTTTGCAAAGTGTGTGTTACAAAATTGCAAACTGAGTGCAAAGCAGTTTTTGTGCTTTTAGTTTTGCAAACTCAGTGAGTGGTTTTGCTATAAGTCTGAATAGTTTTAGAAATTGTGCTACAGGAATCACAGTTAGGGTTTAAGCATTCAGAAAAAACTGTAAATCAGCTGTGTTGGTTCGAGGACACATCTAAAACCTGCAGGGACACCGGCCCTCGTGGACTGAGATTGCCCATCCCTGGTTTAGAGTCTATCCCAACTGTCAGAGGCTAAGAGCCAGGGTACACACACTGGACAGGTTTGCAAACTGTTGCAGGGCTAACACAGAGTAACAGAAAACCATTCACAACTACAACCAATTTTGAATCACTTACTTAACCAAATGCATGCCAGAGTACCCAGAGAGGACCCATGCAAAATCAAAGACAGTTAAAAATGGGATGTCCTTGCTGTGAACAAACGGTGTTGACCACAGTACAACCGAGCTAACAGCCTACAAATTAATTCTCCATAAATTGATCAAATAAACTCTCAAATTAAAGCTGAAGCTCTCCAATTTATGCCCACGTTACAACAGCTAGGGTAGCACAGTGGTGCTATGGTTAGCACTCTTACCTGAGTTCGACTCGACTGCCTTGTTCGGCTTACGGAATACCTTTGATAGCTGGCATAGGCTCCAAAGGGCGAGCCAACCCTGATAAGTGGAAGAGAATGGATAGATAACAATGACTAACTGTACTATAGACCTGTTTGTAAAACAGAAATCAATAACTTACTCACATGTAGCCAAGTCTGACACCACTTGCATTTTTATTTATATATACACAATGACCTTCAGCAAACATAATTTCCCATGAGCCTTGGTGGTAAATGTCACAACTTGATATCATTATCCAAGACCTCTCTGGCTTTCTGTGGTGCTTAAAGGCCCCAAACAGTTATTGATACTAAAGATATAAAGATATAAATCTTTGAAAACTATTATGAAATTCCCTTTTTGTTTAAAAAGGAGAAAAGCAAATAGTCGCTGACATTTTAACAAAGCAGAGGAGGAAATTGCGCATTTTCAGCAGCAATCCTTATTTGGGTCAGCAGCATTTCTCCATCTATCTCCAGGGTGTGCAAGAGTAAATGAGATGTTGCAGAACGACCTTCATTATGAAACATACAGTAATTGAGAAAATAAAGACGTTTTGCCTCTCAGCGTTAACTGGGTTCATCAACTCATGTCAAGTGTGGCTTGAACTACATTAGAGCATATGAAAATTTTCCTCAACAGACACATTGCCTCTTTTGCAGCATCCTTCTGGCTAACACAATCTTTAACCCGCCTTCCAATCAGATTCATTTCATCAGGGATTAATTTCTACAGTTTCTCACCGGCACAGTTTTGTTTTTTTTACTGCAGATTAGTGTTCATTTATATTCTGTACTGAGCTTTTTTTCATTTTTAATTCATAATTTTTACACCTTAATGTTCACTCAAGTCTGGATGTGATAGTTGGTGACTAAGTTAGGTATAATTGTAGTAAATGATGGAGGATTTGATGGACATAAGCAAAAAATCAAGGCTAAAGCCCAACAAAAGTAAACTGAAGGAAACGGTTTCCAGGGCCTAATCCGTGGATCGACTTCCTTCGAGGCGTGGACGTCTATCAGCAGAGAATGTACCTTCACCTATCAGCAGAGAATGTCCCTTAGTCTGTAACACAGTCAAATATATTCTCAAGTAATATTCAAGCATGCCATTCAGCGTGTTAGTACGAGCTCGGGAGCAGCTTGGGAGAACAAGAAAACAGAGACTGCTTCAGATTGTCTTCCCAAAGTGACTCAACTTTATTCACAAGTACAACAGTTTATATAGAGGGTAAAATTCATGAGACAGCAGATTTATCAGTTTAAACCAGTACAGACCAAGATAAGGCAGCGTCTTCCTGCCCTTGGGTGAAGAAGCATCCTTTGTGTAGTGTATCAGTTCAGCTACAATTGTGATTATCTCAGCGACATATTTTCAAGGCACAAAACAAAGAGTTCTTACATTAGTGAAATCTGAAACAAACCATTTGGCCTTCAACAGGCGTCTCCTAAGAGATTAAGAAACTAATGTAGCTGAGGGAGTGATCTCTGTGGTATTTCAACCTTGTACCAGCCTGTGATTCTCACACATCAATTCTTGGGTCAAAGAGAAAAATAACTAAAACAAAGGGGCCTTATTGAATGACAGAGTTTTCCTGCATAATGTCACTATAAAACAATATCCAGTAAATGCTACCATGGTACTAAAATACCTAACATAAACCATTAAAGAAAACATGAGGCACTAAAATGGTTTTGCTTGTATAAAAAGTTCCTGCTTCAAAACACAAGCCCACTGAATGTCAATGATATCCTCTTTTGACTTAAACAAAAAAGGATTGGATCTAAATAAAACAGCAACAAACAATTTCCAGAAGGTCAGTGCCTATATTAAATCCAGCTGAATGCATTCTCCTCTCTGTTTGGAAACAATACGTGCTTATTGTTCTGCTTTTCATAAAGTGCTGTAGCACTAAACAGTGCGTCAAGTGAAACCTTGTATTGCCTTGACATTATTATTAACAATAACAATAGTGGATTGGATGTGATCTTCTGCTACACTTGGTGACAAACATACCACTCAGACCTGCAGGCAGTACATTTACTGATATAATGGGAAGTTTGAATGTTAACAGAAAACCTATTCCCCATCAAAATAGATGTGGAAATAGATTTAGTAAGCTCCGTAGAGCCGAATGCTTGAGCTAAAGAAGAAGAAAATAAAATAAAAGGGGAGATAAAAAGAAGAAACCAGAGAACAAATTAGGATTTATCTTTCTTGAGTATTAGGGTTACTTGAGGATGAAGGAGAGGAGGTACCATACACATCTGCTAAAGAAACCTTTCCACACAGTCAGACACACTGAAGTCTTCCCCCCTGACTCCCCTTCATGTCTGTGTAACAATCAAAGTGCTTCAGTACCTGCAGAGAGGCATCAGAAATGTATTTCCTTTGTGTCTCTTTGAGGAAGAATCGTGTTGCTTAAGATCAAGAGCCAGCTGTTAATACTTGCTTTTTTAGAAGATGTTCTGATGTGGACAATTCCAGATCTATCTGTGCACAGCATCTGGTCTGCACTTTCAACCAGCATCTAGATTATGTTTGTTAATTTAGTATAATGTGAAAGACTATTTAAAAGAACCAAACTATCGGTAGTAATATAGTCCAATATTGGGTAACCAGTGTTTCACCCCAAACAATGTCTTCCTCTTTCAGCTGGTCCCTTTAGGGGTCGCCACAGTCGATGATCTTCCTCCATCACACCCTGTCCTTAGTATCCTTCTCTGTCACACCAAATCTCTTCATTACATCAGCAAATCTTCTTTGTAGTCTTCCTCTTTTCCTCCTGCCTGGCACAGAGTCAGCTTCTAAAGGGTTTACTCTGCGTCATCCCAGCCCTGAATATGGGCAGAAATCTGTGCCATCAGAAACTGAATTTGAATAAGTTCAATTTGAATTTGAATTGCTCAGATTGAATCTGAATTGTAACTTGAATAAATGCTTTTGAAAACTGAATTTGAATTAGTCTAATTTGAAATTGAATTTATGGTTTGAAAATGATCATCACTAAATTGAAATTGAAATTTATATTTTGAAAATGAATTGATTTGCTTTGAAACTGCATTTTATCCTTTAAAAATTCAGCTCTCGAATAATTTCAGTTTCACTTCTCACCATTCAGTTTCAGTTCTACAATTCAGTTTTTTGGAACTTACATCCGGTTCCGGTTCAAGAGCAGATTAATAGAACTAGGTTTTACTAGCGGACCGAAAGTGTTACCGACGGGAATCTACAGCGTCTTGAGCTGAATTAAGACTTCAGAAGTCATTCGTCATGTCGAATGACCAGCGGATGAACTCTCAGGTTGGTAATAAATGTACTACATGTATAAGAACAAGCGTCGTGTTAACAAATGATAGCCGTACAGTAACTGTTATGCTTATTGTA
The DNA here is from genome assembly GCF_964374335.1 of Astatotilapia calliptera. Lineage (NCBI taxonomy): Eukaryota > Metazoa > Chordata > Actinopteri > Cichliformes > Cichlidae > Astatotilapia > Astatotilapia calliptera. Next base: position 64,195,518 of record NC_137424.1, read on the forward strand.
GCTGTTAGCTAAAAACGCTAATTTAGCGTAGTTTGCCCTGAATTCGGCTTTGACAACAAATATGATCGACTGTTTCTAGTAGAATTCCAAAGTTGTCATCTTGTACCCTCTCAGAGTACCCCCTCTGTATGCTTGCATACAGTAGGGAAACATGCAAAACGGTGCCCAAACCTTTGTATTTTAGCTTTATTTATGTCTTACACAGCATCCAACTCTTTCGCTAACTTAATAACTTTAGCTAAAGTGAATAGTTAGTCTAATTCATTAGTGCAGCATTACTGGATCACCTCTGTTTGAAGTGATATAATATGATATACAACTATCACTGAAACAGCAAACTTTGTAAATAAGCAAACAACACTTCTCATTCTCTAAACGTTTGGCCACAGCTGTAGATTACACTATCAGCGCTTGTTCACTCTTGACAATAATAACATTTCTAAATTTACTTTGTGCATTTACAGGTAAACAATATCTAATATTTTATCTAAATGACTGCTTTGTCTTTGAAAAGGGTGAAGAGCCTGAGACAGTCCAGTTCTACTCTAAGTACATCCTTACAGTGGCTCACAGGACAAGGCTACATTCCTGTCCTGCCAGAAGAGAAGAGAAACTTCAGAGTCTTCATGCATCTGCCTCTGGATCAAGGACTTCCTGACAAATAGACCAGTCTGTCAGACTCGGCCCCCACCTGTCCAGCACCATCACACTCAGCACCGGGTCTCCACAAGGATGTGTTTTGAGTCCCCTGCTGTTTACGCTCTACACATCCGACTGCTCCCCTACCCATCTCTCAAACACCATCATAAAGTTCGCGGATGACACCACAGTGGTTGGACTCATCTCAAGGGGGGATGAGTCGGACTACAGAGATGAGGTCAACAGACTGACTGAGTGGTGTTCAGTTAACAACCTCCAACTGAACACCACGAAAACTAAAGAACTTATCTTGGACTTCAGGAAGGGCAGAGCAGACCCGGCCCCACTTTACATTCACGGGAACTGTGTGGAGAGGGTACACTCCATGAGGTTTCTGGGCGTGCACATCTCTGATGACCTCTCCTGGACTGCAAATACCACGGCGGTGGTTAAAAAGGCCCAGCAGCGTCTCCACTTTCTGAGAGTGCTCATGAGGAACAACGTGGAGGAGAGGCTGCTGGTGACATTTTACAGAGCCACCATAGAGAGCATCCTAACGTACGGCATAACAACATGGTATGCAGGGTGCTCAGCTGCGGACAGGAAAGTACTGCAGAGGGTCATCAACACAGCCCAGAAGATCACTGGCTGCTCTCTGCCCAGCCTGGAGGTCACTGCAAACTCTCGGTACCTCAGCAGAGCTGGCAATATCATCAAGGACCACTCTCACCCCAGCAATCAACTGTTTGAACTATTACCGTCAGGCCGACGGTACAGGTCACATAAAACCAGGACAAACAGATTCAGGGATAGCTTCTTTCCCAGAGCTATCACCGTAGTAAATAAGCACAAAAACAATTGAACCTATTCCATACCGTCACTGTCATTATATTATGCTGCTATTCATACTGTCATTATATTAATGCTGCTATCCTGTATATCAGAATCAGAATCAGAATCAGAATACTTTATTGATCCCTGGGGGAAATTATTTTTTGTTACAGTGCTCCATTTTAAACCAATATATATATTGTACATACTATTGTTTGAGTACTTACGATTGTTTTTTTTGTTTTTTTCTTGTACTTTTTATATTTTACATTTATATTTATTATTGAAACTTGCACCAAGAGAGCGGCACTCCAATTTTGTTGTACTCTGTACAATGACAATAAAGGCTATTCTATTCAGTTCAACCACACCTGTCATATTCCATATGACAGGGGTCTCAAACTCCAGTCCTCAAGGGTCAAAGTGTCATGCAACTTTTCCATGCCCTCGAGGACTGGAGTTTGAGACCCCTGCCGTATGGTGTTCATGCTGTTTTCTACCCCACAGTTACAGCATGTCTGACTTCCTGTTCAGCATATGCAAAAATATATGATGAGTTTAAGCATGTGATGACTAAGGCCTTCCATTATGGTGTTTGTCATCACATGTCACAGACATCTGGATGATCATTTGGAATAAACAAAAAACTAAAAACTTGTTACTTCATCTGTTGTCTTTATTATTATTATTATTGTTCTTATTTTACACTTTTCATTGTTAGGTATTAGGTTTATTTGTAGTAGTCCTTTCCAACGTCTTTCCCTCTTCCATGTTACTGTGTCAGCTTGTCAGCATCTATTTGGGTTTGAAAGTGGAACAGAAAGTAAAGAAATCCAAAGTGCCATTAAAACCAGGAGAGGTTCTTATATTTCAGAAGAAGGGATTAATTCAAAAGAAATGACCTCAATGCCATATTTTATTTAGGAACCCTAGAGAACACTTTGCAAAATAACACATTCTTATAATTTCACCCTCAGATGAGCCAAGCTACGACTGTCAGGGAAGGTGATGTAGGTACAGAGCATATGAGAGTGGTTAAGTTAATGTCTCTTGTCTAGATGAAGGCACAAGAGGGATCAATGGCAAGGCGTAGAGATTCAGTATCTTCAGTCTTCAGTGGACACTCCATTTCTGGCACAAAACACCTGTAAAAGATGGTCGATTTAGGAGGTGACCCGACAACTTCAGCCTGTCAAACATAGTAATGGAGCAGTATGCTTTAAAAAAAAATCTAATTAAGCATGCACTGAGTACCCTAAGAATTATTATAGTAGTTAAACACAGTGATAGTTGTATATCACATTATATCACTTCAAACAGAGGTGATCCAGTAATGCTGAACTAATGAATTAGACTAACTATTCACTTTAGCGAAAGAGTTGGGATGCTGTGTAAGGCATAAATAAAGCTAAAATACAAAGGTTTGGACACCGTTTTGCATGTTTCCCTACTGTAGGGGTCTCTGCAAGCATACAGAGGGGGTACTCTGAGAGAGTCCAAGATGACAACTTTGGAATTCTACTAGAAACAGTCGATCATATTTGTTTGTCAAAGCTGAATTCAGGGCAAACTACGCTAAATTAGCGTTTTTAGCTAACAGCTACAATAAGCATAACAGTTACTGTACGGCTATCTTTTGTTAACATGACGCTTGTTCTTATACATGTAATACATTTATTACCAACCTGAGAGTTTATCCGCTGGTCATTCGACATGACGAATGACTTCTGAAGTCTTAATTCAGCTCAAGACGCTGTAGATTCCCGTCAGTAACACTTTCGGTCCGCTAGTAAAACCTAGTTCTATTAATCTGCTCTTGAACCGGAACCGGATGTAAGTTCCAAAAAACTGAATTGTAGAACTGAAACTGAATGGTGAGAAGTGAAACTGAAATTATTTGAGAGCTGAATTTTTAAAGGATAAAATGCAGTTTCAAAGCAAATCAATTCATTTTCAAAATATAAATTTCAATTTCAATTTAGTGATGATCATTTTCAAACCATAAATTCAATTTCAAATTAGACTAATTCAAATTCAGTTTTCAAAAGCATTTATTCAAGTTACAATTCAGATTCAATCTGAGCAATTCAAATTCAAATTGAACTTACCGTAATTGTCGGGCTATAAGCCGCTACTTTTTGCACAAGCTTTGAACCCTGCGGCTTTTAGTCAGGTGCGGCTTTTCTATGGATTGTCCGTGATTTTTGTCATATCGTAAGACGATTTGTTTTGTTTGTTCCGGTGTTGTACGGCACTACGTTGCCTGGCGGAAGGGCATGTGATCAGACACACAGTATCGGGTTCAAGAGTGGTCACATGTCCATCCGCCAGGCAACATAGTGCCGTACAAGTAGCGCGAAAAACAAACTTCAAAGTAGCGCTATGCGTTCAGCGGGAGTCAAATCAAATCAAATCACTTTTTATTGTCACATCACATGTGCAGGCACACTGGCACAGCACATGCGAGTGAAATTCTTGTGTGCGAGCCCCACAAGCAACAGAGATGTGCAAACACAACAACACAAACGAGCAAAATACAAGAATGGCCAACCTGAAACTAATAAATATATGTACAATATATAATAGGATGTGTATACTAAATATTTTCCTACGTGTGTGTGTGTGTGTGTGTGTGTGTGTGTGTGTGTGTGTGTGTGTGTGTGTGTGTGTGTGTACACATTTTTACAAATTAAATAGTAAAAAAATAAAATAAAATAATAATAATAATAATAATAATAAAATATATAAAATATACAGAGTTGAATATGTGCAAATATGAGTCGTGGATGATGTGCGGCGATAAACGTGCGAAAAGCAAGTTATGCTCAACTCCACCGGTGGAATCTGACAGCGTGGAAAAGTGTGAAAACATCCATGATCACCAACGGATTTCGAAGGGCTGGACTGCTGCATGATGGAGAGGAGGACACCGCCACGGCCCTTCTGAGGGTGTTCGACTCTGACACTGACAACAAAGGAAAGGAGCTGAGAGTGGATGACGTAGCCATCCTGAGCCTGTTCGTATCCGACACTGGAGAAGAGGACTTTGGTGGTTTTAGTGTGCAGGAAGAAGAGAAAGATGGTGGTGAATGACTGACTTTTCTTCTTGTTAAAGCCGTGTCACTGCACCTGAGCCTAAAAGGTAGTCCAATCTATTTTTCTGGCGTGCTGTAGGTTATTGTTATGTACTACATTTGTTACTCATTTATGAAGCACAGCACATGTTTCCTACTTGTAATTACCGCTACTTGTACATATACCTAAAAAGTTATGCAAATATGTACCCATAACTTGTTTTTCAAAATTTAAATAAAAGGGATGTGTCTCCAAACAGCCATCTCTTTCCTGACAATTCCCTTTGTGCATATTCTCTTACATATGATAAGTCAACATTGAAACACCTGCGGCTTTTAGTCAGGTGCGGCTAATGTATGTACAAAACAGGATTTTTCCCCTGATTTTAGCTTGTGCGGCTAATATTCAGGTGCGCTTTGTAGTCCGGGAAATACGGTATTCAAATTCAGTTTCTGATGGCACAGATTTCTGCCCATACCTGAAGTCCTTACTAATTCTTTTATTCTGCTGGTTATATTTTTGTTTGCTGTCAACATGCCTGCCTGTAGTTATCTCCACCAGTCAGAACTAACACTGTTTCATTTATGGGCATCTCAGAGGCATAACATGGCAAAGACACTTCAAGAATTTAGAATATAAGTCTGCATGTGAATTTCTCGATGCCAAAAGGAGTGTTTGTCTAAAGATACGGTGTTGTGAGTTTGATGTCACTAGCCACACCCAGGCCTCATTATCGTTGGACCTGTTGAAAGAAGAAATATAGAACCTGTCTGAAAAACTTGAGCAGGCTAAAAGATTTCAAAAAGCAACACATCATGTTTCGATCTAAAAAGACACCTGAGAAACAAAATAACTGATATCTATCAGTCTGTAAAGAACACTTGGGAAGGTTTGAGTCCCGTTACATCAGACATGAAACTAACACACCATTTCATGAAAATCATACCAACAGGCAAACATGTTGGTGATACTGTGATGGTCTGGGGCTGTTTTGCTGCTTCATGACCTGAATGACTTCATTCTGCTCTCTGTCAGAAAATCCTGAAGGAGAATCTACGGCTACGTCAAGGACATCATTGTACTCAATTCATGCCCTGAAGCTCAAGCATACTTGGGTTATCTAGCGGGACACCAGCAAGTCCACCTTTGCTTAAGGTCATGTCAAAGCATTTTTTTAACCGTTCAGACAATTCATACTTGAAAAACCTCCAATATCGACCAAAATTCTTCCACAGTGATGTGAAACATTTACTGCCAATTATCACAAATGCTTGATTGCAGTTCTTTCTCCCAGGGGCAGCACAACCAAGTTTTTAGGTTTAGGGGCAGTTATTTAGCCACTGCACCGTATTTCTCTTAGTGTCAATGAGCAATCTAAGCAGAAGTCCCCAGCCCTTCCTTTGCCTGAACACCTTCTCCAGCTCTTCTGGTGCATACTAAGACCTTCCCAAGCAAGGTGAAAGACATCTCTTCAGCATTTCCCAAAATCTACCCCAAGATCTCCTTTTAGTTTGACATGCGCTAAATACTTTATCTGACTTCTTCCAATGTGAAGGAGCATCCTGAATGGCTTAACTCCCTATCCAATCTCTAAGGGTTAGCCAGAATTCCTCTTTCAACTGTGTGTATCCAGAATTGGATTCTGTCAGTTGACTGAAGCACTGGGTGAGGACTGGATTCAGTGTGCAAGTTGTGTCATCACAATCGTGTCATCTCTCAAAACAGTTCAGCATTTTCTGTTAAACCTGCCTGAATCTCCAGAGTTTGGTGGCATGTCAACATACTGACACCAAGACACTAATTTTCATTAGTACAGACAGTCCTCTAAACCAAGCAGGATCACACTATGTTAGTTTTTATATTTAAACATGAAATTATAGCCTACAAAAAAACAATCAAACAAAAAAAAAAACTATAAATACTTATAATTAAAATGTTTGTTTACCTGCAATATTAACACATGAAATTTAATTCAGCTTGCAAATCTGTATAACGGCCTTAATTTCCTTTTCTCTCAAAAATAGACACTGTGGAAAATTAAATCCAAAAATGTTTGTTTCATCGTGAAACTCAGGCACAGCTGGATTCTTGAGGAGGAGGATTAAGAGTGGTTAGCATTCATGAGGGCAAAGGCAGCTTTCACTGCTGTCTTAATGTCACAGCTCACCCACTCTGTGTGTGGAGGTGTGTGTGCGTGTGCATGTGTGTGTTTTTATTGCCAAGGTTTTTAAGGTGTGTGACCTTTTGTTTCTGAAAGATGGACTTTCCCTTAAGAGAGGAAGAAGCACTTTTAATGGAAATCAGCTACACACAAACACACTTTTTTTTAAAGAGATGGCAGTAAGACTCAAGCATATGCACACACACCATATATGCAAGGCTCTAGGCTCCCAGCAAAATGAGTCAAAAACAGTGACTATATAGCAAACATGGATGTATCCAGTGTGATATCATCTGTTGGTTTTTGACAATTATCTACATTTTAGATCTTCTGCTTTTATGCTTAAAACTCACATATCTATAGTGGCACTGATTGTTTCTCCAGAAAAAACCCTCATCCCAACACAAATATAATGTTATTGATCCTTTTTCGTGAGGCTCATTATTTTTACCTTCAACAAAACATTTTTCGACTAATTCGTTGGAAAGCATCTTACAATAGAACTTTATATGAAAAAGTTGGTAAATATTAAGTCCTTCCTCATTTTTTTATCCTAATCTTTTAACCTGATTGAATAAAAGCATCCTTTTTTCCCACTCATGTAAAGGTGGGTCACTTTGGTTGTAACAGTGCAGTCAAAATGACCTTTTTCCCAAAAAATATTTTTCTGTTCTCCTGGGCAAACAAGAAACACTCGCAGGCCACATGAGATATATAATCTCTTTGGAAAGTTCTGGGTTTAAAACCTCCAAAGAAGAGTTGGTTAGAATTCCTCCACAATGATGTGTGAGACAAAGTCACACAGAAAAATGAAAAGTGTATCTTTACCACCACCTTCACCACAGATTGCACCTGGGGTCTTGCCTGGTGTGATAGACTCCTGCCTCTATGGATCTTGTGCTCAGAGCTTGTTCCTGTGCTGCTAATATATATATATATATATATATATATATATATATATATATATATATATATATATATATATATATATACACACAAACGCAGATATATAGACAGGTTATGTGTTGTGAGAATGATTCCCTTTTTTGTGAGTATAAGGTCCAAAGACATGCTTGGTTTTTCAAAACTGGCTGTAGTTTTGACTCTGACTGAGACTGATTGTCTCTTGTTGTTAGTCCTGTGATAGTCTGATGACCTGAGATAGGCTCCAGCCCCACTGTGGGGGAGCACCCTGAATTGGATCAGTGGTTAAGAAAAAGGATAGACCAGGAGGAGGCCCCGGGGAAGACCCAGGACACGCTGGAGAGATTATATCTCTCGGCTGGCCTGGGAACGCCTTGGTATTCCCCCGGATAAGCTGGAGGAGGTGGCTGGGGAGAGGGAGGTCTGGGCCTCTTTGCTTAGGCTGCTGCCCCCGCGACCCGGCCTCGGATAAGCGGTTGAAGATGGATGGATGGATGGATAAATATACTCTAATGCAGAATATTTGTCAGACTTTATAACTGGAGGCTTGTTTTCTGGAGCTAATTATCGATAACAAAAACAGGAACTAACTTTTAATAAAATATACTTTCTGTTTTTCCAGTAAATAAGAGTTTAAAAATGCCAGCTGTGTTTATCTTAATAATTTAAAAAATAAAAAATAAAATAAAAATCGTCTACACCAGTCTGACTTCAATTTCCTGTCACCAATCATTATGTAACCCCAGGTGTCACCTTTCCATTTTGGTGCGGAGCAAAATGTTATTTCTCATCTGAATGTTCCCATGAAGGGAAAAAGAAAAAACAATAAAAGGTGGCAGCGTGGGGTGATGAAAAAAAGAAATCACTGCTCTGTATGTGGTTTTTAAATTTTTCTTATTTTATGAATCGTCAGGTTGAGAACCACCACAGAGTAAATGGAGACGGAGCTAATGATGGCACTCAGACAGATGCTCCATACTGGGTGTGCAGACGGGGGGAGGTTAGTCAGACTGAAATGGGGTAAATTAAAGCCTCTGAGCATCAGTAATGAGCTGGACACTCAGCGAGCAGTCACTCAAACCACAAACAGCACAAACAAGCACAGTTTCATGTCAGACAGTAAGAGTAAACAGACTTACTCTGAGCTCTGCCGCTGGCATTTAATGTGAAGTTCAGAAAGACTTTCAAACAAGCCTGAGCAATGACTGTGAAAGAGACATAACAGCCTGCTAAATGTTCATCACAAAAACCCATTAATTGTGGCTGTGTACACTAACTGAGCTATTTTGTGGAACAACCACAGGTAGTATATAAAAGATGGTGTCACCTTTTGGGTTTGACTGCACATTTTCAAACCTCAAGCCATTTTTTACCATTAAAAATCCTACATGTGACAACAAAAGAACAAATAAGGTTGAGAGGTCCAGCTCAGTGAGTCCAATCTGATGAAATGAAGCCTACACTGTAAAACCCAACAGTGCATCTTACTAAAAGAAGTAAGTTGTTCTTACTCAGTTCTGAAAAATAGTTAAAGTAACTTTCATGAAGTGTGTTAGGTAGACCCAAAAGTATACATATGATATAATAACTTTATTGTAATAAGTACACATTATGTTTTTGTAACGTTTTAAGTACTGTTGCTTTAAACTGTTTAAGTTATGCTAATTCATCATCCACAGCCCCGCCCCCAGTGTTTTGCCTGGACTTGTCGGCCATGAGACAGGAGCCTCGTCAAGAGAGTGGAAAGTACAAGATAAAGCTATTTTTATGTTTTTTTGTTAATGCTTACTTCTAGCATACAAAACGTACATTTATCAGACTGCTTTGTTTTAGTTGTACTTCGTTGTAATTTATCAGACTACTTTGTTGTAGTAGCTCGTAACTTAGCTTGCCAGCACACAATTCCCGCCTAGCGCTATATGAAGTCTGCCTTCACAATTTAAAAAATTAACGGTTGGTGGCTTGTTTCAATCAATAGTTGGTAAGTAGTCTAATTTTTGCAAACTGCATGCCACAAAACCTTTGGTAAAATCAGTGTTTAGACTTTTCTGACTCTGACCTTTATCAAGTTCAAATGTAGCCTACTTTTGACACAGTGAAAATAGTAGAAAATTTATTTAGTGTTAATTTTAAGAGTCTAGTGGACAAGTTCGCCTTCACAAATTTTGAATATGATGGTTAGTGGCATTTTAGTCGTGAAATAATTTACCTTTTCAAAGCTGCACTGCACCAAACCTAAACGTTTCTGACTCTGTACTTTCCAAGGGTTAGCCTATTGTGTACTTCACTTGTGTAAAATTGCTTTATTATTTTATAACGTATAGAGTAGTTGACCAACCTGAATTGAAAATGAACTGTAGTGCAAGAATAAATCTTACTGTTTTCCAAGCTTGTGTTATTCAGATTGACTGTTTTTAAGTGAAGTAAAAGTCTAAAAGTAAAAACTGTTCTGCTAGCTTTCTGTCCTCATGGCTTTTGTGTTATTACAGTCTGACGATTGAAGGAGCAGTAGCATGCCAAGAGATCATCCAGCACGGCACTAAAGACAGCCAGTAAAGGTGATTTTAAAACAATTTGGTATCAAAATGTGGAATTGCAAGTTGTGTAGTTTGTCTAGTTTTTCTACTGTCATAAAAGTCATGTTGTTGAAGCATTATCGGCTCAACCATGGTCAGTACTCCACAATTTCACCCTTACCCTGTCTCTACAACACATGCATGTGTACATTTAGTACATTTAATTCATTAAAGATATACATGTCAACAATGCACACTCCCACGCAAAGAAAAGACGGTTCTTATCTAGATTTGAATAATTATGGATTTTGTTGCTCTATGTGTAATTTTAAGCAGCCATTTATTGAAAGCCAAATGTTTATCCATCTGAGGGGGCATTTAAAACAAAAAGAAACTGTCCCATGTCCTTTCAAGAACTGCAATTTTAAAATCAATGTCTATTCAACCTTCAATGCCCACAAATGCAGAGACCACCAAAATTCAACAAGTTACGATGAAGGCATTGTGCAAAGTGTTATAAATGTAGAACAAAAAGATGACATGCAGCTTGATTCAATAGAGTCATCAGATGACAATCAAGTGGCATCCACCAGTGAAATCAGTGGAATTGAGGGTTTAGAAGAGCAGTTGCAATACAATCTGGCTGGATTTTTCTTGAAAATGCAGACCCTTCTCCATGTGTCCCAGAGAGCAACACAGGAGATTATTGAGCATATTGATCAATTGTTTTTGTTATCCTTCTGACCATCTCTCTTTCTTTCATCCTGTCACAGGCTTCCCACCTGACTTCCTACACGACCTGTTTGAAGGTGTTGTTTCAGTGGAGTTGGCACATTGTGTAAAGGTTTGATTTCTAAGAGATATTTTAACTTAGAAGACTTAAACAGAGCAATTCTGCGCTTTCCATACCAACATTCTGACAAAGTTAATCGCCCTCATCCAATAACCTCAAATTTTGCCAGGCGAGGGACCATGGCCAGCACTCTTTCATGAGACACAGGTAAGTACAACTACATATATAACATTTGCTGTTCATATAGTATGCTGTGTTTTGCTTATAATATTTTTGGAATTCTCTTCAGCTCTACTTTGAATTTCATCGGATCACCAATAAGAATCTACCACATGTGTTTTATGCTGCGCTGGATGATTATGCTCCTCAGCTGATTGGACTTTACAAAAAGAGGAAAACTGGACGGGTCGGTGAAAGGATGGAGAAGCTTTTGTTGGCATATGGAAAACAGGTATTTAAAAAATACTAATTATTATTCTGCTTGCTTGGCAGTTGCCATTGTTATGTTTATATATATATATATATATATATATATATATATATATATATATATATATATATACACATATATAAAAACATACATATACATATACAAATACATATATAAAAACACGAGACAACATGTTTTTTTTTAACACCCAGCACGCCCCTGCGGGCGGTTTATCCTTCAAGCTCGGGTCCTCTACCAGAGGCCTGGGAGCTTGAGTGTCCTGCGCAGTATCTTAGCTGTTCCCAGGACTGCGCTCTTCTGGACAGAGATCTCTGATGTTATTCCCGGGATCTGCTGGAGCCACTCGTCTAGCTTGGGAGTCACCGCACCTAGTGCTCCGATTACCACAGGGACCACCGTTACCTTCACCCTCCACATCCTCTCGAGCTCTTCTCTGAGCCCTTGGTATTTCTCCAGCTTCTCGTGTTCCTTCTTCCTGATGTTGCTGTCATTCGGAACCGCTACATCGATCACTACGGCCGTCTTCTTCTGTTTGTCTACCACCACTATGTCCGGTTGGTTAGCCACCACCATTTTGTCCGTCTGTATCTGGAAGTCCCACAGGATCTTAGCTCGGTCATTCTCCACCACCCTTGGGGGCGTCTCCCATTTTGACCTCGGGACTTCCAGGTTATACTCAGCACAGATGTTCCTGTGTTCCACTACGCTATCCAGCTGCTATAATGTAATGTAATGTGTGCGTGTTAGTCCCCATAGGGAAACAGTTCCTCTGCATTTAACCCATTCACCCACTGCTTCTGCTACACGGGGAGCAGTGTGTAGGGACGGTACCTTGCTCAGGGGTACCTCAGGGTAGCCAAGGTAGCCTTCCGATCATGGGGCCACCACTCTACCTACTGAGCTATCCCTGCCCAGTATATATGTGTGTGTATGTGTATGTATATATATATATATATATATATATATATATATATATATATATATACATACATATATATATATATATACATTTATTTATTTATTTTTTAGGACAAAAATGACATCTATGCAACTAGAACAGCAGTTCTGGCCGGCCTACCAATGTACCTCAAAGAGGATTCTTCAGAGATTTTCAAAACATGCAAGGTACTTTGGTATTACAATAATTTGCACATTTGAATTTAAAAAAGGTTGAAAGGAGTTTATAAGTCATCTAGACTTGGGTTGAAAGTTGAAGACGTGAAGTTGAATGACTTATAAACTTCTTTCATCCTTGATTTGACTACCTGGATGAATGAAAAATGAACCTTCACTGTCAACTTAAAACATGTTATGATATATAGAATTTGAAAAACTGAAGAAAGGTGCCTGACCATTTGTATTTATGCTTTTAACAGAGATATTACAGATGAATAATTGTGCACTCTGTATTATATCTTAGGGTGAAATTGAGTTCTATGAAGCCACAATTGCTCTGGTTGCTGATGTTGATGAAGAGGAGGTGCCTGGAGGAGTTCCTTTCTCACCACGCCAAGTGTTCATAGAAATTGAAGATCAGGTTGTTATGACTCATCACTCATGGACTGATGCTCTGGTGTGTTTGTTTGGGCTAATCTGAGCTATCCTAAGAAGTGTACTGGCTTTTTTGAGTTCATTCAAGTAGTGTTGCTGAAGCTAGACGATGAGAGAAAGCAACTAAAACCAAAATTGCAGACACTAAAAAATGAGCTTGTGCAGATGATGTTTGTTTTTCACTGGTCACTATATTTGTGCTTTTTCAGTTATCTGTGAATGGCTTCAATAGTTTTATTTGTTCTGGGTAATTAGCTTTCTAAAAGGCAATGTGGAGAAAGCTAAGAATAAGGAGACAATCCATATTTGACGTTTTGTTTGTGATTGAAAAAAATCTTCACATAGTGTGTAATCTTAAGCTTATTTCTAAAAACACATTTTAGTTACATGGAAATCTTTTGCGAGATAACTGATAATTAGTCAATATGTACAGTATACTTTCATGCTTTATTTTTTAATTGTATGATGAGTGCCAGTTCACTTGATTCGAGGTCTGGGCAAAACTGTTGCGAAGCCACAAATACCTTTGAGAATACTTTTTGTTAGTGACATCCTTAGTTCAGCTGTTTTCTATAGTTGCATTGCTGTAGTGCATGCGATTTCATTATTATACTAAATGTTACTTAAAATTGTAATTGTTATGGCTCTAATTGCCTCTAGACTATTGTTTTTTATGTGCACCTATGTATCAGGTCTACATTACTAAATTTGTGTTTTGTACATTTAATCGATTTTCAAAATGCTACAAAAAACATTCAGAATTCCCTAAAAGCGCAAGTTTTAAAATGCCTAATTATTTGTTATTTGATAATGGCTTTAGCAGTCATAGGTTATGACTGAAAGTATGGTTGTATTCATTCTGTATTTTCTCTGCAGTTAAAGTTAATAAAGACTGAATGGAAAGAATAATAGCTTGGTTTTGTGTTAATAGTACTTGAACCATTTGGTGCAATCGGTTTCCCCAATTGGATTAAGTTGTTTAAATACAACTATTTAAGTTAATTTAACTTAATTTGAATATGAGCATGTAACACTTTAAATAATCCATCCATCCATCCATCTTCATCCGCTTTATCCGGGGCCGGGTCGCGGGGGCAGCAGCCTAAGCAAAGAGGCCCAGACCTCCCTCTCCCCAGCCACCTCCTCCAGCTTATCCGGGGGAATACCAAGGCGTTCCCAGGCCAGCCGAGAGATATAATCTCTCCAGCGTGTCCTGGGTCTGCCCCGGGGCCTCCTCCCGGTGGGACATGCCTGGAACACCTCACCCAGGAGGCGCCCAGGGGGCATCCTTGTCAGATGCCCGAACCACCTCAGCTGGCTCCTTTCGATGTGGAGCAGCAGCTGCTCTACTCTGAGCCCCTCCCGGATGGCCGAACTTCTCACCCTATCTCTAAGGGAGAGGCCAGCCACCCTTCGGAGGAAGCTCATTTCCGCCGCTTGTATCCGCGATCTCGTTCTTTCGGTCACTACCCACAGCTCGTGGCCATAGGTGAGGGTAGGGACGTAGATCGACCGGTAAATTGAGAGCTTCGCTTTTACACTCAGCTCCCTCTTCACCACGACGGACCAGTGCAGCGTCCGCATTACTGCAGCTGCAGCCCCAATCCGTCTGTCGATCTCCGGCTCCCTTCTCCCATCACTCGCGAACAGACAAAGAGCGATTCATAAGACCCTTATGAAAAGGACACCGAGGGAACAGTTTACCCTGCCCGGGATAGGGTTACCGGGGCCCCGCCCTGGAGCCAGGCCCGGGGAGGGTGCCCGAGGGCGAGCGTCTGGTGGCCGGGCCTTAGTCCATGGGGCCCGGCCGGGCACAGCCCGAAGAGGAGACATGGGCCCATCCTCCCGCAGGCCCACCACCCGCAGGAGGCGCCATAGGGGTCGGGTGCATTGTGTGCCGGGTGGCGGCCAGGAGCGGAGGCCCTGGCGGACTCACCCCCGGCTGCCAAGACTGGCACTTTAAATAAGTTTGAATAAATACAGCATCTTAGTACAACAAATTTAATGGTTTAAGTTAAAACATACTAAAAACAATGAGTAAATAAACATAATGCATTTGAGTTACATTATCATATTTGCTTTGGGTTCTTGGGACTCTAATAAAGTACTTAAATAACCCACAACTGTTTAAGTTACAAAACTTGAATCAATTGGTGCAATCGGTTTCCCCAAATCATTTGAGTTAACTTAACTTGTCAGGTTTTACAGTGTAGCACTCATCTATTGTTATGAAGGGGGAAACTGTCTGTAGAATTTCAGTTTTTTGGCTCTTCCCCATTGGTTAAATTTTTAAGTCACTTATGCTAAATAGACTCCAATTTGTTCGTGTAAATGGGGAGTCTTCTTCACAGACCAAGATCAAATATGGAGTTCCACAAGGTTCTCTGCTAGGACCAATTCTTTTTATATTATACATGCTTCCTTAAGCCGCATTTGAAGTCATAGTATGCATTTTCATTTCTATCCTGGAACAGCCCCCCATGGAATACCTCTGTCTGTCAATGAAACCAGATAACCATCACACATCCACTGGTTAAATTGCAGGAATGTCTTAAAGGCATAAAGACCTGGATGACCTCTAATTTCCTGCTTCTAAATTGAAAAAAAAACTGAGGTTATTGTACTCTAATCTTGTCTCCAGTAACACTGTGATGAATCTTGGAGTCACTTCAAGCCAACATATGTCCTTCAGTGAGCACATCAAAGAACAATTAGGGGTGCCTTCATACATTTGCATAATATTTCCAACACTAGAAACATCACATCTCAGAGTGATTCTAAAAAACTAGTTCATGTATTAGAACGTCTACTGTCAGAATTCAATATTATCAGTAGCGGTTTTTGATACAGGCGGTTGCCCGGGGCGGCGTCACGGGCATCGGCAAAAAAAAAATTGCTCGTACTCATGCTGCCCCGACATCAGCCGGCGCATATTGGGAATGGCATAGGCACCGATCGGTTTTCTATTGCCCATTTGCTGGGAGTAAGGGCGCCCTCTGTTTGCGAGGTGCGCCTGCTGCTTGCGGCACACGGAGGAGAGGGCGGGGCGAGGGGGGATTCTCTGGCTGGCTGGAGCAGCACCCTAATAACAACAATAATAATAAAACAAAATAAAAACAAACCAACAAACACGAAAACACCAGACATTATGATACAGACTTATAATTTGCACCGATGTTTTTTCGAAATTCTATATACGAAAAGTGAGCGCGAGAACCCTCGGTGCGCCTGCTCGCTGCTGAAGTCAAAGTAAACTTTATTGTCATCTCCGCTACATACAGTCCAGTATATAGAGAGACGAGACGACGAGGCTCCAGTTACAGCAGTGCAAATAAACAAACAATAAATATAAGAAGAGGAAGAAAATAAATATACACTTTAGGACCAGGGGTAAAGGGATCAATAACAATTTAAAATTTATAATTTACAGTTTGATGATTTAAAGTCTCACACACAAACCGTCGAAAGGGGAGGAGAACCCTGCTGCTTCCAGATAGAGCACATTTCATTCATAATGTTGTAAATCCAAGCCCATTATCCATTCATGATTTGAATCCTGGGTTGTGTGAAATCCCAGAAATACACCTTAGACAAAGTGAATCTGTGAACTAAGGTGTAGGTCTGTTAGGTTATGTTGTGGTGATCCTCGGGTTTGGGATGGGTGTTCATACTGCAGTCCAAAATTAAAACCAATGGAAGATGGACAAGAAAAGTTCAAAGCCATCAGGAGCTCAGTTTAGCAAAAATAGAAAAGAAGAGGAGGAGAAACGAGCAAAAGATGCAGGTAAGCAGATGTGTCACTTTATAATGGCAGGTCATCCTGAAACAACCAGAATCAGAATACTTTATTACTAAGGAAATAATATGGATTACAGTTGCTCCAAGAAGAAATGGTAAAAACAGTAACAGTAACAGACTAAACTCCAAACAATACATTATGTTACAGATTTTAATATTAATTAGTGATTGTCAGTTGTTGGCTACCCTGAGTTGATGTATGATGAATTATAATGGCTGTTTGGTAGCTGTTTGCATACAATGCATACTCTCTCTCTCTTCATGTGTGTGTGTGTTTCTCTGGCGAAATTCAGTATGGTTCTGACAACAGTTTTATGTTAATGTATAATATTTAATATGTTTTGTGTGTGTGTGGGTGGGGGGTGGTGGGGGGGCGCCAGAGGGAGTGTTCGCCCGGGGCGCCAAAAAGGCTAGGACCGCCACTGAATATTATCATGGATTTCTAAAAGTTCTCTGAAGAGCCTTCAGTTCATCCACATTGCTACAACAAGAGATGTAACAGGGGTTATAAAGAGAGAATATATTTCTCCCTCATTGGCTTCTCTTTCTAACTCTAGAATCAAATTCAAAATCCTTATATACAAGCTCTTGGCTAATCATAAAGACCTCACAAAACCATATCACTGTAATTTTAAGTTCATCTTATCATAGTTCTTGGATGGCAAACACAGCAAAGGCGTTAAGGAAATATTATCTCTGCCAAAAGATATTATCTTATTTTCATAATCTACCAAAACCGAATCCATGTGAGGCTCTAACACTATTTTCAACTTCATATTTGCTCCACGAGTCTCTTCCCTGTCTTTAAAATCTGCTTGAGTTTCACAGCCTGAAGCTGAATAAAATGGCTCCTGTTCACATGAGTGGCTTATTATGATTCCAAATAAAACTGGCTTTTGTGTTTGCCACAAGGCACGGAAAAAAAACTTATTTTATGACTCAATAAAAATATGAAACAGAGGAGCAAACTATCCATAAAACCTGATTAAAACAGCAAAGACGGCCATAAAATGAAAGCTAATTTCTGAGCTAGCAGACAGAATGACTCAGTGTCTTGCTCAAAGTACGTAGAGCAGAACAAATGCTTGTTAAATAGCCTTATCCTGAAACAGCAAACAACATGAAATCTCTTCTTTGAAACCATGAAACTGCAAACATTCTTTTAATTTGTTAAACTCTTGAATGATTCCCACAAGAGGAAGTCATCAGAGCCCTTCCTCGATGAAAATAAAACGCAGGTTCAACGGACTCATGATTTCACCACCAACACCAATTCGTAAATGACTTGTCAGGGGTTGGAATACAGATGTCTTTGTTGTTATCTCCAAGTTAAGCCTCAGGCTATAAAATTCTAAACTAAATATTTGACAACTCTTCATTTTTGAGCTTGTTTTGTAGCAGAGATAGATTGATGACTCCCAAAGAGAATTTATACACATACATCTACCTTATCCAGACTTACTCACAGGGCCTTACTATGAACTCCAACCTGCTCAATATAAAATGCCAGCATTTTTTCAATGTTTTGTTGTTTTTTCTAATAAAAGGAAAAGCAATATTAGGCAATACAGATTTACTGTAGAATAGGTAACAAATGTTAAGTTTGGTAGATCATAATAAGCCAGTGGTTCTCAAACGTTTTACATCATTCCCCACATGGCAGGAAGAAATATTTTCACGCCCCATCTAAATCTGTGACTTTATTTAGATAATAAACTCATTCACAATGAATCCTTCAGTAGTTTTCAGACAACTTTCATTTCAAACAACTGCAATATTTGTAATATTTGTCACTAGTCGTCTTCATTAGTCTGCAGCACTTCTTCAAAAAAGCAACAAGTTAAAACAGAATGTGAACATTGCCAAACATGGAAAAATCAAGTTCAGTCTGTTTTATTTAAAAAAAAACAGAAATCCAGAAACTTGCGAACAGAGATGAAAAAGCCTTTGCAATATGACCGGGATACAACCAGATGCCCTCCAACTGAATCTTGCCACCAATTCTAAAGAGAATAATTCCAAACGAACTAATGCACTGATCTGCGTAAACCGACTTGGATGGATTTCAACATGTTGGTAATCTGTCTGCTTTTATTAGTCACACAGCAAACCTTCACCAGTTTGTCTGAGAGTGATTGCAGTCAGTCCAGTTATAATGGAGTGCTGCGTTTCCCTCCTTAATTAGTGGAGTTGGGAGTCCTGAATTGAGTGACTTATTTTATGGTCAGCTCACACTCTTTGTTTGTTATTATGGTATCGTATTTTTTGGACCATAAGGCTCACCGAATTATAAGCGAAACAAAACAGTCAGATAAATCAAACTTTACTCAGTGAACTGTTCTTGCTTCCTCCACTTTCATACCATTGATTCATTAATGTTGAATTCTCTGGCAGCTGCTCTATTCCCATGTTGTTGCAGTATATTAATAACTAACCTCGTATTGTGGATGAATTCTCTCAGTTGTTCTCCTGACTGAAGTTTGGTCCGTGTGTAGCATCCTGACATGCGATTGCATTTGTTCCTAACCATCAGGAACTTTCAGGTTAACTTTTATCGAGTGGAAAAAAAAGTTAGCGTTCATCCTCCAGCTTCACTGTGTTTATGTTGTTATGCTAACATACCTGTAGCTGTGCTGCTAGTGACCACGTAGCACATCATTATATACCAGCTAGCCCAACTTCAGTAACCCTACAAATGTCACTGCTGTTTAGTTTTCTGTCTTCATTTCTGTTGGAAGTGACAGCAGAGCTGTAAATTTTAATTTTCTCAGAAATCTCTCAGTCAGAACATGATATTTTACATTTAGGTGGAAGCTAGGTCAGTAAGCACAACCAGACTTCATACACAAGGTGACCAGAGTATAAGGCGCACTGTCAATTTTTGAGAAGATTTTTGACAGATTTTAAGTGCGCCGTATAGCGCAGAAAATACAGTAGTCTTCTTTCCTTCTTTCTGTTCAATCTTTGGAAGTTCTTGTTTTTGTTATTTTCTTGAACTCCGATAATGTTTTGTTTTTCTTGTTTTTTTTTTTTTTGGGGGGGGGGGTTGTGTCCCGTTTGGATCTTTAGCCATCAGAATTGTTGTCTTAAGGCCAAGAAAGATGCCAAGCAGATTTATTTCACCAAGTGGATCATCATGGCCTTGCCATATTGGTCCATTTGATTGACCTTTATTATAATTATGAATTTATTTTATTTTCAGTTGCTACAAACGGGACAGACATGACTGGGGGATAGGACAGGGAGAAAGAATGAAAGAAAGAGAGGGAGAGAAAGAAAACCAAAGGGGAGAAGAGATGGTGAGAAGGGGAGGAAGAAAGGGAAAAAAAATAAACAAAAGACAAAACAAAACACCTGGGTCACCTGTATGGAGAAAAAAAACAGAAGAGAAAGCAAACAACAAAGAGCAACATAGTAAAAAAAAAAACGGCACCATCACAATAAACTAGCTAGCAGTATATATCAGTAGATACTAAATAATAAACGACATTGTGCAGCATGCAAGATAGACAGCGCACAATGTGCTTTGAGGCAGCAGCCAATAAAGCTGTAGTCCGCGTCTGTGAATACCCGTGTGTACACCTGTGTGCACACCTGTGTGGATCAGCATGCTTGCATTCCAAAGGTTTCTCCATGTAACAATCTGCTAGGGAGTGTGTGGGGGGGCCACAGCCCCGTCCTCCAGGGTATGAAGCAGGTATGGAGGAGATCAAAACTCCAGACATCCAGAGGCCCCCAGAACACAAGAGACCAAGGAAGACCAACAGAGGGGCAGCCACGCCACTGTCCCAGTAAGAGCCGAGGAGAGTCCCAGATGAGGGCTCACTCAGCAGCCGCGGAGCAGAAGCCAGGAGGAGTTGCAGTGACGCACCCGTGAGCTCCGCCGGCAGCCAGCTGTGCCTGAGTGACCGAGCCCCAGGCCGAGAGGCCGGGGGCACCCCACCTCCGAAGTGGCCCGAGCGAACCCCAGGCTCCAGGCCCCGATAAGCGGCCGCCAAGGAGTGAGCCGGTGTGTACCCGGACGCCCACCCTCAGACACAAAGAACCACCAACGCACCGATGTCTGAGGGAGTCCGCCACTGGCAGGGGAAGTGGTGGTGGGTGGAGATAGGCCTCCAAACCTTGGAGGGCCTGAGATGTCCCCAGAGAGGTGGCGTCTGACACCCAACCTGACATATAGACACAAACATACAGGCACACACAGACACAAACATCCATTCCCACCCTCATGCTCTCATATGCACTTACTCCACACTCAACCAACGTGGAGACAAACATAAAGAGACGCTGTACACACGATCACACTCCCCAAGCGTACTCTACGAACCGGGTCTAGCATCTGTGAAAACATAATGATAAATAGAGGTGAGTGCCATTACTGCACACCTTTAACTAATAAAGCTGTCAGAAGCATTTAATCTGAATTAGCAAGAAAGAAAATCAGCATAAAAATGTAAAATGTCAAAAAAATAAAATGATTGGTACCCTTGCCCCTGGAGGGGGGAACTGCACCCAGACCCAGGTGGTGTTACCCTTTTCTCTGCGGTGGGGAGAGGCAGACCGCCCCGACTCCGCAGCAGCAGGGAGGCCCCACACTCCAGACCGCAGTCGGACGGCCAACTCCTCCTAGCCCCCCCGCTCCAGCAGGCCGCAGAGAACAGTCACCCGAGAGCCAAAAGAGCCCCCAACCGGACATGACCGCTACCCCGGGTTGAGCCCCCCAAGGAAGATGCCTCCGGGGAACCCCCCGACGCCCTAAGCCTGTCCCTACCCCCACACCAATCACAACAGTGAAGACGGGACCAAACAATGACCCCCCCATCCCCACTAGGTGATGGAGCTGATCAAAGGAGCCCAGAGCAATTGATCTGATGTGGTGGCAGAGGCTGTGTCAAGACTAATGTAATCTAATAGATAATTTCTATATATGTTAGAATTAAGATTGTTTTTATTTTTCCAGTTCATGAGGACAGTTTTCTTGGCTATGCATAAGGCAGTGAAAACCATATGGGCTACTCCGATAATGTTAAGGATTTCATATGTTGGGTTCCTGTCATCCATAGATTTAAAGACAGTAATAATTAGCACTCATATGGTAAATGGCCTGTATTTATATAGCACTTTACTAGTCCCTAAGGACCCCAAAGCGCTTTACATATCCAGTCATCCACCCACACATATTCACGGCAAGCTACATTGTAGCCACAGTCACCCTGGGGCGCACTGACAGAGGCGAGGCTGCCAGACACTGGCGCCACCGGGCCCTCTAACCACCACCAGTAGGCAACGGGTGAAGTGTCTTGCCCAAGGACACAACGACCGAGACTGCCGGGGCTCGAACTGGAAACCTTCCGATTACAAGGTGAACTCCCAACTCTTGAGCCACGATCGCCCCTTATATACACTTTCCAAAGTAATTTAATCAGAATCAGAATCAGAAAGGGTTTTATTGCCAAATGTTGAGCAGGTTTACAACATTAGGAAATTGCTGCGGTGCTTCAGTGCAAACATACTGTCATAAAAATATAAAAATAAGAATAAGAATTAAAAGTGCTAAGTGGATAGATATATACATGATATATACATGAGTGCAGGTGGTAAGACCATCAGGTAAGGCAAATACTAAATATTAAATAGTCATTTAGTAAAACATTATTTTCCAGGTTGATTTCTCTTCTATTTTATTTCAAATGTGCTCTTGGCTATGGAGCAAAGGCAAGAACACATCTGAAATAAAATATTTAACAGTACTTTTAGTCTGATGTCTACTGTTCTTGAGTTCTTCCAGAGGTTTTAGAAAAGACATTTGAAGATGTTTACTTTACTTTTCATGGTGTCTCCGTATTATGTGCTGTTTTAACCTAAGCAGTCATATCAACACAGGCGTCATATTCATCATTAAATAGCTACTTTCTTAACAAGTTATTGGAGACTCGTTAAGAAATGTTCTAGGAAAAAACTTGACTGTAACAGAAAGAAAAACATTTTTTGTGAACAACTGAACTGTGGAAACTCTGGCAAAAGAAACACCGGTGTGGTTGAGGGATAAAAAAAAAAGTTCTCTATATGCACTTCAAGTTATCTTTTTCACAAAGGCACAAGCGTCTGCTGTTTGTAGCTTTGTGTCTGTCACAAACACCTTCATCTATTGTTGCCATCAAAGCTTTCCAGTGTCAAAGGAAATGCTATTCTGCACTAAACCTGACATTCAGGAGCTGCAGATATTACAGCTGAACTCCTGTGAAGCAGGAATCCACTGCAAACATTCTCATTCCTGTGGTGTAAAATAATCCGTAAGTGTTATTGAAAATCAGCTGGGATCACACATAACAGGTGCTGTCACTTCCAACTTGCATAGTGTATTTTAATCCATGCTAAGTATTTTTCTGGTCCTAAACCTGACAAAGTATTTTTAGAGCCTAAACTTACAATCAGACTTCTTAATTTGCAGTAAAAATGTTATTATACAGCATCCAAATATATTCAGGTTGTTTGATGAGTCTTATGAATCTTTGCATATATTAAAAGCTCTAACATCTTGGAAGCTTTTGCAACACTTCAAATAGAGGAAATTAACAGCTGGAAATAAAAGAGAGTGTCAGCCAACAAAGCAACAACAGATGTCAGTAAACAGTGAACAGCAGATACAGACGTCAGGATGATGCAGTGAAAAGCCGACAGAACTAAAACATCAAACTCATAAAAACAGCAAGAAAGGAAATCTTAAAGATTAAAAGTAGTTTAACTGAGATTAAACGAAAATAACATTTAGTTACAAGATGATACACCAACAAGGACACGGAGAAAGAAAGTTTTAAAAAAGGAGGCAGAAAGGTAATACTGAAGGAGAAAAAGGGGGTAGAGAAGCAATGTATAGAAAAGGAAACAATGAAGTGAGGAAGGAAACAAAGAGGCAGGAAATGAAACAAGGAGGTAAAGATTCAAATAAGGAGTTAGGGAAACAAAAGGGTACGTAAAGATGCAAAATAGGAGATAGAGAAGATAAAAAGGACGTAGAACAGTGAATGGTGGTTAAGAAAACAAGGCAATAGAGAAGATAAGGGGCCTGTTCTTCGTACGTCGCTTACTACATCCAAGATCAAATCATCGCGCTAACCGTGAGCTCGCTAATCCGGTTCCCCGAACACGCCTGCTGTTGACGATTAGTACAGCTGGACGCAGTAATGTGACATCACTGGGTGTCGTAAAAGGGGCTACGCATCGATAGTAGAAACATTGATCGGCAACCCGCTGATTGGTCGGCGAAAATGTCGAAGGGGCGTGCTCGGTATTTTCCGGCAGCAGAGCAAGAACTCATGAGTGCGGGATTTCAGGAGTTTCAGAGTTTAATTAAAACGCAAGAGAACACTGCAAAGGCTGCAAAAGCAAGGAGAGAGGGCTGGCAGAAAGTTGCTGACAAATCAAACTCGTAGGTAATTTAATAATAATACTAATAATAATGGATTGGGTTCATATAGCGCTTTCCAAGGCACCCAAAGCGCTTTACGATACCACTATTCATTCACTCCCACATTCACACACTGGTGGAGGCAGCTACGGTTGTAGCCAGGCTGCCATATCGCGCCATCGGCCCCTCTGGCCAACACCAGTAGGCGGTAGGGTAGATCTATCATATGACACTATATTGTCCAATATCATATGGCATTATATTATATTATAATATGTTATATTATATCCCCTTTCACATTAGAGCCACAACAGGACCCACAAGAACATGGGAACAAGTAAAAGTGGAATACAGGAGTATTCTACAGAATGGTAATATTTATCTCTTAGATTGCTTTGCGTCTCTTGGCAAGGTAATACTGGCCTGTAATACTCTGTTAGTTTGTTCATAACAGCAACCAAGAAAAGGGCAGAGGAAAAAAAGACAGGTGGTGGTCCTGCACCCCCTCGTCAACAAGTTGGTTAAGTAAATAATACCCTCACGGGAATATCGATATCTCTCTATGAGCACACTGTCGCGCTGAGCTAAAGGATCCTGTCTGTCCCGCAATATACGCTGAATTCTGAGGACTCTCCTTATCAATCTTGCACCTTCCGATTACACGAAGTAATTTACAATTACTACTCTGAAATATGAATTACATCTGTAATAATCACATACATGTAATAGAATGTTAATAGTTCATTTCCCTTTTTTAGGAAATGACCTGTATGTATCTGTGTGAAATCAATAAAAGGATCAGGTGCTGCATTATCTTTAGTTACATTGATGTTATTTATTTATGGTGAAACAGTGGTGGAATATCGCTGTTGCTTTCGTATAAATGAAGCGGACATACCTGCGTGGCCGCGATCTAATCCTGTTTACATAAAGTAAACCTGCTCCCGAGCAGGTTTACGCTTACGGCTCTGTTGCTATGACAGCAAGTCCCGGATGAGCTTCGGGGAACAGAACGATCCGGGATCACGCGAAATCGTCAACAATCTAATCCAGCTAACTTACTTAGCGAGGTACGAAGAACAGGCCCCAGAAGTAAGCAAATAAGTAAACAAGGGGTTAGAGAAGCAAAAAATGAGGAAGAAGAGGAAACAAGAAAAATAAGAAAACATACATTTAGCTAAGAAAATGTGAGAAGGAAACAAGGGGATGGTGAAGGGAACCGGGAAATGTCAAACTATGCTTGAAAGATGAACATTAAATGAGGACACAGCAGCAGGGCTATTCTTATGCAGCTTCACTGTTTGACTCCTGCAGGACATTTGTGAAGAAAGTGGTTGTTTCGCTTGCCCACTGTGAGGAGACGCGTCACAGACAGCCGAACAGGTGAAACAGGGCCAACACAGAGAGACAAATGAAGAAAGAGCAGACAGAAATGTAAGAGGAAAAGAAAACAAGTATGTGATATGTGACAGCGCAGTGGAACAAATGGAAAAATGAGAGCCAACAAAGAAGGAAAACAACAGTTTCAAATTGACAGATGGAAAAAAAGATAAAGCACAGACAGATGTGTCCTCAGTCGTGCACAGAAATGTCTGCAGCGCTGCAGCATTTATTAGCTCTGAAAATTTGGAGCAGACATTTATTCAGACACAAGCTCCATCTAAGCCCAGAGACACGAAAATTGGCTCTCACACACTTCTGCTGGTGCCTTTTTATATTTTGTAAGGCCCCTTAGTGATCCTAACCTCACTATGACACACTTTACAGCTATTTAAAGAGGAGGGCAGGATCCTAACATTTTATTACATTTGAGAAATATCTTAATTTGCAGGAAAGAAAAAAGTTGTTGCTTTCTAACAAATCACATCTGCTCAGATTCCAGATCTATCAGTGAGTCTTATTTTTCAACAGTGTACTCTTCATTTTAAAGAGGTAGCAGATACTTAAACCGAGCATCAGCCTTGGAGGCTTAGAAGCAAAGCCAATGCTTAAACGCCAACAACTGCAGTTCCTCTAATGTCCACTTGGGGCTCCAAAACGAGTCATTTCCCATAAACTCACATCATTAAAATGTCAGTGTTTACAGCAGTAATAAACGTCCTGCTATCAAACGAAATGGTTGCGGTCTTTATGGATAGTTTCCTTCTTCATAACAGCTGTACAGGGTTATTCTTTTAGATTTTATCAGGGCTGAGGAGTGGATATGCAGATGCTTTAATTGGTTGCACTTCATGCAGTTATCTAACAAAGATACAGCTTGCTGTGTGGTTAATTGTAGTTGACCACCCAAGTCCTTCGTGCTCCAGCTTTTGGTGAATAGATTTGCAGTGTTTCATTCCTGATGAAGCCCTAATCTCCTTTCCCTGCTCAAAACCGGTAGGAGATTAAAAAACCTGAATGAATGTTGATGTTGCTTCCACATAGAATACAGGAGGATACAGTTGGAGTTCAGATCAGATTATTGCAATGAAGGAATGAGACCCAACTGTCTTTGTTGCCGTTTTTTATTTAACAGCAACTAATCTGGTCAGTTCACTGTAGTGAACAGACATCAGAACAACATCTTCTTCTTTGAGCCTTTCTGATTTCTGAGCTTCCTGCTTGAAAATGTAATGCCCAAATTTAATTGATTATTTCTCTGCAATTACAAACTCTGTCCTTACAATCTTGGTATCAAAATAAAGCTAAAACTTGGGAAATTTCATCAAAGATGTAAATATTGAAGCAGATATTACTGTGTCAAAGTTACTGAGATTGGAACACAGAAAAAGTAAGTAGATTTTATCCTCGTCTAATTTTATTTTTAATTTTTAGCATATAACCCTTTTAAAAATATGCCTCAGATCACATTTCATTCCAGAAATTCAGTAACTAACATATAAACATCATCTGTGCAAAGATTTATGTTTCTAAAGTGAAACAGTGAAAAATTACAGCCCTGTCAATACATGAATATCCAGACGTTGTACAAATATGTCCAATTTTGGCACACAATTGGACACCATGCCAGTTGAATTTTTTAGGTATTAAAGAGGATAAATTAATAAATTTTATTAACAGGCCTAAAAATGCTTTTTTTTAAAGTATATTTTTGAAGAATTAACCACACATTTACATGGTAATGGCCCTTTTCTGCCGTGCGCATGGAGCGTTTGATTGGCCTCTGGCCCTTTAAACTCCAAGGGGCTGTAACTTTGTTTTTTTTTGGTCAATTTGCGTGATTGACACCTCTTTTTAATCGTTTGAGCCAATAGATTCACAGTAACAATGCCACGTTCACGTCATTTCAACCAATCAGACGTTGTAATGCCAAAAACCCACGTGGGCCCATATTTACTGCATGTGGCGTCTGTCCAGTCACGTGTCTGTAGGCGGGTCTAAAATGGAGGTTGTTGACGGAAAACGGCTCTGATGTGGCTAGGTAGGCATGGTAACTACTGATAATCACGTGGCTACCGGCTACCGGCGAAAATAACGGAAGGAATCGGGAAGCCAATTTCTGTCTTAGCGCATTTGCGCCGCTGTGTGTTTTTGTGGTCTTCTTTTGCGGCTCATTCACTGAATTTTGGTCAGAGTGTGGTGAAACTTGGTGTGTGGAGTCAGTAATAGCTCTGGAAGCTAACCAGCCTGTCTTTAGCCGGTTATATGAAGTCTGAAGAATTTCTGGTTCGGTTTTGTTTGTTTAGCGGACTTCTGTGCATTTACATAACTGCTCGTTTAATCATGGCTTGTTTTCGGTGTGTTTGGTGGTTGTAGAAATGGTTTATATGAGATTTTAGCTGAGATTCAGAGGTTTCTGTGGATATCACACATGTCTGGACTTATATTTCTCAACCCATGTTATAACCGATTAAACGTGATCTCCTCCTTTTTGCCCCCGATACCAGGGGCGTGGGGCTTAAGTGTACTTTGTAATTTGTTGCATTTTGGATTTTCACTCATGGGAACAGGGTCTAAAGTATTCATGCAGGATCAAATATAGTCAAGTCAAGTCAAGTCAAGTCAACTTTATTTG
Organism: Astatotilapia calliptera; assembly: GCF_964374335.1. Lineage (NCBI taxonomy): Eukaryota > Metazoa > Chordata > Actinopteri > Cichliformes > Cichlidae > Astatotilapia > Astatotilapia calliptera. The sequence continues at coordinate 64,223,680 of NC_137424.1, forward strand.
TCAAAGTTTTTGGTAGTCATGAGCAAGGTTTTTTGACTATTATTTGACTACTCCTGACGGAATTGGTAGAGTTCATTGAAGCTGGTTGATTTCGTGACATAGACCTAGCTTTTAAGCGCAGTCCACAAATTTTCAGGAAGGTTGTGCTTTGGGCTTTGGGAGGGTCATTCCAGAAGTTTAATGTTACTGTTAGTTAATCTTAGCATGCTTTATCCACTCCAAAATCATTTTTGATTTGGTATCAATGGACAAGTTGTATCCAAGTTTCAACCATCTGGCTGCTGATTTAGAGTGAAGTTGAACAATTTGGAGGTCCTCTTTCTTTATTATTCCATTTTGTTTTAATGCAGTGTACCACTGGCACCAAAACAGCCCCAGAGCATGATGCTACCATCACCATGCTTTACAGTTGGTACAGTGTTTTTAGGTTTGGAACATTCAACTTTACTCCTCCAAACATGTCACTTGCCCCAATGCCCAAAGAGCTAAATTTCCATCTAATCAGACCATTAGAATTTCAAATTTCAGTCAAGCTTGAATGGGTTGATTTCAGAACAGGGGCTTCTTTCTTCTCAGTCCATAGCAATGTAAAACTGTCTTCACTGTGGACAGTGACACTCGTTTTCCAGCAGCTTCTGGTTCATGGCACTCTTGAGTCTTGGTAGTTGCTGGTTTGTTTCTGAACATCTAACCGTGTGTGTGTGTGTGTGTGTGTGTGTGTGTGTGTGTGTGTGTGTGTGTGTGTGTGTGTGTGTGTGTGTGTGTGTGTGTGTGTAAACATAAAACAATGAGAGTTCTCTCAGTCTGACCTTCCCCACACAACACAGTCATCTTTTCATCTTTATTTTTTTCCACATTACTACAGATGGCATTATCAGCTCTGCACTGTCTGTGAAGAAGCACTCAATGCTTTAAAAAATTGCCCCGGGACTATGTGATTTAAATATAGATGTAAAATGTATGTTTGTTTTTTTTTTATTTCTTTTGAATGTGGAATAAATGAATAAAACGCATCTGTATTAATTTCTTAAAAACACTGCTGGCATCTAAGCCTGTTTTTCCATTGCTCAGTTCTTTTACCTTCAATATATTTACATTAATTCAAATTCACTGGTCAAAAAAAGGAAAAAGTAAGAGGAGATGTGATCCATTTAACTGAATAAATAATAGGAATATTAATTGATTTATTCATTTTAACTGAGCATTACCAATTAATTTGCATAGATTTATTTTCTCCAGCAGTCATTTCATTCTAGGATGTTTCCATCACCTCCAGCTGTTTGGTTTCATCTGATTCTCTTTCTGTTTGCAGTCTGTGTGCATTCAGCTGCAGATTTTCACGTATAGGTGGAGAGGCACAAACACAGCAGCTTGTCCAGAGATACGACAGCATAATGTTGACACTAACTGCACTCCCAACCCTGAGCGAGTAACAACAAAAATTGGTATGTGACCTCCAGTACAGCAAATGCCACAACTGAATTTCTTCTGTAGCAACACTATAACACTCATGAAATTAAAGCGATAAACAAAACACAGTGAGAATAGTGCAGGCTGCTCACTTACAAAGTCATTCTCAGTCATAGGAACCAATATTAGGCAGTGGGGGACATTTTACACACCACTGGAATCACTTTACAACTCATACCAGGGATCATATTCTCAGTTCAACATGGTGAAGACAACAACAGCAGTAACAATAGCAATCATAACAGGTAGAAGCAAAATGTTCTGTTAGGTTAAGGCAATAAAGTAACTACTTGATCAAGGTTATGTACTAAAACTGTTACATTCAGGAAAGTTCTTCTGACAATGTGTGTGCACAAACTTGAAATAATCTTCCTACTCTAATATATTCCTTTCAAAGTTGTACTGACAGTAACGACACCAATAATCATAGAATACGTCACATTGTGCCATGAGGCTAATATTCAGGACTTTAACTGCACCTTTAAATGTTAAACGCTACGAATAATTTAATAAGTGAAAGCTTTCTTTAAAATTTTTTTTAGTTTTTTAAGTTTTGTTTCCTTTTGTTTTCCATATTTATTTGTCTGCACTCTGAATTCAAATGCTTAAAAAAGGAAGAAATTCATTATTTCATTAATATTACCCAAAAGACAGAGAAATTGTGACTTTGTTAGGGCCGTGAATGTGTGGTTTGATTATATTTGATTAACATTGTTGGCAATGTAAGAAAGCAATCCCACAGCTGTGTAAAATTAGACAGAAATATTAATCAAGGCTTACTGAAAAAGAGGTGCTCATTGTTTGATCTCAAAGGATCTGACACTGAAGTCTGACATTTGCAGTTGAGATTTCAAACCAAGCAAATGTTAAAAATACTGTAACAGAGTATGATGTTACATAGAATTAAAATACCCAGTAATCACTGATTACAAAGGACATCAGGAACCACATGACCTGTGCTGGAATGGCTTTTCTTTCTCTGTGTTTCATGTCTACAATGTGACTTTCTGACTTCTCCGTTCATCGTCAGTTCTCTGAAACATGTTAAAGACCACATGATTAATGGACAGCCTTTCTCCACATCTCCTCTCCATAGTATGATGAACTATCGATTAACCCACAGATCACCCCTATCTATCGATCGCCTCATGTTCTGACACCCGTAAAAAGTGCAGAGAGGTGTGGAGAGTGATAGTCTCTGATGCAAGAAGTGGAGCAGACAATTAGGACATATGGCGGCGAGATAATGACAATGATTAATTAAGATGTACCAAATGGTCAGTAGCAAGGAAATTAACTTTCAAAGAAGTTTTCAGACAGAAGCCCAAAGTTCACAGACATCTTTGTAAGGAAGCGCTGTGAACTGTCAATCTGTGGACAGCAGAAGAAAGGGTGTTGTGAAGGTGTTAGCAGCAGATCCTTTGAGCCCTGGGAGTTACGTTGTAGGCTCTACATGGATCAGATTCTTTCTTTCCTAAATACTCGGTTAAATTGAGACTTAGGTAATACGGAGGTTGAGTCACAAGCTTGAACTCTTCATTCACAAACAATGTTCACAGTTTGCAAGGACAAAACCTGCTGCTGGAAACAACATGATTCATCTTGTATTATTGTACGGTCTTAACCTTACAATATAAAGCAACTTGAGGCAACTCTTGAATCCTCTTCCGTTGCATCATGGTCCAGTTCCAACAGCCATTTTCTCACTATAAGGAGGTTCAGCCAAAACGTTTGAAGACAAGCCCATGCACAACAAACTCTGAAACACTGTTCTGAATCCTTTTCACCAAAACCAGCATTGTCAACCTAGGCCTTAAGGGGACTTTGAGAATTTCTTTTTCAGAATGTATTAGATTCAATGATAAAGGATTCCCATTAATGAGCAGTTGAATTAGTTTAACTAGCAAAGGTCATTAACACAAATATTTAATCAGCCAATCACATCATTCAGGCATGTAGACATTAGTCAAGAACATGCACAGTCATACTTCAGTTTGACTGTGCATGGTTGTTGGTGCCAGATGGACAAAGAATAAAGGTTTCTGGCACAACTTCACCTGTTTCCAAGATGCATGAGGAACAACAAGGGCTCTACAGCAGCAGACCACACCAGGTCCCATTCCTGTCAGCTATGAGCAGGACAACTAAGGCTATGTAGGCCTAAATTGGACAGCAGAAGAAAAACATTAGTGTGATGAGTGTCAATTTCTGCTATGGCATTCAGATCTAGGATCAGAATTTGGAAAGTATGAATCCATCCTGCTTTGTATGAACAGTTGTGGCAGCTGTTGATGTAATCCTGTGGGGGATATTTTCTTGGAACACTTTGGGCCCCTTTGAACCAACTGAGCATCGTTTACAACTGCAGCCCTTTTGCTGACCATGTCCATGTTTTTATGGCCAAAATGGTTGGAAGCAGCCATCAGAAGGCATCAGAAGATGGATAATACACGTCACAAAGCTGAGATCACCTCAAACTGGTTTCTTGAACATGAGTTCAGGTTAGCCAAACTGCCTCCACCGACACCAAATTTCAATCTAATAGAGCGCCTTTGTAATGTGGTCATATTATAGATGTGAATCTGACAAATCTACAGCAACTGCGTAATACTATCATGCCAATATGGGCCACGATGTCTGAGAAATGTTACTAGAACTTTGCTGAATCTATGTCATGTAGAATTAAGGCAGTTATAGTCGGCTGTGGCTCAGGAAGTAAAGTAAAGTAGGTTGGAAATGATAAGATCTAATTTTGAGGTTGGTAGTCTGATGTTTGACTCCTCTAGGCTATATGTTCCAATATCCTTGGGCAAAATACTGAACCGCTGCATTTTCCTGAACGCATCCATCAAAGTGTGAGTATGTGAAGGCTAGGTTTACAGTGTTTAGACATGGAAAGAATGTGTGTTGATTGCTAAAACAGAGTAGAAAACTGGTGTATAAGCAACAGTTCATTGTTTATAAAAGCAAAATAACTCACTATAACACTAATATTCTCACAAATTTCTCTGTAAACATAAAATCTCACAATAGTATCGTGTACATTAGACTGACAGTATAAGAGTAAATAATACTTACATTGGTGTACAAACTTTCTCCATGTCTTCACACTAAAATTGAATAATAAACACGATGATTTCACTATTCTTTGTCACCCACAAAAGTGGTCCCTATAATGTGACAGATTCCCGGCTCCACAACATTAATACCACAAGTCCACAACATTAGATGCATGCAAATCATCTAATAACAACAGCGCTGTACAACCCTACTGCTATGAATTCAAACCCCCACATTCACAGAGGATACATGGAATATGTGTTATGTAATGTGTGTGTAATATATTCTGCTATATCTGTCAATAAACCCTCGGCTGCAGCAGGATGTAATTTCTGTTCTGCTCACAGCTGCAGCTGAAGATAACTGGTCTTCATAGCAGCATTGTAATAGTCTGAGGTGACAAGTTCAGGTTTTCATTTCCAGCAGCAGACATTTTCACCTTGAGCAACGTTTTTAAAAGCTACTATTGTGCTTTTCCCCCTTCTTTTTGTGTATAAATTGCTCCCGGGTTAATCGGAATGCTTAAAATTTCGTCATATTCAAATCCTCACACTTTATACTCACCACCTTCTTAGGTTCATTATGACCCCTTAAGTCCATGAGAATTCATCTTGCTTACAGCTTCTTGTGAGCAAGAATCTCAAGATAGGCCACGTTTGAATGCTACATAATGTCTTTACCCTTGAAGGCCTAGGTGTGCTGCATCTGCTGGCAGCCAGTCATCTTCAACAGTAGGCCAGGACTTCCTCGAAGACAGTGTGACACTCCTACAGGGGAGGTTCCACAAAGAGGTTTAGGTGCTCAAAAACTGCCTGATAGCTTCTGAAATGGCCTAATGTTTGCAGTGTGGCAGACAGATCATTCTGCTAGAAGAGAACATTGATTACAAGAACAATTCATCAATGAGGGGCTCCTATGGTCTCCAGCACCATTATTTTGACACTGTCCTTGGATTCTTGTTGTTTATGAGGTGGAGCCTCCAGTTAGTGTCTTAAACTCTTCCTGAGAAATGCACTCTCCTCCTGCTATTGGGTTGTTGCCTGCAGGAGACGTGTGGTTGGCAGCAATATTGAGGTTAGTGGTACATGTAACCACATAGACCCAAACAACATCCAAATAACTGTCAGGACTTAAGGTTTCCCCAGTAAAGGCTGTACAAATACAGCTCATTTGCAGTGATACTGATGTGGCTAAAACACACCATGCAGCTCATAAAGAAGCTTAACAAATATGTATAATAAATTATGTAATAGAGACATGAGGACATCTTTTCAGTGACAACAGCTCTTTTTTCTCTTTATAATCCTCACCTCGAGGGAAATGGAAGAAATGTATCACAAATACCAAAGAGCCTGAGAATTATTAAAGTTCCTGAGGAATAGTTAAACTCCTCTAAGACCTTACATCCAAAAATAAACACCTTCTGAGGCCATTTGTTTCTTCTTCTTTTTTTCAGATTCACAAACCTTAAGGGATTTTTGCAAGGCCTGGGAACCCAAAAGGAGGTCCAAGGCTGAAGAGTTTGGATTATTCAAGTATTATTTCTGGTCTAAGTTTAGCAGTAGGAGGTCTGGTTTTATCCTTCAGCTGCTCTGCTAAAACACTGCTGATGCTGGCATGGTCCCAGGACCAGAGTTCATACAAATTCTGAGTAGTTTTAGAACTCACCATTTTTACTTTGACTAAACAAATGAAAGTCAGTATGACAAATTATAAAAGGAGGATCAAAACACTGGTGGAAGACGTCTTAACGAGGATTAAAAGAAGAACTGGGAAAAACAAAAGGAGAATATAAAACTGAAAGAATATTTTACTTCTGTTCAGATGTTTAACTTGACAAGTAAAAAGCCACTATTTATGACATGATATATTATGCATGCAACCAAAGTCTTCCTCAAATGGGACTGGTCAGGTCCAAAGATCCTGTCCCATCCCAAAAACTGCTGTCCCTCTGATATGCTCAATTTTAATCTCATCCATTCTGGTCACTCCAGGTGAAATCTTAACATCTTCAGCTCTGTAACATTCAGCTTGTTCGTCTCTATCTTTGTCAATACTATTGCCTCCAAACCAGACATGATAGCAGGTGTCACAACCATTTTGTAAGCCATCTCCAACAACTTCACCCTTCTTCACCTATGTTGTGCACTCTTTGTTGCTTCGGATTGTTTACCCCAGATACTTCAACTCATCTGTCTCCACTACCTCTGCTCCTTGCATCTTCATCTTCCCCCCTGTCTCCTTCACATTCACACACATGTATTCTGTCTTACTTCCTCTGAATTTTATTTCTCTTCTCTCCAGAGCATACATCTACCTCACCAGGCTCTCATCCAACTGCTCTCTAATTCTCACAATAGATAACAATGTCATCTGCAACCATCCTTACCGCCACCTGTCATACTGTCATACTCATCTGTCATACCATAGATGTTCTTCCGTGTATAGGAAACATCAACCACCTTCTTGGTAATATCCCTCACCACTTCAAACTGTACTTTCTCAGTCCCCTGTCAATATCCCTACCACCAAGAGCCTATCTCAGCTTCTCCCTGAAGTCTGTACAAAATTCTTCCATATTCAAAGTCTTGCTTGTACCTTTAGTTACTTCCTCTTCTTTTTTAGGATCTTGAGGTTAAAACATATTTATTTATACTAAGAGCTGGACATTTTAACATTGGATCCTATGGGAACTGACTCACTTTTGGAGCCAGCCTCAATTTGATTTTAGATGAACTGCAGTTTTTGGCATTTGCACTTTGGTATCATTTTTAATGCTTTGTTCAGTGAAATAAAAGTGTGCCCTTTCATAATCCTTCTAACAATTACACAACATAAAACAAATTGCTGTCAGCAGGTTTGCAACAATAGACACATGCAAAGCACAGAGAAATATTCAGGTTTTTCTTTCTTTAAATAGCCACCCAACAAATGAAGACAAGCTCACAGTAAACAAAACAACAGCACACAACACAAAAGACAGTGTGTTGATTCAATTACAGAGGTCAATGTGTATTTACAAAGTCAAACATTATATTACACCATTAATAACAGTTCTCAGAGCAGAAGGCTGAAGAATTCTCTGTTGTGCTGATACTGTGATGTTACCTCCTGTTCAAAACAGAAGCAGTGGACAGGATTCAACAACTGAACATCTTCCAGGTTTGGGGGTGCTGACGTAAAATCTTTAGAAGGCCTTTTAAAAGGCAGGTTTAAATAGGCTGACGGACTGGAAATGGGCACAGAATGGAACAGTCACTCGCTGATCCAAGTTACAATGGTAAACTGCCCAAAATCCTTTAGTAACGTGAACCTGGTTAATTTAGGGGCATGCACCTGATGTGGGGGCTATCCCATTATATGAATGTGATTGACACATCTACATTTAAATAGAGGAACAACTTAGCTAAATAGAAAAATCTAGAAGACTGGGTTTTCCCTTGTCTCTATCAGCACCTTTTCTCTCTTCTTCCACAAACTGTATCTTCCTCTGATGATTTGTACTCACAACATGTCCATATGTCTTAAAGGACAGTCTGAAAATTAATCCTGCTGCCTGAGCCTGATATCAGAGCTACACAGTGTCCATCTGCCCAGAGCAGGGTGGATTTTCATATCAAACCTTTATTTAAAGAGGCAGAATTCAGTAAGCGTGAACATCTTTTTGTCAGCCTTGTCCTGCTTCATATTCGTTCACCTCTTAGATAGTGACACAGAGGAGGTGCCAAAGTCCGGCGAAAGTTTTGCCTCAAGTTTTGACTGAATTTGAAGGCCGTTCTGGTCTGTTTTTTCTTAGAAAACTGCTTTATCAACCCCATCAATCAGATTTGAAAATGTTCTTAAACTGACAGGTGAAGGATACATCCTTGCTCACATGCGACACACTGAATTCAGTGTCTGTCGGGTGTATTATTTTACAGTCCATAGTGTCAACATTCTCACACTTTGACAACCTAAAACTCTGTTTCTTCAAAGCGCATTCAGTTAATTTTTGTGATGTTTTGACTTAAAGCAACTTTAAGGTGCTTTAGGTTGTAAGGAAAAGACCCTAGAATAATAGAGCACACCTGACAACTGTGGGGAGGAAGAATTCCTTTTTAAAAGGAAGTGACCTCCAATAAAACCAAGCGAAGGGCAGGGCAATCATTTACCACAACTAGTTTGAGGTGGGGCAGAGACAGCTCTGATTGAAAGATGGATGATGATGACACCTATCTGCTAGGCCTCACCTCAGTTAATTAGAGTCCCTAACTGGACCTCTGGACCGAGTTCGTATTGTTGGAGCATTTTGTAATATTTTTGATTCAATTATTTGATTTTAAAAAAATCACATGGCTTACTGTGCCGTATTGTTTAAGTCAAAGTTCTATTACTTTATTAGCCTCTTAACACTAATTAGCACATGTGTGCATGTGCATTGCCTCTGTGTAGTTTATAAGTGCAGGTTCCCAAAAACAGTTTAATAAGTTGTAACACTACTCATGTCGATTTTAATGCAAGGGTTGTTTCTATGTAGGTCTCACTAAAAGGATGGATGGGTGGCATATCTGTGAAAGTTCTCAGTCTTCCAGGTCATCGTAGTCAAAGGAGCTTGGAAAGAAAAGCGTCTGGACTTCTTTAAGTTGCTTGAAGACGTTTCACCTCTCATCCGAGAAGCTTCTTCAGTTCTAAGGTCAAATGGTGGAGAGTCCCAGATTTAAACATAGTGGGAGTGCCTCCCCAAAGAGGGACAAAAGGACCCCCTGATGATCCTCTACCTAATCACATGAGCCAAGGTGTGAAAACAGGTGTAGGTCACAATCAGCCAGGGTTTCGGGTGAGTTCATTGTGAAACCTGGCCCCACCCTGCATTTGAAATGTTAGCTACCATAGCAGTATAGTATTGCAACATGGCATTTGGGTCTTCTAACTAAAATAGGAAAATAGGAACATAAATGGTGCCATCATTGCCAGAATAGGCCCACATCTGGTTGACATACAGCCTGCCATGACACCCAGTCAGAAGTGCCAGCTTAATGCCGAATCCGGGCCAGACCTGTTTTCTATGAGCCTGGGCCCCATAACCCAAACCACAATCGGACATAAAGCACTTTATTGAATGGGTGAATAAGGCTTATAGTAAGAAAGTGCTTTGAGTGCTCGGATAGTGTGGAAAATGACAATATAAGGACCAGTCTGTTTACCTTTTCATTTTTATTTTTTCTATCGTTCCCATCCACAAGCGAATTCAGGGACACCAATTAAATCCTCTTTTTCTTTTACTTCTAAGACAAAAATGCTCACAAACCAGCTGGTGACATCACAGTAGCTACATCTATCTTTATATACCTAGGCTTGATTGACACCAGTTGACATACTATTATACCTCTGTGGATGTTGACTGGATTGCCCAAGTTGCATGCTAATGCCAGGTGAAAACTAGTTCCTCTCAATGGGATGAAGCAGAACAGTCCAACAGATCAGTCCCTGTTCTCATTTCCTGTTTTTGACATGGAGAAAAAATTCTCAATTCAATATGAAAATAATTCACAATACACAGACTCGTGCTTCACACAACATGAGCCAAAGAGTCAACAGTTTAAAAGAAAGGAGGTGAAGAAATAAGATGTGAGAAAATGAGAAAATAAAGCCTTTGAGCTTAATGAAGTGATGTGACTGTACTATTACGACAACACAACCCGCAGCCTAATGTTAGAAATGGTCAGTCAGACTAGCAAAGGAAGCTATAGACTATTTTTCAGGTGCATTTTGGTGAGTCATATAGGCCCCTGCTGCTTGTGGGCGAAAAGAAGTATTTGATTTCATCAGACCTGGCGTCAGTGAAATCCTTCCATCAGCTATTACTGCTGAGAAAACAAAGGAGGCAATTTGGAGGTTAAAAGCCAATAAATCCGTACTGCTTCCCATCAGCAGTACACAAACCTCCGGGATAGAGAGAAGGTCTTTAGTCCATCATCATCATCATCATCGTCCTCTCTCAAAAAGAGCCTTAACGAGAGGTGAGTCAGGCCATTATGAAATGAGCACTCATCAAGTACATGGTCATAATGTGAAAGTCCAGATTAAAGGTTAACATTTGCACATTTAAATGCAATAAATACAAAGAGTACAGCACTATTAATTTCCAACATAAATTGTGAGTTTAAAGATTCATTAGTGCCTTAAATTCAAAGAGTCACAGTGAGGGACTGCTTTAAGACTACAGGTCTAAGTCATCATCAGTGAATGTTAAGAACCAAGAAGTAACTCTGACCCTTTTTACATCTTTTAGTAGTTTCTTTGTTTTGTTTCCTGACTGCCAAATCTGGGGAGAAAAGTTATCAAAAGCCAGAAATTCAGAGTGCGCAGGGTGAGTTTTATGATTGTGGAGTTATCTAAGTGACCTTCCCTGAAATGGTCCATTGACGAATTCAGTTTAGAGCAGAGGTCCAAAGTCAACACACGGGTCAGTTCATGTCTCTTTCTAAGATCTGTACACTGTTTGTTGCTGCACCAAAGGGGATGAGAGGAGAGAGAGAGAAATGGGAAAGAAATAATAAAACATAGAGAGAGAGGTTGCAATGATCAGAACTGGGTAATTCATCTGCACTGACAACTACAACTGTAACACAACTCCCTGCATCTTTGTCTTCTTCCATCAGCAGAGTCAGAATCAGATAACTTTTTGAATCCCAAAGGAAACTGAGTGGTCACAGAGCAACTGTGTCTCCAGTAACAAACAAGTCAAAGTACCAATATTAAATAATAAAAATATATTACCTAATGAAAGATGGGTTAAGTCAGCGGTCCCCAACCCCCGGGCCATGGACCGGTCCGTGAGTTGTTTGGTACCAGGCTGCGAGAGTTGAAGCTCGGGTGTGAAATTTATGGTTTTCAGGGTTTTTATTGTTAACCCTGGGTCTTTTCCTGTGTTGTAGCTGTGTGTCTTATTTTGAAAGAAATATTTATGTGTTACCATAGCGACCAGAGAGCATTAAGGGGCAGAGAGGAGGATGTTACTCTCAATGTTGTTGGTGCATTTCAGGAGGACGCTGCTAATAAAGTTACACAATCACACAGTGAATTTGCGTTTGTTATTATATTTACAAAATACCAGTTTTTGTCTTGGTCGTATCATTTTATTTTGTTGTATTTATCCACGACACCTTAAAGGCCGGTCCATGAAATTATTGTCTGACATTAAACCGGTCCGTGGAGCAATTAAGGTTAACCGCTGGGTTTAGTGATAAGGTAAATGATGAAAGATTTGGGACACAGTGTTAGGGTGATGGGTTCTGGTTTGGGTTTGTACAGTCCCACGTTCTGTGGTCCTTAAGGTTTGGGGTTAGAGATACTTGGACCTCAAATTGTAAATAATAATCATAATTTATGGGCCTTTAAGTTGTGTATTGAAGGGGCAGAGGTGGGACCAAGTCATTGTTTTGCAAGTCTCAAGTAAGTCTCAAGTCTTTATCCTCAAGTCTCAAGTCAAGTCTCAAGTAATGTCAGGCAAGTCAGAGTCGAGTCTCAAGTCACTGGTGTAAAAGTCCGAGTCAAGTCACAAGTCTGAAACTTTGAATTTCAAGTCCTTTCGAGTCTTTAAAAAAAACAAACGAAAAAATAATGTTGCAGTTATGCTAAATGTAAATATTAGACCATGTAATTTTAAAATCTGTTTTTCTCAACACATACAAAATAGTGAACTTAGAAAATATACACAAATTGTGAAATTGCACCTCTTTAAAATGCAGCTCAATTAAACCTAGCTCCAAGAATAATTTTCACCGACAGTTCTGAGATAAGCTGCATGTTATTCTTGGATGCGGTTGTAGGACCAGCTTTAAAATCGCATGACAAAAATATCATACACATTAAAAAAAACTGCATCACCAACGTAGCCTGGAAAACATTTGCTAGTTAGATGAAGTCAGGTATCTCATCGTAGCATATTTATATGCATATTTATAATCATACGGTTCTTGGAGTGAGTGCACACACTCGTGAAGTTTAGTAACTTCAGGTCACTGCAACAAGCCCAGGTACAGTTTACCGACGGATGGGTGCAGGACCTTGAAATGCACCGTGTAGAACGAAAGACCATCGTACGTATCATAAGTTTACCAGTCTCACAAATTGTCGTCATAAATACACATTCGTTAACCGTTTATTAATATAACCTTTGAGCTCAACGGTAATTAATTAGTAGTGGAAATAATTTCTGGTAGCATCACAGAAATGTAGCAGTGACAACAATATTGTATGCTGTAATCGTACTGGGCAATTAGTGATACAAAAAACCTGTTTTATCCTGTGAATAAAAGTATGTGTTTTTGTCAGTGTACCATAATAACAGAAGCGAAACGCAATATTGTGTCAGGACAATTCACTATTTATGCACAATAAATAAAGGAGCATAGCGCGACAATTTCTGTTCAGCGCCAGACTTGCTTGTAACCTATATCACCAATTATGTTAAGAAAAATGACGTATTAACTACAACAGCAGACTGACCTTCGTGTAAATGCTTGGAGCAGACTAACCTGTGAGCTGGAGTGTTCTAGGACGTTATATTTGATCTTTGAATGGCTGCAATCCAGGCCATCCGTCGCCTCTTTGTTACTTCGGAAACATGGCTCGAACAATTTCTCTTCAACGACGTAATCCGATAACAACCGATCTCTTTACCCGTCGGCTTCCCGTGGCTGTCATGCGACCGGCTATTGCAGTTAATAATACAACGGCTTCTTGACATTTTTGTGTTTCTTTTTATCACTGTGTGACTGATTTTAATTGAAAGCCTGCGTGCGCTAGTACCGCTTGCCACGAGTTCCCAGAATCCTTTGCGGTTCTACCCGTGAATGACGTCACATTTTCAATCTCCATATAATATGCATGTTAAATTTTATATTTGGGGTAAAATATCAAGTCTTTTCAAGTAAACCGGTTCAAGTCCAATTCAAGTCCCAAGTCATTGGTGTAAAAGTCCAAGTCAAGTCACAAGTCTTAGAACATTTTTTCAAGTCAAGTCTAAAGTCATAAAATTAATGACTCGAGTCTGACTCGAGTCCAAGTCATGTGACTCGAGTCCACACCTCTGTGAAGGGGTGTAGGAAACGTGTATTTTTGATTCTGTATTGACAGATACAAAAAGTAGAAATGAGTTTCCTGAGATTTTATTGGCTCAAACTCTGAAATAGTGTGAGAATGGTCACTCAGGAGAGATTCAGAGGTTCCAACTCCAACAGGAAATAAATAGAAGCAATCAGATAGCTTAGAAAGTCAATGAGATTTAGCTACTGCAGAAACCACTGGCAATGCAAAGCAAGCAATGCAGTTCAAACCTTTCTCAAAGAGGCTGCCAGTCAGACCAGAGGGCAGTGTTGATTGATTGATGGTTGATTGCTAGTGGACATTTTAGGCTCCAGTTCCCTAGCCTAAAATGTCCACTAGCAATCAACCATTGATGTGCGGTGTGCATTGATCACTTCCACTGTGGAATCCTCCATGGTGGTGTTCACTTCTTATGTTGGCGTGTGAACCAACTGAATTGCTAAGTTTAAGGTGATGAGGATTGGCTTTTTTCACAAAATGATTTTAGTTTTACAAAATGTCAGAATCGTCAGAAACAGCACTCTGGTTGCTTGTTAACACAATGAAATGTAATTTATAGTTAAGGTCAAAGCACATCAATGAATTTTTGAGCCAGGCCCTCAGAGGAGGTTCATTTGCTCATGATGATAACGTTTCCTTTCCTACTATTGATTAAAAGTGATTTCCATTATTTAACACATGACTTCTTAACTTCAAGCAACATGATGGGCTCTTTGCTATCTTTATGCAGCTGATGTAGATTACAAGATTGTATTTCTGAGGAGAGAAATGTACCAAAATTTGTAATGTACCATTTTTGTTACCAACAGCAGCAAGGAGGTCAAGGAGACAGATCTAAATCTCTGTCTCTAAGGTAACGCTATTCACTTAGTTTTATTTGGTTCAGGAAAGTTAAGGATTCCAGTTAGATTTTTTTACTTAGTTATTTCTAATACTTACAGTAAGATGCACACATAAAATTTAACAAAGCTTACACATGACTGGCCAGCTTTAATGCAGAGAACATAACCCAGAACACATACTGTTTGCTGATTTTGTTTTTTAAATCAATCACACAGTCAATATTTGTTGATAGCTATGGAAGGGTTTCATTCTGGATTGATTCATTATTGTTTTGTTGTTACTGATCGCTAGTTGCTGCTTGTAAAAATCAATCAGCCTGCTGTTGATTCTCCTTTGAAAACCATGCAGCACAAAATGATGACAATCCACCTACCGTGTCCTGCAAGGTCACAACTGTCCTTTTAACTTCATGTCATCTTTTGTTTTCACAGTCTGTCTGCTTCAGTGAGCAACCTTCAGTCGAATGTATTAGCAATTACCCTCTTTAAATTTTACCAAAAATACCACTTGATGTGTTTAAATTTTCTCAGTTTTCTGATTTTGACATAAGGATATATTTACTCACCGCCACCATGTGGTTTAAAGAGGTATTACACAAAGCTTGACCCTGCTTCAGCTTGAGTTGATAACTCTGCAACACAATACATTTTGAGCATAAAGTCGTAGCTACTGATTTTTTTACACTCTGTTGTCGCTTTAGTTGATTTACAATAAGGACCTAAAAAATGTCCAAGAGAGGAGAAGCAAGATGCAACAGGGTTTTATGCTGTTTTTAAACACTAGAATTTATAATAGGGACCTTTTAACAGGGACTCATCCCTCCAGTCATTAGTCTTATCCATTTTCTATTGCCTGTCTGGGGTAGCAGAGAAGCTCAGACTGAAGCAATGCTTATATTTATGCCTTTATCATTAAAGGTTCCCTACCTTACAAGCAAAAGGGAAATAACACCAACAGACAGACAGGCAACAATATTCTTATATGTAACCCTCAGCTTTCTTTTGAAGATCACAAATGAACCCACGTCATTCCACAATATAAACTACAGGGATCAAAACAAGACAAGCAAAAGAAGAGGAGGTATTTGGAATGAGCTTATTGGTTTCTATTGAGATGAGGGGGATGGGAAGATGTGGTGCTGTGGAAATGAATAGTGTAGTATCCATGTGCACATCCGTTCTCTTTCGCTTATCCTTATCAGAGTCGTGGGGGAGGGGGCTAGGGAAGCCTATCCCATCTATCATAGGGCAGGAGGCAAGTTACACCCTAGACTAGTTGCCAGTCTGTTGCATTCGTATAAAAATGCAAAACATTGGGTTTGTCACTTTGATTTAGACACTAAAACCTCAAAATCTTACTAAAAACATCATCAGTGACAAATTTAATTCTACTTTTGTTGCAGTTGGGACGAGAAGAGTAGACAAAAGTGAGACCTTATGGTTGTAGCCAATTTTAATTAGACTATTTGTAATAATTTTCCTCCTATAGCTGAATCGTTCACATATAGAAGCCCTTTGACTAATTTACATGTAACAAGACAAAAACAGGACACTGACCTGGTCACAGCCCTGTGTGTGTACGTGTGTGTGTTTTACAGTCCACCCACATCGCAAACTTGTGGTTGCCATGTCCTCAGCAACGGTCTGTCACTAATCAGCATTCACTTTCAGACGACCTTTGGTTGATGGGCTGTTCACACACTCACACACACATAACTCAAACACACAAGAGATTAACCCACTATCACGCACACGAAATGTATTAGAGTGTTTGAAGAGGGAACATCAAGGACAAGGCGATCGAACACACGCACACACATCTTCATCAGCATCAATATTAATGTCTTTCTTGTTGACACGAGAAGAGCCAGTTAAGAGCCGAGTATTTATCATGTATCTTCACATTGATCAAAGTTAAAGACGAACACGGTTTATGGAGCAGCAGATAAAAGCTGACACACAGAAAACATTCAAATATGCCACCTCACGACACAAAATAACCACAAGGCTCCAAGGGGCCCTTACAAAGCAATTTAGGAGTGTGATGGAGCTCATTCTGGTTATGTCTGATGTTCAATGGCATCAATGTCAAAGGACACATTTTATGTTATGTTCTGGGACTGAGAATGGGTATAAAAACACTTCAGTCTTTCCACCATTACGCCTTAACATACTGTAGCAAATGTGTTGGTATCTTGGTAACTTGGGCGTCTCACCTGATACGTCACAGCATCCAAGCTTAAGAACACATTTGTTGAGTGCTGCTGGTGAAATAAACCTGTGTGTTGCACTGGGAATGAGAAAGAGATGTTTTTCTTCTTTTGCTTTGAACCAATGTTGTTATTTTTCTTTAATACCCGGCTCGCAGAAGCTTAAATAAAAGATCCATGGTGCAGATTTTTCACAAAATGGAAGGGATATGGATCTAGTTATTGACCAAACGATCTTCAGGGGCAGATGTGATGAATACCTACAGAAAGTCATACACCAAACAAACGGCACAGTCTTGTATCTTTACATCACACAGTGGCATTTTTTCTCGATGTGATCTCTGCAAGCAGTCATAGAAAGTCTGACTCAACAAAGGTCATGCCAAGGAGATAAATGAAGAAGGAAACATACAGATGTGTATTCATCTTTTCTTGGGGGTGGGGGTGAGGTGAACGCTGCCCTGACGTCACAGACTTGACCTGTGACCTTTGACACACACTTTGTCATGTGTCATCCATCATTACTGTCCTGCCAGGCTTTGTGTTGTATCGGTTCCTAATAAGAAATGCCAAGAAGATAATGTCAGATAAATGTTTCTGGGTCTTCAGCACAACAGCACAGGACACACTGGATTCAGCAGGTAATTCTTGTGTAATTTAAACTAAGTTTTTTTTCTAATCAGACTGGATGACCTTGAAGAAATTTCTCATCCACTTCCAGTTTCATTTTTTTAAACTCAGCTCTATTTAATGTAGCCCGATGATCTGTTAGATTTTATCAGATAATGACCATGTTCCTGGGATACACATTACACAGACCATTTGTGGGAGCTATTAAGAAGTAATCTGTATCAGCATGTGTTATCTGGATACACGCATAGCAGCAGCAGCTGTCTGAGCAATTTTGATCCGATCAGCCATGAGAAACTGACGATAGGATCTCAGGCTGAGTCAGAAAACGCGGACCGAATGCGGCGAGCGACAGAAAAAGTTCTGAAGGACGGAGAAATGTCTTTAAAGGTCATCACTACTTAGTTATGCCGACGTCAAAAACAGGACTTGATCTTGGAGGTATATCAATCTGCAGGCAATCGATTACACCTAACCTTGCAAAACCTCAAAATCCCTCTAAATATGTTTTCAGAAATATATAAATAAAGATTTTATGGAGGAATAAAATAGAAAAACAAAAAAGTAAATAAACACAAGCTAAAAAAAATACATAAATTAGATACACATTGATGTGAATACCACATACACAAGCCAGCAGATTCTGCAGTACTTTGATGTAGAAACCTCCTGACTGGAGCAACAAGTGTGTTTGCTAAACACCAGTTACAAAGGGAATACATGTGTCCCCCGACCAGTTACAAAGTCGTTACTGGAGGTTGCAAGGTGAAATTTGTCAGAAAGAGGTATATACCAAAAATCACTAGCAGATTACCAGTTACTACAGTTGCGTGTAGATTGCAATGAAGGCACTAAATGGGGTGACGACAGTACCCCATCAGTCTTTTACAGCTGAGGTGTAAAAAGTGCAATATAAACTGGAAAAGGATACTGTTCACCTTCAAAGTAAAAGCTCTGCCTTTTAAAATGTGTTGGCTGCAACAGTGAAACACAACTTTTACTTTAAGGTGAATGGCTGGCTTTACCAGTTTGCATCAAGCTTTTTTCACGATTTACTACCACTCAGCTAGTTAGTGACTATTGAGGGACAAGTTGTTTCTTCCACGTGGAAACCACGGCAATCTGGCCAGAGTGATCACAAGGAGGTTTTTTGCATGGCGGCCTCTTTGCAATTAATGCTGCATGTTTAGTAATATCCAATGGAAGTTGGGATTGAGAACTTGGGAGTGACATCACTCCCAAGCTACCCACATAGCAAAATTGGTATTGCGCAGATACCACAAAGAATGACGGCCACATCACACACTTTCTCTAAACTGAGTGCTTCCTAACTACATTCATACACATTCACAACATGCAGACTGGAGGAGCCAGGGATCGAACCACTAACCTTGCAATCAGTAGGTGACCTGCTCTACCTCCTGAGCTACAGCCATCCGGTAGTAAACATGAGTAAACTTTCACTAGGTTTTGGATAAAATGTACACTCACAAACCTGGCAAACCTCCATTTGAAATGTTGGCTACCATAGCAGTATAGTATTGCAACATGATATTTGGATCTTCTAACTAAAGTACGAAAATAGGAACATAAATGTTGCCTCAATGCCAGACCTGGCCCACATCTGGTTGATATTCACCCTACTATGACACCAGTCAGTCAGAAGTGCCAGCTTGATGCTGGATCTGGTCCAGACCTGTTTTCTATGAGCCTGGGCCACATAACCCAAACCACAATCGGGCCAGATGTGGCATGCCATCACATAAAAAGGGCCATCTATGCCAGGGGGGGGGAACTAAGAAAAACAATAAACAATGGTACAGAATATGGTCAGGTTATGCATTTAGTGCTTGATATTGGACCTGACTTCAGAAGTCAAACTGAAGAAATAAACAGGACAAGCAAGTATAAGCGTGGCAACAGGTCTGACTGCTTACGCTGTTGATTTCAGTCCAAGAAAGTTTGGAAAACTTCCCAGCTGAGAAACAATCCTATGTTCTCTGTATAAAATGGCTCAGGCCCATGTGAAGTGCAATCAGGCACCTGTGTAAATGGACCTCTGTGACAGAAAACACCACAGCCCCATTCCATCAGAGACAAATGTCGAAGAATTACCATAGAAACTGGTCATTTCACTGATTCACCGCTATGCAGTTGCAGGACGCCCGGAGGGAAATCGTGCAGAACATTTACCGACAGCGTCGCCTCACCTCCCCGTCCCTTTGGTTTTATGGCTTGTATCGTTTGGCTTCGCAAAGTGATGTCTCTGGAGATGGCAGAATGCTGAAGAGGCAGCTGCTCAGACTGAATAATGTGCAGTTATTTCACCGTCAGTTTAGGCTGCAGCAGGAAGAGTTAGAGGAGGGACTGGGGCAGAAAATCAAATAGAAAGTTACTTCATGACCCTTCACAGTTTAAAAAATGTACACAAGCAATACAAGGAAAACATCTTAGATGAATTTGTAAGTCAAAATCTGATATTAGCATCTGGACATGGTAAAAATAAAAAGTTAACATAAGGTGTAGTGGCATCTGTACACAGGAGGCTCAAATATTCTGTTTTTATTATGGCCGCCATGCAGATACTCAGTAAGCCACCATCCTAACTTTTGGAGCATAGACATTGTTTCACTTATGGTTGTTTTTAATCGTTTCCCTTGTTTAATACTTCAAGTTTTGTTTCCTCCTTGTCCGATTGTCTTGATCACTCTCACCAACATCTTATTTCCCACATGTCTCCAGTTACGTCAGAGTGTATAAATGTTCCCGTGTTCCCCTTTGTAGTTATTTGTTGTTAACCCTCATTATCCTGCCTGTTTTTCAAACCTTGTGTCCTGCCTTTTCCTTTCTGTTTCTTTGGGCCTCAGTTATTTCAATTTATTTTGTTTTGTCATCTGTTTGGATTGTACAGTTCATCCTGCTAGTGCAGTGCCTTCCTGCCATCCTGGTCAAAAAATATACTCAGCAGCAATGTCTCTTTTCAGAAATCATGTTAACTGAAAAAACCTGAACAATCCTTGCTGTGAGTGGTTTCATGTAGGAGCTACAGTCTTGCCTCATAAAGAAACTGTGCTGTAAAAACAGTAAAATGCAAAAACTCCTTATTGTGTTCAAAAAGTAAAGTTTAAATTAATTCAAATGCAGAAATCCACATTTAAATTATGTGCTCTTGCTTTCTGTTCCAGCATCATAATTTTTTTGTGAGGAAAAACAATTAAAAGATGAGCGTCTGACATCTGAGAAATGTCACAATTGAGCTGATTATCGCGGCTGAGGGATCAGTCCGCTGAGTCACGGCGCCGCTGTGGCGTCTCATCTGGGGACTCAGACTGAAGCAGTAAGGTTTGAGCTGTCATTCGAAGCAATCAAACCTGCATTTTCTTCAGCTCCACTGCACAAATTGCCTGTGCCTGAATGTATGAGTACAACGTGTCATTAGATAAGTTACGATTACAGCTGCGCCTCTGAGGGATCAGCGTTCCAGAGAAAACTTCTAATTACATCCCAATATCCACCACATGAAGATGGTCTTATAAACGACTTCTGCTGTTATTTTTTAATATTGTCTTAATCCTTGTGTGTCAAGAATGTGTCAAGGACTCATTCAATGATTCTCCCAGAGGGAAAGTTCCTCATTATTATTCAAATTCATTATTTATTTCTCTAAAACTCTGGGACAGTTAGTCTTGCAAATGGGAGCTTAAACCAGACATTTCCACGGTCCATCTGTGAATATTAATGTGATATTGTTTAGTCCATGAAAGGACCAAATAATACCCTTACATCAAGGAAGGAAATATCCTTGAAGTTTCCTGTTTCCATTCAGGATTTTGAACTGCGCTCTGTGTCTGTAGATGGTGTTTCCAATGCAAATGTGCTGTTGCAGTTCTGAATGTGGTAGGCTCAAAGGCATGAATCATAATGAGGAAACACAGTAGGCTGTGGTCTTTACCTGCAAAACATTACAGAGAGTCACAAAGCAACCCCCAGTGAACCGTGACAAAAATTCAATTAAAAAAAGAACCGTCATAAAATGATAAAGAGCTACACATGATGACATAAATAACCAACAAGTGGCAAAAACTGGCCACAGTGAAAAGGACAACGACTGCAGTGACACAAAATGTGAGGCAGAAAAGAAATCAAAAGCACACAAAGCAACCAAACAAAGACAAAACAGCCAAAATTCAGTTTTGTACACAGAATTAGTAAAATTAGATTCAAAACAGCTAAACTAAGATTTATAAAGAACACAATGGCTTTCCATGAAGAGATGCAAGCAGAGCAAACAAAGATCCATGATTGATCTATGCTGCAAGCAAACCCAAAAAATATGGCCACAAAGGAATAGGATACGACCTAAAAAGGATCCAGAATCAAACTGTGTCACAAACTGGCTATCATGTAACGCAAAAGACTAGAAAAGCACACAAAGCAACAAAACTGACAAAAAGACAAGCAATTCAACATATGTGATCCACCATAGTGAACAAATGAAATGCCATAACAATAAATAAATAAAGCGCAAAACCACCAGCAGTGGGATACAAAGCCACTAAAGTGTAATATTAGATGGCAAAAAAGATAAGCAAATTGCACAAAAATGAGGTGCAAAATGCCCACAATGATACAGAATAACCCCCCGAAACCACTGAGAGACAAATTGAAAAAAGAAAACTGACAAAATGTAGCCACATAGGCATCCAAAAGGTGGGAATTCAATACAGTATGTCCCAACAAGAAACACTTGATCAAAATAAAACACAAAATGGCCAAAACAAGGAGTAAAATGGAAATAAGGTTATATAAAATAATATGTAAACCCATTATTATTCCAATCAGCCAACAGATAGCATAATTAATTTTAAAAAATCTAAATATGATTAGAAGACATACATACACTCAA
The DNA here is from genome assembly GCF_964374335.1 of Astatotilapia calliptera. Taxonomy (NCBI): domain Eukaryota; kingdom Metazoa; phylum Chordata; class Actinopteri; order Cichliformes; family Cichlidae; genus Astatotilapia; species Astatotilapia calliptera. The sequence goes on from NC_137424.1 coordinate 64,245,888, forward strand.
GGTGTAAACAAAAAAAAAACATCTGCCAAAAAAATTATTATCACCCAAAATATGCAATCACCCTAACTGATTGCACAATCATCTAGTGGTGCAAACTGGCCGCAAAATGATGAAAATGTGACTGAAATTGATGACAAAGAGAAATAAATTGACCAGAAAAAGATATAAAACAAGTTAAATGAGGTGCAAAATGCCCACAACGGGAGAAAATAACAAAATAACCCCAAAAATCCATTAAATAATAGTGGACATGACAACCAAAAGCTTCACAAATTGGCCATAAAATGACTGCAATGCATTGCAGAATTATTACAAAAACTATATATAGCAGCTACAATGACATAAAATTGCCACACAAAAAAACTATAAATTACAAAAATAACCAACAAAAGCACAAAAAGCAACCAAATTTAAACACAGCCACAAAAAACTGTAGCATAACCAGAAGAAGACAAAAAAAAAATTCAACCAAAAATAAGTCTAAAATGTTCAAAATTGTTTTGGCTGCTGCCCCCGCGACCCGACCCCAGATAAGCTAAAGAAGATAGATGGATGGGTGCTCAAATTAGATATAATATAACAGAGGGAAACTGATCCAAAACGACATGATGCCAAAGAAGCTCACAAATCCTAACAAGAATCACAGTGATGACCAACACACAAAATAGGCACAAAGTCATAGTGATTACAAAACGATGAAAAACAAAACCAAAACGACCACAAAGAGGCAACAATTAATGCAAAGTGACTATAAGAAACAGGTGTTACTTGAACACTGAATCTTCTGGAGTTAATATCCCTTTCTTTGGTTAATCTGCAGTCACGTTTGGAAGATTACATCAACGATTTCATAATGCGCTGCCTGCAAAATCATGCCTTTCACTTTGAAACACAGCAGTGATGTCTCATGTCAGTCCACCATTCAGTGTTTCTGCTTCTCTGCACAGAACAGCTGTAGGCATCATGACATTTTCTGCACGGAGTTTTTCATCACGTTGCACTGTACCCTTTGATCTCACTTTGCGCTAGAGTTAATTGAATGAACTATATAAGGGATGCGTATTATGGCGATCAGGGCTGAGGGGTGAAGTAGCAGCTCTGTGGGCTGTGATCGCTGAATGCTTCAGAGAATTGGTTAAACCAAAGTCAGTTTTGAAAAATGGTGATTCATCAAGCACAAGTGTGCTAAACAGCTTGAAGCAGATGGATAAAGTTGAGTGCAATCACTTTTCCCTGCAAACCCTCCATCTGAACAATAGCTCACACTGAGGTACCTCAAACAAAGGCCAAACCTGCAGGAGTGATCTAATCCCATCATGGCTCTGTGTGCAAACGTTATGAATCAACAACTCTGTTAGTTTCTCCTTTTTTTTTTACCTATTCAGAAATCGTTGGCACCAGTGATAATGGAGTAAAAAGCAGCCATGCAGGGAGGAACAGTGCTTATGGAGATCCAACAAACAGGCTATGCTGGACTTCTCAATCAAGCTGCTTCACTGTACCACCACATGTACTTTTACTCCATGAGTGGGCTTTAAATTATTGATTAGAAGTTTGTTACCGTCTACCATCTTGTATTTGAGACACTGCGTGATACCAAGGCACATCAAACACAGCAGAAGATGAATCAACATAATGAAAGGCAAAATGGCAGAACTCCCACTGAGTGTTACAAGTGGGTGTCGATGACACAGTGTTCAAGAACAGATGTCTGTTTGCAACTTACTCAGGCAGAAGGAAAAGATGCAACTTTTTAAAATGAACTTTTCCAGCTTTCACATCAGAGAATGAGCCCTCTTTGTGTTTCTGTCACAAAGACAATGTGTGCCAAAATTGCCATCCTGCTGTCTGTGTGTACTTTTCAGTAGTATTAAAGGCTATCATTTAACCAATACTTGTTCAGGTATTTCACTAAGAACAACAAACATCGACTTCTTTTAGACTCCAAATGATCTAACCTCACTAATAAGGTGTGCCACAGAGATCCATTCCAGGTCCACTTGTTAGGCATTGAAGTCTTTAATCACACTTCATGCACTTGTACAATGACACTCAGTGAATTTTGTTAGATCCTGCTTGTATAGCTGCTATCTGTTCTAGAGCAGAGGGATTGTGTTGTGAGCCAGATGGCTCACAACACAATTATATCAGAGATTTCATATGTCAGTATTTTAATGGCCCGTCAGTATATGAGAGCTGAATCTTCATCCCTGCTGAGAATCTACGCAGGCAGGGGTGGAACTTTATTTTCATGGGCACACCATGCAGCCAATCAAATGCAAAGACAGACTGGGAACATACCATTACGTAAAAGAAGAAAGGGTGCAGACGTTCCAAGACAACAAGTGTAGTGTTACAGGCCAGGTACACAGAGGGAAGGGGAGCCGGATTTAAATGCAAGTGTGTCGGGACAAGGTGAAGAAACGCAGTATGAGCAGCATCTGTCTGCATTTCAATGATATTTGAGACTACAAAGGTAAGTGCAGGATTTATAAAATTAGGAGCTGGCTAAAGTAACACCTGTTTTTATTTTCAGCCATTTTTCTGTGTGGATGATAAAAGGTTTCAAACTTCTCCAGGCCTTAAATCTTGACCATTGGTCACCATCTCAGTCTAATTTAAGTCCTAACTTCAACTAGAAATTTTCTAAACCTTCATTCTGTTTTTGTTTTGTTAGGTGTTTTGGGTGATTGTCCTGCTGCATAACCCAGGTGTGCTTGAGCTTCAGAGCATGAACTGAAGGGTATGGCTGGGCATCCTCCTTCAGGATTTTCTGGTGAAGATGCAAAATTCATGAATTCATCACCAACGTAAAGTCGCCCAGGTCCTGAAGCTGCAAAGTATTCCCAGACCATCACTCTACCACCACCATGTTTGGCTGTTGATGTTCTTTTTCCGAAATACCGTGTTATAAAGTCATGGGGATCATTAAGGATGTTATTGGAAATGTGTGCAATGAGCTGTAACAAATGTTTTGGCCCACGGATGCCATTTTTGTCCCGTCTCTTTCCTATTGTTGAATCTGAACACTGACCAAATGAGGCCTGCGGCTCTTTAGATGTCGTTCTGAGTTCCTGTTAAAGTCATTGATGCACTCTTGGAGTGATTTGGTAGGTCAGCAACTCCTGGAAAGGTTCACTACTGATCAACGTTTTCTCCATTTGTAAATTATGGCTGTCTCTGTGGTTCACTGGAATCCTAAAGAATTCCCAACTGATATATGTCAATGATTTTGTTTCTTTAAATTGTGGCATGATGTGTTAGGGTTTTTTAATCTTTTACCCTGCTTCATGTAAACATTTAAAAAAATCACATAGGAAGAAAATAACTGAGCTCTAAACTAACTTTCCAGTATTTAAGAATTTTGTAGGAGAGATATATTTTTTCTTTTTAGACCACCTTTGATTACTCAGTTATGGCAATGTAATGTTCCCATAAGATCCCCAGACTATCTAAAACATGAGGCAATAATAAAGTAACAATAATAATAATTTTCATGGGCAACTGAGGAGTTAACACGGTTTTCTTTTTCCACGTGAGCGAGCTGACTGCTGTGGCGCATCGTGGCACCTTAAATTCGATGGGAGATTAACTCTCTTATTACCCAGACACTCCCTCTTGTCTTGTGGAAAAAATCGCTTCACACATCTAGCCCTCATTTTGCATCTTTATTTTGACAGCTTCCCGTGCAGCTCCAGCAGGAGGTCTGGTCATTATTTTGTACTTGTGAGTTGTCAAGTAAAGTTAAGAGTCAGGCTCTGAGCTCTTTTGGTATTCATTCAGCAGCCCCCGCACAGCTCCTCCGGCTGTTTGTGTCAAACCTTGAGCTGTGTCTTGTGCGTTTTGTCTGTGTGGGTCTGTTTTCGTGTGCACGTGTGTGTGTGCACGTGTGTGTGTGTGTGTGTGTGTGTGTGTGTGTGTGTGTGTGTGTGTGTGTGTAAGAAAATGAGGCAGATAAAGAGCTTATACTTATCCGTGGATTGAATGAGAAGCTGTTTTGTTGCAGTGAGGGGCTTTGGGAGATGTTTGTGTTTCTGTTGTGAGTCTGTGTTTCATTGTATTTGTGTGCTCTCCAACTTTGTGTGTGTTTGTGCCTCGGCTTGGAACAGATACCAGCAGTAATTGAGAGATAGTCTTCACTGATGTGTCTTCTCATCGTGATGTGCTGCTGACACCTTATTAGCCTTTTCTGTGCTTCAGTGGATCTATTTTTGTCAGAGCAGAAGATTCAGTGATGCGGGTGCCTTCGAACAGTCGCTTAAAGTTTGCCACCTGTAGAGGGATACACCCACACTTGCCTTTTTGTTCTGTTCATCGAGGAAGAGGTGACTGAAGTGAAATGGACAGATTTGCTTGTGAGGGCTGGCTGCAGCTGCTGACTCCTGTTTATCCAATTCTGTCCAAAGGCACCTTTGCTGGGAATTTTGAGTTTACAGTCCAAGAGACAGAAGTAACAACTTCTACGACAGGAGAAACCTTCCTGCAAAATCTGGGGGTTTTTTGATAAAGATTTTTTTAAATAGTTAACATATTTTTAGACACTAAAAACATTTTATGACAATCTAACCGGTAGCTGTTGATTTTCATCAAGCAGGTTTAGAACTATAAGATTTTGTTGTTTTTAACTTTATAGTCTGCAAATATTACATTTATTAAGTATTTATTTTTAGAGTAGAAATAACAGAAAAATATCCACTGCATTGGACTGCACCTGGGATTCATGGTTGTTTTTCACAGCAAACGTATTGTCCATGACAGGTGAGGATGAGATCTTTCTTGGTGAAGCTGCCAAGTTATATCTGTGTATGATATTAAAGGCAATAACAGAAAGTGTCAGGGCTAGCTGGTTAACAGCAACATCACTTTAAGAATGAGAGTGAGGTAAATGCTAACTAGTAAACTGGATAGAGCTGGCATCACTATCACAGGTGGATAAAAATGCCTGGCTAGTTGTTTGATAATGGAGTGCTGCAGGGATGATGTTTTTATTTTTTTCTAATTTCCAAAGTTCCAAAATTCCAAAACCTGGAAATGAGTATTGCAAGAAAACGGGCAATGGGGGGTTTTCATCCATCCATCATCTGCCAATGTAATGCATAGCATTGCCAGTACACTAAGTTGAAAAGTCCAAACCTCCCTCGTCGCAGACACCTAATGCATCTACTTTAGAGATACACTTTGGCATACCAGGCCACTGAAGACATTTAATATTGCCAGCAGGTCCAGGGTCTACCCAAAGCTCCTCCAGACAGGACAAAAACTCTTTTTCCTCCTGAATCTGTCAGATTGACTTTCTTCTCTGGTGCTTTGGTGTAGACTTTCCCAAGGAGGCCAACAGACTCCAGAACATCAGGATGGGACTCACAACTCCTCCACCCTCATTCTGAACGTAGGCGTCCCACAGGGGTGTGTCCTCAGTCCCCTCTTATACTCCTCACCCATGACTGTTCTCCAATTCACACCAGTAACACCATTATAAAATTTGCTGATGACACCACCATCATCGGACTGATCGACAACGACAATGATTCAGCCGACAGAGAGGAGATTCAGCATCTGAAGCGATGGTGTGACAACAACAACCTGCATCTGAACACAGCCAAGACCAAGGAGATGGTAATCGACTTCAGAAGAACAATGCGATCTGAGCACTCCAGCCTTTACATTGATGGAAAGGAGGTAGAAAGGGTAAAGAGCTTCATGTTCTTCGAGATTCACATCTCGGCTGACCTTACCTGGTCCACAAACATTTGGTAGGAAAACAAGTAGGAAAAGCACAAAAAAGGATGTACTTACTCAGGAAGCTGCGTCAAGCTCAACTACCGATCGTGGCTCAAGAGTTGGGAGTTCGCCTTGTAATCGGAAGGTTGCCGGTTCGAGCCCCGGCTTGGGCAGTCTCGGTCGTTGTGTCCTTGGGCAAGACACTTCACCCGTTGCCTACTGGTGGTGGTCAGAGGGCCCGGTGGCACCAGTGTCCGGCAGCCTCGCCTCTGTCAGTGCTCCCCAGGGTGGCTGTGGCTACAATGTAGCTTGCCATCACCAGTGTGTGAATGGGTGGATGACTGGATATGTAAAGCGCTTTGGGGTCCTTAGGGACTAGTAAAGCGCTATATAAATACAGACCATTTACCATTTACCCCAGAGTCCGCTAATTAACTTCTACCGCTCCACCATCGAGAGCTTTCTGACCTACTGCTAAACACTAGTTCAACTGCTGTACTGTGGATTACAAGAGGATGCAGCAGGTGGTGAGAGCGGCAGAGCAGGCAATTGGCACTTCACTAACTCCCTCAGAGACATCTATACTGGCAGATTTCAGCAGAAAGCCAGCATCATCATCAAGGACCCCTCGTACCCTGGGCACTCACTTTTCTCCTTCCCTCTGGTAAACACTACAGGTCCATCAGGTCAAAGACAAACAGACTCAATAGAAGCTTCTACTCACAGGCTGTCAAACTACCTCCACCCTGATTGGAGGATAACTGTGCTGTTTACATTCATGGACATTCACACTGTATTTATAAAATGTATTTATTATACTATACTGCAACCAACACTCCTACCTCCATCTACAGAACTGTATTTATTATAATAGCAACCCAGCATCCCTACCCCTCACTCAATGTGCAATATCATATTTTGTGTGTGTGTGTGTGTGTATAACTTGTACATATCTTTTTTGTCTAGATAAAAAAAACAACTATGTTACTTTGTAGATACTTACGTTGTAAGAATCTGAATGTAAATCTACATGCTACCAACGGCGAGATGCCAAACTGTGTTTCGTTGTTCCTGCAACAGTGACAACAAAGATCTATTCTATTCAATCCTATTCTATTCTCAAAGTACTCTATCCTCCCTGTATGTATGTATATAAATGTAGACAAATACTACGTAGATATTACCATCTAATAATTTCATAATTTGACACAATTTCATCTGACAAATTTCATGTAGACTGACAGTCAGTTAATGTAATTAAAAGTAATGTGATTAAAAACTGACTACAGTATCAACCTAAACTTTCTCCTCTGGAGACAAAAAGTGGCACAAAACAAACAGAATAACCTTTCCTCAAAGATAAACTTCAATCAAACCACAGATGCTATAATTTTAACTCATTTTCAACATCCTTACTGAATTATCATTTCCCCTTGAGTGGTTTTATGGGATCCAGCTGGAGAATTGGTGCCATTGGCTCATTATGTCCTGATGCATGCTCAATCATCCAGGTAAGTAAATCCCAAAGGTTGATTCTGTTCATCTGGATGTAGCGGTTTTAGAGGGAGAAACGTTTCATCACTCATCCAAGTGGCTTCTTCAGTCTCAGCTGACTGCAGGTTTTCCCAGCCTTACAACATAGCTACAAGGCTACAACACAGAGTGAACACCATCCTCACAGACAGGGAGGCCAGGGAAGCAGAAGAACATCACGTCAAGAAGACCCTGAGTCTCATAAGTCAAAATGATGGATATAACTTAATGTCTAACTGAAATGTTGCTAGTTCCGTTCAAAACCAGTGGGTGACATTGCAGTGGTTTCTTTTATGTAGAGCCCGTGCTTGGGACTAAGCAGAACTCATTTAGAAAGAGATTATAACTGACCCGATATCACTCACTCTGAATTACAACTAAGTGCAGCAGCACTCCTGAATGTAAAAACTGTCCTGTCCTGTGGCACTTATGTCTTGTAAATGTACCAGAGTCTTACTTTTATGTCTGTTGAACACATGTTTACATTACACCAGAGATAATACATGGACAGGGATTAAATTGAACACACACCAATCTATTTCACAACACTGAGACAGCAGGTATGCAGTGTTATTCCTGCTTTACGTATTGATACCAGAAGCTGAATTAAGTTTAGTTCAGCCGAGTTCAGTTTGGAAACATTTGATAGTGATTTAGGGAAGTTGCACTTATAAGTACATGTTTAAACAGCAGATGAAGTAATATCAACTATTCCGGTCACTGAATGGACATTAGAAGCTAAACAGTTTCCCTTCCTGTCTTTCCAGGCTGATAAAACTGCACTGTAGAGCCTCAGAAAACACCTGAAGTGGTGATATTGTGTCCAGGAACCACTGTTTATTGCTGTTGCTGTCTGTTATCTTGGTAGAGTGAGTCAAAGTCACCCTGAGGAGTGGCAGCTTGTTATATATTTGCGGCGGCAGCTATGTTCTCGGGACATAAAGAGCAGTCACGAAGAATCTGGTTTTTTTGCCAGCAGTAGCAGCTGTAAAACCTCGGCCACCCAAGTCAACATCTCTCTCTCTCGCACATTTTCTGTCTTCTTTGTGTTTGGTAAGGGTAAGGATTCATCTTTTTTTTCAACCTGTTTATCACTGCATCAATCACAAACACCTCTCTTGAATTTGAGCACTTCAGCACTACTGTCTCATAAGATGGACGACAGGAATATCTTCACAACCCTGGGTTTCTAATGAAGTCCTGCTTCAGGTTTTATTGCCCCCCTGTCATCAATGGTTGGGTTGTGATTTAAGCCAAGGTAAACCTGCACTGGACTTGCAAGAACAGCAATTTGTTAGATGGTGTCAAAAGACTTAGTCAGCCAAATGGTGAAACCTGGAGGGGCAAAAAAGCCTGATCATAACAGTGTATGATTTCTCTCCTCCACCATGTAAATAGTGTTGCGTTCACAAAAATTGATGGCAGCCAATTAGTGCATGAAGCAGGGATGACTGGCACATTGACAGTTTCACAGTGCTCCCCATAACCTTCTCTTTGCCAAAAGGATGCTGTTAGATGATCTGAAAAGTACTTTGAAGGAGCTTTGGGGTAGGGATGGTCATAATTTATGAATATGGGAAAAGTAAAAAATGTATAAAACTAAATAATGGCTTTTGGTATGGACAGGTATTTTTCTAGTGCATTTGCAGTCTTACTAAGCACTCAGATGTTTAGACTACAAGTCATATTTACCCAAACATTAATATACAATCACATTCTGTGATTTAAGCACCATCTACATCACATCTATAGTCAGTTTAGAGTTAATGGCTCAATGGACCTACCAAGCATGTCCTTGGGCTGTGAGAGGAAACAAGAATACCCACCAAGAGGTTTGATGGCACTAATCAGTTGTCCCGCATGCCACCGCAAAACATACATTTCTACGTCTCTTGGACGCTAATGGGCATGGAAAGTGTAATCCTGGCTTTAGAATCACGATGGATGAAATTCACCCATGTACAGCTGATATGGAGGAGCAAAATTAAAACTTTGCCATTTCTGCACTGCCTCACATTCAGCCCTGAGGTTCACTGCTAGGTATAGACCCAATCTGTTTTCAAAGAGAATATTAAGCAATAAATCTTCACACTTACATGACAAAATTTCATTCTGCCAAAGTTTTATTGGACTGAGAAGGAGAAAATCAGAATTCTCTCCATGGTTATTCAGAAAGGCATGACTGAGTAAGACAACTCTGATCCTGAGAAAACAGGTAAGATCAAATGGATTTTTTTAAACACTCAAAACACTGAGAGGAGGCCTGAACGTTTGTAAAATCAGGCTTGTCCCTAGTTTTAACAATTCAGCAAAGCAAAAAGTCTGCTCTGAAGGAAGACAATCAGCTCTTGATGGATGTTTGAAAGCTCATGGCAGAAAATGAATGATTTAGGTTGAACTGTTGGGTTAAAGAGAGAAAAGTAGGTGATATGAAAAACAAAAGCCTGAGGTACAATCTGAACACAAAGGTTTCAAAGTGCTTTTGAAGGCTCAGTGAATTTTTAGATGCCTCATTTTGCTGTTGCAGTGTTTTGAATCAAATATTCCCTTGATTTCCTTAGAAGCACACCTGTTCCCAAAGTATTTCCACAACAATTCACATCTCCACATTTTCTAAATTTATGTTTTCTTGCTGCATTAAGATATTCATGGAAATTAACAGCTTGGCTGAATTTTAAAGGAAATTTTATTAACCAGATGTGGAGTCTTACCTGTTAACATAGAAATTCATTCTGAGACTGCAATTGTTTTTCTGTTAATGTATACATCATATATCATATTATTATTGTTGTTATTATTTTTCCATCACTTATTTGAATGAAAACAGAAAACTGATGTTCTGGTGAAGAGTTTCTTAAATAGAATGAATGCTCATGGAACTTCTATTATGTGCACTTGCAGATATTAAAGACATTATTTTACCTTTTTTTTTTTTTAATTTTACTAGTCCAATCCAACTAAATGGTAGGTTTTAATGAACATAATGTCCCCTTAAATTGCAGAATGTAATGCCTCATTATAACCTCTCAACACTCATCCCAATCCATGTTATTAATAAAGACTAAAAGCATTTTGTTGTTGGACTCTTATAGTGGAAACAGTTGTCATTGTGGTGTCTTTATAAGTGAGACCATTTAAAATGTTTATCTTTAGCTCAGAATGAGTCACGGAGTGTTTTAAGGGGTTTAATGTTGCTCCTGTAATTCAAGATGTAAGTCGTGATGTCGTCAATTTCATGTAATGTATCTAATCTATCTGTATGTTCAAATATTGAAACACTCTACTTTTTTGGTAAGACCAAAATTAAAGAATGAAAGTTTCTTTGTTTTGTATTGTCCTAAACACAGTTATTTTAATGACCCTCTTGCTGCCTAGAGCATAGCACCTTAGTTATAGCAATAAGCTGGCTGTAGTCTACAACAACAGTGATATAAAACAACATGGTTCTTTGTGTTTTTTTAATATACATGCATATATTTTTATACAATAACCTTTCTTCACCTATGTACATCCATAACTATACAGCCCACGGTGGAAGGATGGATTCATCCATCCATGATATACAGAACCACAGACAAAAACTATATTTCCATCTATCAGTCATGGACTCTCATATGTATTGATCTTTGCATTGATTGTTCTGTTCATGATAGATGAGATGAAGGATGGTAGCTGTATGGATATATATGAATCATAGGTAGAGCTAAACACTTTATACAGCGGTGTCCTAACACAGCCACTGTCTGATTAAACCCAGCTTTGTGTCAAATTTAGGGTTTTTATTTGAACACTTAATTAAAACAAAAACAAGTATTCACCATTTATTTAACGATTATTTTCTGTGCAATTTGCAAATATTTTTGACAGGACGGTAGAGTAGACTGGAGAGGATAGAGAGCACACAGGACATGACATGGGATGGAAAAGAATCTGCGGCCCTGCAGTCACCTGTTCACCCAGCGAGTGTTACTGGCACCCTTTTCCCCACAAATTTTAATCTAACTTGGTCTCCCACAAAGATTGCCAAGCTCTCTGCTACGTCCCAGGAGCCATAGGTTTGATCCCCAGACCTACACACCATGCCAACAGCTATGCACTGCTGATGATGGATGAAACCCTACAGCAAACTGTGGCCATGACAAACCTGCATGAAAACATTCAGTGGTTTATGTGGACACGGAAGAACTGCAGGCTTATGTAGGGATGCTCATTTTGGACGGTGTTTACAGTCAAAAAATGAATCAATTTATATCTGCTGCAAGCCCCTCTCATCAGCAAATGTAAGAGCAGCGGGACTTTTGTATGGACAGAAAGAGAACAGCTGGCAGCACCATGAAGTGGAATTTACATACAAAGACCACAAACTGTCCATTTGCAGCCTCTGCTCTGCCTCTCTCAGCTGGAGTCCCTCTTCTTTAAAGGGTTAAAATCCAGAAACTATAATTAAAATTAGACATGTATATTTTGGGATTAGGAAGTTTTACCAGACTGTGTCATTTAAAATGGGAAAAAATATTACTACATCATAAAAGTTGCATTATTTTTGAGTTTATGTAAAATAAAATAAAATAAAATCTGATACTGTTGAAAAAGTAAAATTGAAAGAAAATCAGATTGTGTACCACTCATTGCCTCGTTTAAAGGCATAATAAAAATTAAAATCAAACACTCCTTGAAAAGTAGTTGTTGGTAGTTCTATCTAAACATAATGGCCTTCACGGGGTTAAAATAAAAAATTATTATGAATAATTTTTGATATGTATTTTCAGGCTTAAATAGTTTTAAAAGATCAAGTCATTTAAAGTGGAAAAAAATATTACTAAAAAATATTTTTACAGCAGCTTTAGGAAGGTGGCCTTTTTTTCCCTTAGGGTAAAAAAAAAAGTCAGAAGGACTAAGGGTTCGATAATTTTAACACTTCCAAACAAATGGCCTTGGTGCATCTGTTTCTCATTGAATACTCTTCTGAAGAAAGTCAAGATTTACTCTCTCAGGGATGTTTGGAGAAGTTGGTCAAGCAAGTAATCCAAACACATGCACTTAAGAAAGAAGTAATGACGAACAGTAGCTTCTCTGTTTCTTTACATGATACTCTCTTGTAACCAAAGAGCTGTTAGACCAAAATACTTGTAAGAGTTCAGCTAAAGGGTAACATCTTCTATTTTATGAAGCTATGCTTGTTTAACACATGGCTAAAACCTTCACCCTACATCTAAGTGGCTGACAAAGGATGTTAAAATATTAGCTCATAATTTCACAAGTTCATTATTTTTATGCTGTTAGATATTGCAAGAATAACATATGGGTACCTGTGTTGGACTGGAAGCCTGTCCGGGGTGTATCCAGCCTCAAAGTCTGAACTGGATAAGAAAATGGACAGATGGGTTTATGGGTACCTCCAGAAAAATCCCAGTGTATTTTAGCCACTACTGTAGAGTGTCTTTCAAAAACATTGTTTTACAGAAGGTGAAAAAATGCATTTGAATGAAAAAGAAAATCTATTTTAAAAAGCATAAAAAAAGATTGAAAAAACAGATTATGAACAACTGGGATATGGATATTTTATTGTGGGCTTCGGGTTTATGCTCCCATCTGAATGATTGTATGGACTGACAATAAATCCTCAGTAAGCAGCTGTCCCCAAGCAAAAAAGCGACACATTTCTGAGCTGAGAGTCAGCGGGAGTTTGGCAGCAACAGAGGAGATTCTGGGGTTTGGTTGCTCGCAGCGCTGGAGAGATTATCAAGGCGGTCAAGCAGCTGCTGTGGCTTTTCGATTAAGTGGAGTGATTCTCTGTGGTTTTCAGAGTTTATTTCTCAAATGGAGCCATGTTGGGAGAGTTGACTAACAAACAGAGCAGAAAAAAGTTGCTCGATCAGACAATGTCAGGAAAGTATGGACAAACATCTCAGGGAAAAAGTCGATGAAGTATGATGTGGTGAAATACTAGATACAAAATGTGCCTTAAACACAGGAGTAGAGCCAAAAAAACATCCACACATTAGGTTGCATGAGGTCGTTGTTGGATTTTGAAGCATTTCTACGTTTCAGTGCTTGACAGTTTTTATTCCAAAGTTTGCTTAAATTTGGAAAAGAAATACAGTTGAATGGCTAAAGCATGAGCTGTTTTATGAACAAATGTGGGTCCTACAAAACCAAAACATATCGTTTTGTCCTCTCTTCATCTACTTGTCCCCAACTGGTTGCGGTGGATGGCTGCACCTCCCTGAGCCTGGTTCTGCTTTAGGTTTCTTCCTGTTAAAAGGGTGTTTTTCCTTCCAATTGTCGCTAAAGCGCTTTCGCACAGCAGGTCATATATTTGCTGGGCTTTTGTTTGTCTTGTATTACTGTAGGATCTTTACAATATGAAGCACCTTGAGACAACTGTTGTTGGGATTTGGTGCTGTATAAATAAAATTGAATTGAATTAAATTGATTTACATCTGATTGGAAGTCTTTCCACAAGGTTGAGGAGCATCTTTATGGGAATTTTTGAGCAGAAGTGCAATTGTGAGGTCAGACACTCCAAAGGGTATCTTCAGTGCAGGCCTGTCTAGTTCTTCCACAATAAACTCGCTCATGCATGTTTTATGAAAGTGATTGAATTCAATTAATTGGATAGGTAAATAACTACTGCTTGGCAACATAGTGTAGTAAGTTGGTTACTATAAGTTTGCATGGAATAAGCTAAATTGTCTGCAAACACTCTGAAACTACATGCCAAGTGGTAATGAAACATGAAAAGTGTAACATGCAAACTGGAATCAGAGAGCGTTTCCCTTTAAAAGGAAATGATGAACTCTTTGAAATGGGTTTGTTTTCAGCAGGAAGGCACAACTTTCTATAAAGGCTTTTATACAGCTTCTATACAGTTTCAAGTTTTGCTATCAATCAGAAAGTCAGTCAAAGAATCTATTGGTACTTAAACCTAAATAATATCCAGTATAGTGATAAATGTTAAGTCTGACAAGTCTCTAAAAAGTAACCAATTGAATTGAACCTGAAGTGAAATTTCCCAGGCTGGAAGAAAGGGAGTTTTACCTGTTTTACTCTCTCTGCCAGTGTACGCCACTCCGACCGTCCTGAGTCAGGTACAAAAAGCTGTCGGCACCGAGAGAGAATAACACTTCAAATCCCCTCATTCAACTGTAATCTGCAAGAGAGCACAGGGTCTTAACAATGAGGTAAGTCAAGGACACTCAGGCTGATATTCAGGACATCTGGAGGCTGCTCAGTTGACTCTCAGGGACAGCTAGAGGTGTATTTTGGGATTTCTGGCAAATGGAGTGGAAATTCCATCCACTCAAGCGGTGAGGTGACTCCTTGAAGACAACACACAGGGAATGTTTTTATCTATTGTTTTGGTCAGTTTGGCTGGTGTTTAAACTTTTTAGAAACCCAGGCAAAATGAGAGGGTGTTCTGTCAGTGACAAAGAATAAGCATCACTCATGCTAACAGGACATAATGCAGTCTGCAGTCATGTGTAGGTGTCATGCACATCCTTCAAAGTGTTTTATGTTGGCTCTGACCAATGGTAGCAGACGTTAACATGTTGAGTTTTATGGACCAAGTGTCAGTGGGTGATTTATAATGCTATGCACCAGAGTAATATAGTGTGTGTCTATATCTGAGCTAGGTAAAATGAAATACAGAAAGAAACAGTAGAAACATAAAAGGGATGCGGGCAAGATCATAAAATCATTCGATTCAGTCTGGAAATGTGTGGAAAAATTGTTTGAAATACATTTTTATTTCAGATAATAAAAAAGACTTGCATGTTTTCCCATATTGACAAATGAGATAATACATAAAAAACCTCCACTGTTGCGTACTAATATTTAAGATATTTTAAAATAAGGTGTTTTAAAATAGTCACAAGGTAGTGAGTAACCATAAGTCATCCCCCCTTTCTTCTTTTCATTCTTAAGCCACAATTTTATCGTTATCACTAAAAAATAACACCTGAAATGAGCAACTAAGACTGTAAATGCATCTTGTATGGGTTCATTTATGTATTGAGCAGTGGGCTTTTTATCACATGGGTCAGCTGGGCATTAGAAGAAGTCCAGATACTTTTCTTTCCAAGCTCCTTAGAGGAAATACAAACTAGCAAAAAAATAGATATGAAAAAATGAATCATTAGGGCATACTGAATTGGCCTTGTGCTGAAAACTTGACTATTGAATGAAAAGACGACGACGACGACGACGACAACACACACACACGCGCGCACACACACACACAAACATATGTGTGTGTGTGTGTGCGCAAAAATTATGTAGAAAGATAATCAAGGTCAGTGGAGACACCTGGGAAACTAAGCACAGCTGAACTAAATCTAAGTGATGAGACAACAATGTGAAACTATGCACAAGCGATAAGGACTCACCAACAGAAATATAACTGGAAATGTAATAGCAATAAAACTAACCTGAAAATAACTAATATAAATGTCACAGCAAGAAAAGTACTGGTTTGAAGTTGCTGGATGAAATCAGTCATGAAGAGGGTGAGCCTAAACTCCTCCTTGTGATCTCTCTGACGCTAGCAGCAGTTTCACAACCACACAGCAAATAGTTTGTGAGTCACTGGAGATAAGCCAGAGTCTTTCATACAACACGTCTGGTCTGAACGGCGTTAAGAAACTCCATTTTTGTTTTTTGCTAGTTTGTATTATCTCTATTTTCTCAGTTCAGATTTCTCTTGAACTAGAATGTTACTTTTTGGGTAAACAGTTTTAAGGTTTATTTTTGGTCTTTGGTTTATCTATCCACTGATTGCCAAAACTACTGAGAATATTTTATAGGATCTAAAGAACCCAAAGTGGCCAAAGAAAGCTGATGAGGGTGAAAGAGTGAACATTATTAGACATAAGAGTTGTGGGGTAACTAGCGGCCTGAGAGGCAGGGTTGAGTTACGTTGTCCGTTGGTAAAGCAAAGAAGACAAAGGAGGTGGTGACAAGTAAATGCTAAAGGAAAGGTCATTTCAGATCATGTGGACGAGAACATGAACCTCCGGTTCTCCATCAAGCAGCCAAAAGCCTTTTCATAATGTATATAATGTAGTCCTGTAGCATCTGTAATGTAACATGAAGGGAAGGACATTTCCTGCTCTGTTTAAAGGTGTACTTGCCCTTTACATCCATCACTTCTAAAGGCCAAAATCAGTGTTTTGTACTTCCATTTGTTCATTTTTAACCCGTGTTTCTGTCTCCTCGTGCTCCCCCTCAGGTAACGTCACCACAACACTCCCTTCATGTCAGCGGTCACCTTGCCCTCAGCTCTGTCTTTGGTATTTTCCTATTTGTCTCTTTGTATTTCCACATTTTAGCACCACAAACACTCAGAAACTAACACAGCCATGAGTGTCCTGCCGTTGGCTGCTGTTTCATCTTTAATTAAAATGAGTCACCGATTACAGCCGGCAGTTAATGTAATTGTAATGTCACACTGGCAGTTGTTTTATTAGGTTTTGTTTTAGTTAAAGAATTGGTTTTACCCTTCAGCTTAGCATCATTAATTAAACATCCAGGTAATGATTTTACTTCATCATATTAGGAATTCAAATAAGTTGTGAGACCAGTCAACACAAATAATTATCTGATGCAGTTTCTATCCCAATATTCTCATTTACTTACTGTTTTTGCCATGATAGCTTTACATCATGGAGATGTTTTATATTGATGCAACTGGTACATTCAATTCAATTCAATTCAATATTATTTATAAAATGCCATGAACCATTTGTCCGGTTACTCTTATAATTCCTCATTGTAATTTACATTCACCAGCTACTGCCCTTCAGGAGAAAGTAAACGTAACATCACACATTTGCTGTAGATTTGCTGACTGCACATCCAATTACAGCCTGAATTTACATCCTGACAATTTTTTTTATCTTGGATTTGAGTTTCAGATCAGATGCACAAAGTTTTTAAAAAATAAACTCAAAGTGAGAAATGTGCAGAGGTTTCATTTTGAATCATCCTGTGAAATGTCATCATTTCAGTGCTTTTGAAAAGAAATTATCAGTTTTGTGTATTGAAAAAATAAAACCCATAAAGAAGTAGAAATGAAAGAAAACTGTCTTCTGTTGCAGATGTATTTGTGCTGTGAGTTTTCTCTCGGGTTGCTGTGGATTTGATTGTTAAAGTGAGAATGACAGCCAAACAACAGAAGAACATTGTGTTTACCAGCTGCTCTCTGCTGTTTTCACTTTATTTTCAATCTGTGGCCAAACAGTTATGAATTTATTCAAGTTTATCTGCAGTCTATCTGCTTTTTATGAGAATATGAAGGGATTTTGTTTGTTTGTTTGTTTGTTTGTTTGTTCCTTACCAGAGAAGTACTACCAAACACCTCAGTATGTTAGCACATTTTTTCAATTTGTGAAAATGTTAAAAAGTCATTAAAAAAATCCTCAATATCTATGAGAACCTCTATAAAAGCTGAGGTTTTGGCTTTTTGACTGTCTGAAACATTCACATGAACTTCACCCCAATGTCAGACCATCCAATGCTCATAGAAAAAAAGGAGAAAAAAAATAGCTCCCGGCCTCAACTAGCATGTTAAATGTTAATGTTCATGAAACCACAATTTGAAAAAGACTGTACAAGTAAACTTCATTTTCAAGGATTGCCTGGAGTCTTTTCTTTTGAAAAAAAAAAAAAAAGGATATGGCAGAATGGCGTACTTTAGGCAAAGTTACATCAAGACCACAGTGGAAATGTTAGGCCACAGTACAAAGTTTGTTGAAACCCAAACACAGCGCACAGGCACAAACACCTCATACCAATTGTCAAGCACAGAGTTGGAGGGGTGATGCTTTAGGCTTGTTTTGCAGCCATAAGACCTTTGTGTCAACTATGACCTCCAGTGTGTATCAAAGTATTCTAGAGTCAAATAAGCCTGTTGATGTGACAGCTAAAACCTGGCTGAAACTGGGTCATGCAACAGGACATTACACAGTCCCAGCATCAAATCTACTTTTCAGGCTTTTTACATTAATTAGCTGGCTTAACAATTACAGCTGGTGTCTAAAAACATTTTACAAAGCCAGATTACAGAGGTGTAATTCTGTTGTTACACGGAATAATTCAGCAACAACCAAAGATAACCAGACTGGCTACAAAGAGGGAGATTTGAATACTATTTTGAAGTACGTTTTTGATCAGGAGTTAGCTTAAACCCTATTTCATGTTTTAACCTATTTATATAACTTCTAAGTGTTTTTTATGGATCACCATCATGTGGCTCTTTTAAAAGGCACATTTATGTTCATATAAAGTGGGTAGTCATGTCTCTTGTATAGGTGAATATTTTGTTAAATGAATAATAGTTATTGGCCTAACTTGAAAAGCTCCACTCCTCCAGTGAATATCTGTGAAAGGTTCCTTTAAGCTGAGGAGTACCGTGAGTCATCCTCATGCCCTACAGTCCACACTTCACGCTCGATGATAAACAGCCACACAGGAGCAGAGCGGAGCGAGGCAATAAACAGGCGACACAGAGCAGAGGGAGGCACGGGTCAGTTCACTTCATTAGTCGAGCTATCAGGAGGGCCAACGCCTTCTCAAAGATTCATTTCATAGAGCCGCTGCTTGGAGAGGAGACGGAGAGTTTTGAGGTCAGGTCTCAGCAGAATTGATCCCATGATGTCAAATTGTTGAACCTCCAATGGGGAATTTTTTTTATGAAACGTTGGTATGCAGCGTGGTCACTGCTTCTTGCTGCTGTCAGAGAGAATTGTGTGCTAAAGAACAGGCGGTGCTGAGTGGTGTATGATAAATGTATTTGTAAAATGGCTCCTCAGCCTGAGGACTGCTGCATTAACACATAGAGGAAATGACAGTGCTTCAACTCAACAATATCAGGGCTGCTCCCATGTTGGAAATATAATATTTCAACAGGTTTATCTGGGCAAGTGTCTGGTATATTAAATTATTTTTAAGCCTGTGATACATTGTTTCCGTGCTTCTTATGTTGACATGTGCGGACAAAACCTGCATCCAAACCTATGTATTTGGAGGGAAAACATGAACACTTGAGAAAGCTTAAAAAGGCAGTTGTGGTGATCCAGAACTGCCACTTGTATGATTATCAATCAGAAGTTACATCTCTTCAAAAGCATACCCTGCACTATCACCACTGCAGATGCCAACTGGGACCATAATTTGCAAAATTAGCGTGTTATATTCCACAAGACTCGACCTGTGTTAAAGACCACAGACTCATTAGAGAGACAGTTTACTCAAGTCATAAATCAAGTAAGCAATAAGGAAATTCTTTCCTTGACGCACAGTGCCATGAAAGTCCCCTTCTGGTGTGTTTATCAAAGGAAAAACACTATCCAAACATACCTGGGCCTAGTGGATAAAGTAAACCTAAACCTAATAACTAGTGGTGTCACCCTTAGAAGCAATCATTTGTAAAAACTGGCTATAAGTCTTTGACATCACCGTGGATATAGAATTATTTTAACTCAGAAACATTGGAGGGTTTTCAAGCATAATTAAGGTCAGTGATGAATTTAAGATTGGACTTTGACTAGACCACTCTTCATTTAGTTTTTTGAGCCATTCATAGAGAGCAGTTTGTGGTTCCTACAAATACTGCAAGTCATTATCCTGCTCTTTTTGGTCAGCAATGATTTGTCCGAACCATGAACTTTGACCCCTTTGGAGTCGATGTGCTCTTGAAATATTTTGATAAATTGAAAAGGGGAGTTCTGTAACATACCATTAAAATGGAACTATTTTGCTCATTTCAAGGCTGAGACTAAGAGAGACCAAAAAACCAAACAAATGTAAGTTTTGTAAGCCAACATAGGTATTACATATTTAGTACAGAAGAACTGTTTTCTGGGGGGCACGAAAAACAATGAGTGGAAACAATAGTGTGTGACTCATGAAGTTTGAGGTGGACTATCCATTAGCTGTGTTAAAAATGTGCTGCTCTAACGTTTACGTCATGAGTCACAAACTATCACTACAACAAGCATCTGTTTCTTTTTACTCCCCGGAGTTTATCTGGATTTCTTTGTGTTTCTGCAGTTTCTCCTTTGTTGTCACATTGAAAAAGATGTTTTCTTGATTTGTTTATCGTTTTCTCTCAGGGATGCCCTAGATTTGCCTGAGCTTGATGATTTCCTTTTACTTCCTGTGTTCCCATCGAGAAGATTCTAACACAACATGTTTTGTGGATGTAACAACATAGCGTCAGTTTCAATCTGATAGACTTTGTCTCCTCTACAGTATGTCCTGAAAACTTGACTTTGGGAGCTTTGTGTTGAGTGACACACAATTATTGTAAAAGGCTTAGCTTTGTGTGTCCTTGTGCAGTTTAATTATGTCCAACTTTGTACAAAATAGAGAGAGAGAGAGTTTTAGTAACATACTCTGAACTGTCAGCATGGTTTAACATCTATGTGCTTTTATTACTGTGGATTGGATGAGCCTCCTAATTTCTGCATCATTTCACATCAATGAGACAGCCTGATTAAATAAAGATTAAACAAAGCTTAAGATAAATCTTGGAGGGTCACTCAGTGAAATAGATCTAATAAATATTCACTTATCTACTGGATTAAATACTTATTGTGCAGTTCGCTTTTAAGGACAGAACACAAAATAGAGATATGATTGAATTCTTTTGTGCATGGAGAAAATGGCAAATGAAGGTTAAATCTAAGCTTAGGTGATCTGATATTAAGTGTTTTAAGTTTTAAAAACACTAAATTAACAAGATGGCGCTGGAGTGACGGCAGCCTTTCCAAGTAGCTGTGCAACACCGCACTTTTTCTTAACTTTCAACTACTTTAGACTAGGCTTTCAAACTTTATTTCATCTTCCTCTAATTACTGTACTTATACCTCTTAGATATAGTGATACAAGATGGATAATGCACTTTTTAAAACTTCTGGAACCAGCTCCTTCATCTATTCGAGAGCGGAGCTGCTGGTACTAAGAACAAAGGGACAGACCAGCATGCGACACAACATCCTGGCTGAGATAAAGAGGAGCTACAGAGGCTGCAAGGCTGGAGCGAGGAAAGCGGATCACCGGAGGCGATTCAAACCATCAATCCCGACAGTGATAATGGGCAACGTGAACTCGCTACCGAATAAAATGGACGAACTGTGTGCTCTGAACAACCACCGACTATACCGTGAGTGCAGTTTGTTTATCTTCACGGAGACGTGGCTAACCGAGCTAACGCCACAGGCTATGCGGTTTCATATCCGTGAGAGCCGATAGGGACACGCAGGCCAGCGGAAAAAGCAGAGGTGGGGGACTCATTGTCTACGTTAACAACAGATACTGCAACCCCGGACACGTCTCCGTTAAAGTTTCGGTATGCCGTCCGGACCTGGAGCTGCTAGCTGTTAGCTTGCGGCCATATTATCTACCTCGGGAGTTCAGTCACGTGATCTGTGTGTGTAGTTACATCCCTCTGAGGGCTGACTCAACAGCTGCCTGTGAGAAAATACACACAGTCACAGCAAGACTTCAGACACAAAACCCAGAGGCTTTCATTATTATATCTGGAGACTTTAATCATGCCACACTGGATTCTACTCTGGTTGCTTTTCACCAGTTTGTGAATTGTCCCACAAGGAGCAACAGGACAATTGACCTACTGTATGCCAATGTGAGAGATGCATACAGAGCCACCCCCCTCCCCCCACTAGGGAAGTCAGACCACAACCTGGTTTACCTACAGCCACAGTACACACCCCTCGTCCAAAGGCAGCCTGTCACAACACGCTCCATCCGGAGATGGACCCCAGAAAAGGAGGATGCTCTGAAAGACTGCTATGACACCACAGACTGGGATGCGCTCCTGAGCCCACATGGTGAGGACATAGAGGGGGCGACACACTGTCTTACAGACTACCTCAACTTTTGTGTGGACACAGTCGCCCCTGCTAAGACGGTAAGGTGTTATCCTAATAACAAACCGTGGGTAACACAGGAAGTCAAAGCTGTCCTCAACATGAAGAAGAAGGCTTTCAGGAGCAAAGTGAAGGAGGAGATGAAAGCAGCACAGCAGGAGGTGAAACGCTGCCTGAGGGAAGCAAAGGACACCTACAGGAGGAAGGTGGAGCAGAAGTTGGAGAGGAACAATATGAGGGAGGTCTGGAATGGTGTGAAAACCATCACAGGCCACAACACCAAGAAAAGCACAGTGGGGGGGACTGTGGAGAAGGCAAACGAACTCAACAACTTCTTCAACAGGTTTGACCAGCCCACAACCCCCCACCCTCACCTTTACTACAGAGCCCTCTCCCCACTCTCCTACCTCCCTCGCTCCCCCCCTTCCTGACACTATGATAACACCCCCCTCCTCCAATCCCTCTCTCAACAGCAAAACATCTTCCCCCCCTCCTTCCAATCATCTCCCAGTGTCACAGTGGATCAGGTCAGGAGACAACTGAGGAAGCTTCGCCCCAGAAAGGCAGCAGGCCCAGACAAGGTGTGTCCTAGGATGCTAAAGGCATGTGCTGCTGAACTTGGGGAGCCGCTACAACGAGTCTTCAACCTCAGTCTGCGACTGGGGAGAGTGCCCGCCCTATGGAAGACATCCTGCATCGTCCCGGTCCCCAAAAGGAACCGGCCCAATGAGCTGAATGACTTCCGATCGGTGGCACTGACGTCACATCTTATGAAGACTCTAGAGCGGCTCTTCCTCAACCTCCTCCGACCACAGGTACAACATGCCCAGGACCCACTACAGTTCGCCTACAAGGTGGGTGTCGGAGTGGAGGATGCCATCCTGTACCTCCTGCATAGAGCCCACTCACACCTGGATGGGGGAAAAGGCACGGTCAGGATCCTGTTTCTTGACTTTTCCAGTGCCTTTAATACCATCTGGCCCTGGCTGCTTCAGGAGAAACTGAACAGGATGGAGGTGGACCCCTGCCTGGTGGCTTGGATCTCCGACTACCTCACCGACAGACCACAGTACGTCAGGCTGAAGGACATCACGTCTGACACTGTGGTCAACAGCACAGGAGCACCACAGGGAACTGTGCTGTCCCCTCTTCTCTTCACCCTGTACACCTCTGACTTCTGCTACAACTCTGAATTATGCCATATTCAGAAGTTTGCAGATGACACGGCCATCATGGGGTGTATCTGGGATGATCAGGAAGAGGAGTACAGAAGTCTGGTGAGGAACTTTGTTGCATGGAGTCACACAAACCACCTGCAACTCAACACCTCAAAGACTAAGGAACTGGTTGTGGACTTTGGGAGGTCCAGAGCAGGTCCACTGTACCTCAGGCTGTGGGTGGACAACAAACTGGACTGGTCATGCAACACAGAGCACCTGTATAAAAAAGCCCAAAGCCGACTGTACTTCCTCAGGAGGCTGAGGTCTTTTAACATTTGCAGGAAGCTCCTGAGGATGTTTTACCAGTCAGTGGTTGCTGGAGTACTTTTTTTATGCTGTGGTGTGCTGGGGGAGCAGCACAGCAAAGAAGGACTCATCCAGGCTGGAGAAACTGATCAGGAAGGCTAGCTCTGTGGTCGGCATGAAGCTGGACACTCTGGTGACAGTGGCAGAGAAAAGGACACTAAAGAAACTGCTGGACATTATGGACAATGCTGGGCATCCTCTGCACACGGCCATAAACAACCAGAAGAGTCTGTTCAGTGACAGGTTGCTTCTCCCAAAGACAAGAACTAACAGACTTAAAAACTCCTTTGTCCCACACGCCATCAGACTGTTTAACGCCTCTCTGGAGGGGAGAGTTAGGGGAAACAGGAGGACAAAGGAGGGGGGAACAACTAAGCTGTAGTGCCTCTTCACTTCACCGTGCAATTACCTTTTGTGCAATACTTTTCGTTAATAGTCAATGGTGCAATAGACTCAATACTTGAAATGTGCAATTCACTTGTATTTTTATTTTATTCCTATTTATTCTATTTATCCCCTTTGTATATTTTATCTATATATGTCTTTGTATCTATATATGTGTGTATATATACATAATATTCTGTAACTCTGTAACTTCTGTCGGTGCTGTGCTTTTTTGGAAACCGAATTTCCCAGAGGAAGCCACCTGAGGGATTAATAAAGTTTTATCTTATCTTATCTTATCTTAAATTCACCTAGTGTAGTCTTGATTGCTAACATGCATTTTCAAAATGTCTGATTATATATCTTCCAGGTAACCAGAGACCCAAATAAGAGGTTGTTTTTTTTGTTTTTTTTTTGGGGGGGGGGGGGGAGGGGGGGTTGTTGTTGTTGTTGTTGTTGCAGTAGCCGAAAAGAGCCTATGCAAAAAAACAACTCAGTACAGTATACAGTAAGTCTCACAACTATACTGGTACAGAGCTGGCTGTAGTGTTCATATTAGGTTAATATCAAGGGGAGCAAACAATTTATATTTAATTAGATCGTTACACCCGATCTTAAAACATTCATGGTGTACAGCAAGCCATTTTATTTGACAGAATATCGCATTAAAATTTGCTCTAAAATAAACCAACAGTCCATTTCAGTGACTCAAATTAGCTGAGGTGAAGCCTAGCAGCTACAGCTAACAGCTATAACCACCTGTGTGACCCATCCACCTGTCAATCAAAGAGGCCATGATCCTAATCAAGATTTTATATTACTTGATATAATTGCTGTAAAACAATCAACCCTTGAGTGCTTGTTATGAAGGGGGGAATTAGACCAAAATAGTTTTTGTAGCAGCCTATAAAAAAGTTTACTTCTGCTGTGAATTTGAACGCTAACATCGAAGTCTATGAGGACAGACTAACTTTAGAAACTCAAGTGGCAGCTTGAGTACAGCTGTAGGTACTTTAAAGTATACTTCACTTTTCTGCTCCATAAAGTACATCCAACTTTTCTACAGTCTGTTTTCAAGGACATTTGAATTATAAAGATGGGATTTTAACCAGCATAATCGTGTTACATGATACCTTTAAGAACTGAAGACCAAGAGGAATTTCAAAATATAGCCATCATGTTGGTATATTTAGGAGAGTTTTTTTCCTCAATTACAGGCACAAATTGCAAGAATTGGTCCTAAACTGTCAGCGACTGTGAAAATAAAGGATCTGTCTGTTTTGTTTAAGAAGTTCAGTCAGTGATTTTAAAAGTCAGAATCAATGTGGTGATTAACAAAAGAAGGGTACGAAGACGGAAACAGGTCAGAGCTATGATGATGTTCAGTCAGCTTCTGAAATAAGAAACAGAGCCTAAGGAAGCCTAAAAAAGTGTTTCGAAGGAGAAAAATATAAAGTGAACTTTAGGAGATAAACTGGCACAGAGTGAGAAACAGAAATAAACAGACTGCCTGTGAGCATATGCCCGCCGTCTGCAGAGTCCACCTTAGCAGCAGATAATGGCCTCACCGCAGCATGGCGGGATGGCACAGCAGCTTCACGTTTCTACAGCAACTCGCCCAAGGGTCTCATTTTGATGGAGATAACTGTCAGACCTCCAAACTGCCCCCAACCGCTGAGGGGCCCCTGTTCTGCTGATGATTGCTGTCAAATAAAAAGCTTCAGCAGGTCTCGGCCTGTCAAAGTATGAACTGGCGGCTGAGTGGTAGAAAGGATGAGGTAGCTCTGAGAATGTTTTTATTTACAGGGATGGAGTTCTGGCCATCCATCTAACATTTTTCACAGGTGCATAAAACAAGGCTCAGATGTTTATGGCATCCTTAAAGATAAATTGTAATAACTGACTTTTACCCCACACAAGGACAATCATGCCTCTAGCCCACTGACTAACAATGTGAA
Source organism: Astatotilapia calliptera (assembly GCF_964374335.1). Taxonomy (NCBI): domain Eukaryota; kingdom Metazoa; phylum Chordata; class Actinopteri; order Cichliformes; family Cichlidae; genus Astatotilapia; species Astatotilapia calliptera. The sequence goes on from NC_137424.1 coordinate 64,271,904, forward strand.
CATGAAATATCTTGGGACTAAAAAAGTTGAAAGTTTTTTGTTGAGTTAAACTGAGTTTCATAGAGACAGAGCACTTTTTACGGGTACCGGCTGTTTCAAAGTACCGGTGTGGCAAAGGACTTTGAAAAAAAATGTAACATCGCTATTGAGTTCTGTTAAACATATTCTCAGTCATTTAGGGCACTAAGGAGGAAAGAGTATATTCTCAACTTAGGCAATTAAAAATGGCAAAAAATATATAAATGAACAAAAAGACAATTACTCCTCCCACATTTTCCTTTTCTGTCTAAACTGTCTACTCACTAAAGGCTTAAAAATGGCAACAAGTTGTCAAAAAACTATTTTTTGTATATACAATGAAAAAAAAACTCCAGTCCATGCTTTGAAATGATCCTTTTCTTTCACCTATTTCATGAAGAACAGATAATCAGGGAATATTTTTCATTGACGTTTTCTTTTACAAACTGCTCTGCAGGCTTACCTTCTTGTTTGCGCGAACTGTTTACCACCATTAATGTGGACTGACATTAACATGATCAACAGTGGTGCATGGAAACACATTCATTTGCTTTTTTCTGATTTTTCAAACTGATTGGTTAAATTCACACTAAATTCCAGTTAAAACTTGAGCTCTGACGATCAGTTCAGAGAAAAGCTCGAAGTTGAAGTTTCTTTTGATCTCACCCCTTTGATTTGTGGCTTTAGCTACCCTGAACTCTACTCATTAAATCTTCATTTTAAAAGCTGCTAAAGAGGGAGGAAGGAGAGGTAAGTGACGGAAGTGACGGACAAGGTAAGCGACTCATGTTGTAACTGACGTCAGACGCCGGAGATTTTGGCGGAAAATTAAAGCAAATGGTAGTTTAGATTTGAACAAATTCATTTAAGCTTCAGTATTACCAAATACACTTATCAATTGTCTTATAACTAACACTATTTGTCTAAATAATCTCTAACACCCTGGAGAACAACGAGGAGAGTTTAGAGGCTCTCCAAGATTATATTGATCAGTGCTTTCAGGATCTCGTGATGAAGAAGACCCAGTGTGCAGCTTCCCCGGCCAAACCTGAGACGCCATCGTCGAAAAGACAACGCCCGGCAGATTCCCCCGGCTCAACATCGCCAGCCGGCAAAGATATTGCTGACATACTGGAGTCAATCGACAAGCGATTGTCCAGTTTCGACGCAAGGCTGTCCTTGGTGGAGATTCTTCACCGAGAATTTAAATGCTTGCGAGAATCCCTGGAGTACAGCCAGCAGCAGGTGGAAACGCTTGCTGCTGAAAATGCCACGCTAAGGGAGTCGGTGAAATGTCTCACAGAAAATGTTACCCAGCTCAATAGAGAAAAAAAAAAAAGAAACAGTTATCGATCTACAAGCTCGTAGCATGCGTGATAATCTGGTATTTTCTGGTATTCCAGAAGCCGCTGGAGAGGACGCGGAGACCACGGTAAAAAGCTTCATCAAAACCCACCTGAAGCTGCCGGAGGACACTGTGAAGAACATCGTCTTCGATCGGGTACATCGCCTCGGCCCCATTCGGGCCACTTCAAACAAAAGCAACATGTGAAAAGCCGCGGCAGGGAATTAAAAGGAACGGACTTCAGCGTGAACAACCAGTTCCCCAAAGAGATCTTGGAACGACGCAGGGTCCTCTTCCCAATCTGACGCGGCTTCATCCAGAAGGGCTCCCGCGCTGTCATCGCTGTGGACCAGCTGTACGTGGACGGACAGCTCCACCGCGACCCCAACTTCACTCCGTGGCTGTATTAACCTCACACCAGATAAGAATCAGCTACACCCTTTCCCTATCCACTCACACTAACTTGCATTAACATCTGTTTAACTTACCAGTATCAAATCGCATCTTAAAGTGTGCTTTCATAGCAGAATTAACACCGTCACTCTCCGTCAGTGATTTAATTGGAATGTTTACGTTTTGTTTTTGGTTTTTTTTCTTCTCGTTTTTTTTTTCTTTCCTCTCTTTTCCACCTGTTGGTTTTATGCTGCTCACCCCTGTCCTTGGTTTCTTTCTTTATTCTTTTCACTGCCTCGATCACCTGCTTCGACACTCATCCACAAACATCCTTTATTTCGACACATACGCACCATGCGCTCAACGGCAGCACATTTACTTCAGTCAGACAGTGCACACAGTCGTTTAGGATACACACACTTAAGCCAAGCCTACTCATATTAGTAACTATGCATACACAAAGTCAGACTCAGGGAGCATCTCGCCACACATTTTTTCTCTCTCTCCTTCTCTTTATTTATGAACAAGTGACGTATTCTCTCCACCTGTCTAAGCGACGCACACAGCATACATCCCTAGTTATACACAAACATCTATGGGTACACTGAGGTTCATTACATGGAATATAAATGGAGCTGGCTCCAGAGAAAAGAGGTTAAAAATATTTAACCAACTCGAAAAACTACAGGCAGATGTTGTCCTATTACAAGAGACCCACAGACCTCTTAGAGGTTCGAATGAACTTAAAACACCTGAGTTTCCCAATGTGTTCTCAGCTTGTTATAATTCTAGACAAAGGGGAGTAGCAATTTTAATACATAAAAATATTAATTTCATGGTACTCAATACAGTTATAGATCCAGAGGGCAGATTCTTAATCATTAAACTATCTATACTTGATAAAAAGCTATGTATTGCAAGTCTATATGGTCCAAATGTTGATGATCCCTCATTCTTTCACGGTTTTTTCAGTGCACTCTCTGAAAAAGAAATTGATCAGTTTTTGGACAACATAACTCTTCCAAAATTATTAGACACTTAAGCAATGGCACTGGATTCACCACTGACACCAGGTGAACTCCAGGAAGCCCTGATAAGTATGCCCAATAATAAGGCTCCAAGTCCAGACGGCTTTCCTGCAGAATTCTACAAAGAATTCTGATCAATTCTAGCACCAGTTTTCTACAGAACGTTGTTGGAAATTAAAGAAAAGGGCAGACTTCCATCAAATATGAATTCTGCAAACATTAATCTCCTGCTAAAACCAGGCAAAGACCCTGTATATCCCTCAAGCTATCGTCCAATATCCCTTATAAATGTAGACCTTAAAATAATCTGCAAAGCTCTCTCAAAGAGACTGGAGAAAATAACCCCCCTCTTAATTCATCCTGACCAAACTGGTTTCATAAAAGGTAGACACTCATCAACAAATACACGTAGATTACTTAATTTGATAGACTACTCATACAGTAAAAACCTAGAAACTACAATATTCTCTTTAGACGCAGAAAAAGCATTTGACAGAGTTAACTGGAAATTTCTATTTGCAACTTTACACAAATTTGGTTTTGGATCCTCTTTCATAAACTGGTTAAAAATATTATATAATTCCCCAACAGCTTGTGTTAGAACAAATGACCAGACATCCTCCAGCTTCTGTCTCTTGAGGGGCACCAGGCAGGGATGCCCACTCTCCCCTTCACTGTTTGCAATTTTTATTGAACCACTAGCAGCAGCAATTAGACAGAATTCAGTAATTAAGGGCATAAAATGCAAGAACGTGGAACATAAAATCAGCCTTTATGCGGATGATGTGTTACTCTTTCTCCAAAATTCACAAACCAATATCTCTGGGGTGATTGAATTGATAAACTCTTTTGCAAGAATATCAGATTACTCAATTAACTGGTCAAAATCTACAGTCCTACCGATTAATTGCTCCCTCCATACTTCCTCTTCTACACCACTGCAATCGGGAAATATAAAATATTTAGGTATTAATGTTTCTCCCAAGCTTGCAGATCTAACTAAATTAAACCATATCCCACTTTTAAAGAAGGTAGAAGATGATCTGGCTAGATGGAAATGTCTACCCATATCACTCATGGGAAGGGTTGCCGCTATAAAAATGATGGTCTTACCAAAAATAAATTATTTATTCTCAATGATCCCAACTAAACCGCCACAAGATTGGTTCAGATCTCTAGATTCATGTATGTCCAAATTCCTTTGGAAAAATAAACCCCCACGTATAAGCTTAAAAACACTACAAAAGACCAAGGATAAAGGAGGACTAGAACTGCCTAACTTTCAGCACTACTTCTTAGCCAACAGGCTTCAGTTTATCTCAGGATGGCTAAAACATACCCTCTTAGATGAACCTTGGCTAGATGTAGAACAAGCACTTTGTAATAATCTAGAGATCTCAGATCTACCATTTATCAGCTCAAACATCCAACGACATGAATGCTTTAAAAGCATCAACATCAGCTCTTCTCTGACAGCATGGTGGGAGTTTCTAAAATTGACGGCGTCTTCATTAATCCCATGCAAACGTACACCTATCTGGAACAACCCTGACATATTACAAAACAATAATATGATAAACTTTTCAGATTGGAGTGGTAAAGGAATCAAATATTTAGAACATACAGTGGGGCAAAAAAGTATTTAGTCAGCCACCGATTGTGCAAGTTCCCCCACCTAAAATGATGACAGAGGTCAGTAATTTGCACCAGAGGTACACTTCAACTGTGAGAGACAGAATGTGAAAAAAAAATCCATGAATCCACATGGTAGGATTTGTAAAGAATTTATTCGTAAATTAGGGTGGAAAATAAGTATTTGGTCAATAACAAAAATACAACTCAATACTTTGTAACATAACCTTTGTTGGCAATAACAGAGGTCAAACGTTTACTATAGGTCTTTACCAGGTTTGCACACACAGTAGCTGGTATTTTGGCCCATTCCTCCATGCAGATCTTCTCGAGAGCAGTGATGTTTTGGGGTTGTCGCCGAGCAACACAGACTTTCAACTCCCGCCACAGATTTTCTATGGGGTTGAGGTCTGGAGACTGGCTAGGCCACTCCAGGACTTTCAAATGCTTCTTACGGAGCCACTCCTTTGTTGCCCGGGCGGTGTGTTTTGGATCATTGTCATGTTGGAAGACCCAGCCTCGTTTCATCTTCAAAGTTCTCACTGATGGAAGGAGGTTTTGGCTCAAAATCTCACGATACATGGCCCCATTCATTCTGTCCTTAACACGGATCAGTCGTCCTGTCCCCTTGGCAGAAAAACAGCCCCATAGCATGATGTTTCCACCCCCATGCTTCACAGTAGGTATGGTGTTCTTGGGATGCAACTCAGTAGTCTTCTTCCTCCAAACACGACGAGTTGAGTTTATACCAAAAAGTTCTACTTTGGTTTCATGTGACCACATGACATTCTCCCAATCCTCTGCTGTATCATCCATGTGCTCTCTGGCAAACTTCAGACGGGCCTGGACATGCACTGGCTTCAGCAGCGGAACACGTCTGGCACTGCGGGATTTGATTCCCTGCCGTTGTAGTGTGTTACTGATGGTGACCTTTGTTACTTTGGTCCCAGCTCTCTGCAGGTCATTCACCAGGTCCCCCCGTGTGGTTCTGGGATCTTTGCTCACCGTTCTCATGATCATTTTGACCCCACGGGATGAGATCTTGCGTGGAGCCCCAGATCGAGGGAGATTATCAGTGGTCTTGTATGTCTTCCATTTTCTGATGATTGCTCCCACAGTTGATTTTTTCACACCAAGCTGCTTGCCTATTGTAGATTCACTCTTCCCAGTCTGGTGCAGGTCTACAATACTTTTCCTGGTGTCCTTCGAAAGCTCTTTGGTCTTGGCCATGGCGGAGTTTGGAGTCTGACTGTTTGAGGCTGTGGACAGGTGTCTTTTATACAGATGATGAGTTCAAACAGGTGCCATTCATACAGTGGGGGACAGAAAAGCTTCTTATAGAAGACGTTACAGGTCTGTGAGAGCCAGAGATTTTCCTTGTTTGAGGTGACCAAATACTTATTTTACACCCTAATTTACGAATAAATTCTTTACAAATCCTACCATGTGAATTCATGGATTTTTTTTTTCACATTCTGTCTCTCACAGTTGAAGTGTACCTCTGGTGCAAATTACTGACCTCTGTCATCATTTTAAGTGGGGGAACTTGCACAATCGGTGGCTGACTAAATACTTTTTTGCCCCACTGTATACTAGAAGGAACAGAATTTATTTCATTTGACGGACTAGTTACACAATATGGGATCAACAAGAAAAGATTTTTAGAATATCAACAAATTAAATCCATAGTAAAAAAGAAATTTAAACCGGGTCAAGTTGAACTACAAACACCACCAAGTGTGGTTCAATTTCTTACTCTTAAAACCCCCAAATTACTATCCAAAATATACAGAATGCTTTCTAAAACAGATGAATCAATATCACTTCCTATTGCAAAATGGGAAGCGGATTTATCAGTTAACTTAGACCTAAACTTCTGGTCTCAGATTTGCTTAAAAACCTTTCATCTAATTAGAAATCCCAGTCTTCAATTAATTCAATACAAAATATTACATAGAGTGCACTATACAGGTCATCGGATGTTCAAGATGGGCTTTACGTCTACCAACAACTGCTCACACTGCCAAACCAATTCACCAGACAATTATATCCACGCTCTTTGGTTCCGTCCACCAGTTCAGAAGTTTTGGCGCGAGATATGTGAAGACTTATCGAAGTGTCTGAAATGCAACATTCCAACTTCCCCCTTAGTGTGTTTGTTGGGCAGCTTAGATAATGTCACTTCAGAAAAGAATATCGCCCATATGGTTTTCACTGCCCTATGCATAGCCAAGAAAACAGTCCTCATGAACTGGAAAAATAAAAATAATCTTAATTCTAACCAATATAGAAATTATCTATTAGATTACATTAGTCTTGATACAGCCTCTGCCACCACATCAGATCAATTGCTCTGGGCTCCTTTGATCAGCTCCATCACCTAGTGGGGGTGGGGGGTCATAGTTTGGTCCCGCCTTCACTGTTGTGATTGGTGTGGGGGTAGGGACAGGCTTAGGGCGTCGGGGGGTTCCCCGGAGGCATCTTCCTTGGGGGCTCAACCCGGGGTAGCGGTCATGTCCGGTTAGGGGCTCTGTTGGCTCTCAGGTGACTGTTTCCTCGCGGCTGCATGCAGCGGGGCTAGGTCTGTGCTGACGGACGTGGGTTACTGACTTGGTAGCCTGGCTGCCCCTGGGTGGGTCCGGGATGGGCGTGAGGTTCTGGGGGCACTCCGTCTCTGGGCTGGGGCCCGGGCCGGGCCTCGGGGGCTTGGGTCCTGGTTGGTGTGTTGCCGGGGTTGTGGGCGGGTGGGTGCATGGGGGCCCAGCCCTGGAGCAGGGTGCCGCCGGTGCATCGAGCCACCTGGGGGGCTTTTCAACTGGTGGGGGAGATTGTCACATCTTGCAGGACCTTTCCTCTCTCCAGGAGCTCTCTCTGCAGGAGGGGGAGATACAGGAGAGGTGGAGGAAGATCTCAGCCTGGGTGTTTATTGTCTTATGTAGTCTGGAAGATGAGTGGATGGTGGGGTGGGTGCAGTTTTCTCTGTGGTGGGGTTGGGTGGACTGTCCTTCCCTCCCCATCTCCAGCTGCCTCCCTCTTCCCGCTCCACCACAACCACCCACACATGCAGGACCTTGGAGTAGGGGTATGTCACCAGGGTGCAGAGGAGGCTACCCCAGGCCGGAGGCCCCAGGCCGAGAGGCTCGGTCACTCAGGCACGGCTGGCTGCCGGCGGAGCTCACGGGCGCGTCACTGCAACTCCTCCTGGCTTCTGCTCCGCGGCTGCTGAGTGAGCCCTCATCTGGGACTCTCCTCAGCTCTTTCTGGGACAGTGGCGCGGCTGCCCCTCTGTTGGTCTTCCTTGGTCTCTTGTGTTCTGGGGGCCTCTGGATGTCTGGAGTTTTGATCTCCTTCATACCTGCTTCATGCCCTGGAGGACAGGGCTGTGGCCCCCCCACACCCTCTAGCAGATCATTACATGAAGGAACCTTTTTTAAAAAAAAACAAGCGCGTCCATGCTCACAGGTGTACACACGGGTGATCACACCCACAAACTACACCCTTTTTGGCTCCTACCTCAAAGCACACTGTGTTCTGTTGATCTTATGTGCTGCACAATAATGTTTAATATTTAGTATTTACTGTCATATTCCCATATATCATTGTGATGTTGTTTATTCTATTACTCTTGTTTTCTTCTGCTTGTTTTCTTTTTTCTTTCTCAGCAGGTGATCCAGGTGATTGATATATGCATTTTTTTTTCTGCCCGTTCTGTTGGTTTTTGTCTTTTGCCCTTCTCCCCCGTCCCTCTTCTCAGCTGTTTCTCTTTCCCTCTTTCTTTCTCCCCTTCTTTCCCCCAGTCAAGTCTGTCCCGTATTCAGTAAGTGAAAATAAAATAAACAATAAAAGGTGAATCAAATGGACCATTACGGCAAGGCTGGGATGGTCAATTTGGTAAAGTAAATCCGTTGGGCATCTTTCTTTGCCTTTAGACAACAATTCTGATGGCAAAAGAGCCAAAAAAAAAAAAAAAAAAGCTGCTAAAGACCATTAAAAATGTGGCACTCAATGCTCTGAGTCTCTTTAACCAAAGACCTTCCCCAGCTTCAACTACCACTCTCACAGGACTTATGATATATATAAAAAACTTTGTTGTGAAGGATTTTGTGATGTTCATCTTGAAAGGTGTTACAGGAAATGAAATCTTATTTAACTTACAAACAAAAGAACCATCTTTAATTTTTATGGTAGATTCGTTTTAAAGTGGACAGAATATTAACCAAAATATGATAAAAATCACATTAGTTATTAATATATTGTTGTTGATATATAATGTCACTGAGTAAAATAAGTACTTGATCTCCAAGCAAAACATGACTTAGTACTTTGAAAAACCCTTGCTGGCAAACGCGTTTGTCTTCCTCCAAACATGATGGATCGAGCGGATGTCAAGGAGCTTGATTTTGGTCTCTGACCACAGCACTTTTTCTCAAGCCTTCTCTTAACCATGTTCATTGGCAAACATAAGACAGGCCTATCCATGTAGGCGTCCAAGATTTCAACCAATTTCTGCGTAATTTGTTACCAAGTGTTCTTGGTGACTGTAGTCGGCCTTCACATCATTAATAAGCTTCTCCTGTGTTCTAGTTTGGGATTTTCTCATCATCGTGCTCACCTCGTGAGGCAGAGTTCCAAGACAGAGGGCAATTGACGGTCACTTTCTATTTGCGATTATATCGATTTCTTCTGTATTTTTTGTTTATATTCTGTTTCTCTACATTGACATGAACCTAAAGTAAAAACAAATTAGAGACCGTTCTTTCTTTCTAAGTGAGCAAACTGACAAATAATTATTTCCCCGCTGTACACATTCTATGGTGTGGTATCAGTTCAGTGACACCATCAGCTGATGAATGAGTTTTAACCCTTGTATGGTGTTCGGGTCTGTGAGACCCGTGTTCAGTTTTTTTCACAAGAAAAATTAAACAATTAATTATTTTTTCACGTGTAAATGTGTTGTGTCTTTCCACTCACTCCACTTGATTATAACTGATTTATTTATAACATTTTATATAAAAGAAAAACGAGAAGCACATTAATTCATAAATGTGATCTAACAAAGGTAAAGGGAAAAAATTAACCATGTTTGCTGTTCATATGTCTTGTAATTGAGATGAAGTAAACATCTGTTGAGTAATTTAACATAAAATTGTTTGATAGTGTTAATTTGGAAAGCCAAAACTCTAGCGGGTCCACCAGACCCATGAACACTGGCTGAGTAACAAAAATACGAACACCACACAAGGGTTAATAAAAGGACAATAATACCAGCTGTCAGTCAGTTTAATCTAATTTGAACTCATCATTAAAGAGGCATCGCTTCAATCCAGCAAATAATGTCATCTTTCCTGACATCCGTTTTCTTCCATCCGTACAGAGCGGAGCATCACATTATCCTGGTTTGTAATAGTTAGACCATGTCTTTATCTTTCTCCCAAAAGTCTCACAGCTCATTATGATTGTTATCTCATGTTAGAGTCCTTTCATTTCCTTCTTCCTCTCGCCTCCACTCTTCACCTTCTGACTCACGCTGCTCCTTTAAATTTGGAAAATCCTCTTACTTTCCGAACAAGGGCAGGAAACAATCAGGTCTATTTTGTTATTATAAATTGTTTCTTGCACACACCGATAAGCATCAGCAACGCAGACAGAAGGTTTCGGTCAACCTCCATTTATCCCAGCTGAGGTCACACTCCTCTCTTCGATCTGCCTGAACAATCTGCCTCCAAAACATGAAATATTGCTCCACTGTGTGTTTGCCTGTGGAGACAGTTGTATTTTTAAACTTATTTATACACATAGAAATGTTCCAGACCTGCCACAGCAAGAACTATGAGCTGCAAATACCCTGAAGTCAAGTTTCCAACAGTCACAGACTGCACATTACCACCACGACTAGAAATTTACAAACACACTGTGCATAACCTGATTCCCAGGTTCCAGACATCTGAAGTCAACTTCGGATTAGGTCACTTCAAACGTGTCGTATTTCAGAGCACAAAAGAGTTTCCAAAATATCCCGACTCAGACTCTAAATGTTATTTACCAAGTCAGAACAAGCTTATCTCCAAAAGCGTCCACAACCAGCCAAACCACATAACAACAAGATGGAGGAAAAGCACATTTTAATCATTGCACATCAAACTGATCTGAAAAAAATCTCATTTCAGAAATTGAAGACTTTGGTTTAGTCTTCCTGCCTTAACAACCATCCGTCCTGTAGACACATTTCTAAAGACAAGGTTGAGAACACAAAGTTAAGTTCTGGACTGACTTGTGTGCAGTATATACAGCAAATACGGCTTGGAAATGAATATTTGGTATAACCACCTTTATTCTTCAACACAGCCAGAACTGACTTAGAAACAAATACAAGGTTAATGCTCAAGTGTGTTCAAATACTATCTAATGGCCAGTGGAATCAGATATGTTGTATCCTCTTAACTCTTCAGTCGCACCTTGTAAACGTGCTACAGCCAAGGCCAAGTTATTAATTTTAGAGGCTATCTGCCATGAAGTTGGGGGGGGAGTTGACCTGCTGCTGGCCGAAGACAAAAATCGAGGCAAAAAATTACAACAGTTTGTCTTCAAGGACAAGGGGCAGGAATGAGGTCACTGAAGTTTCACCATTAAGTTTTGCCTCCAGGTTTGTTTTTAAAACTCCAACCTTCCCTTAGATGTATGAGCAGAAACATTGGGGGCACATTACCTTGTGTTTTCCTCGGCAGGCAACCTAATCGAAACTGTGAAATGGAAAAGGATCTTTTAATGACCACATTTATTTCTTGAACTGCAGCAAAGACAAAAATTAATTTCTTTCATTTCAAAATGCTAATAATAGCCCCACACTGGAGAGGAGTGGAGTAGAAATATTTTCTGCACACTTACATGAGGCAGAGGAAGCTGTCCTCGGGGCAAGCAGGAGGTACACTTCAAACACAAGAAGACACGTGTCCATCTTTAAGTCTCGGAGGACTTTCTGGCAGTCTTCAAGCTCACTTTTCTGTTTCTGGAAATGCACAGTCAGTAGTAAATGAGGCCTGCAGGGCTCCACTTCAAAGCCTCCATTTCAGTTCATATTTGTCAGAACACCAGAGTGTCTCCCTCAAGACTTACCTCTCATGAGGACGTCCCGGGTTTTGGAATAACTGAAGGAATTTAATCCCGTGTAAATCAGCCACATCTAATTCTCACAGTGCCGACTCATCCCATGTGACATAATGGCCATTTCTCCTTCTATTTCATATTCTTTGGAGTAAGCTGGAGTCTACAGAGGGTTGTTTAGGAAGATTTACTTTTCTTTTTCCAGGGGCAAAAACTAGAAATTAGAAACAAGAAACATAAAATTGGACCAGTGTGCCAGTGTGCCTCATTAGATCTCCTATGGGAGTGTGCACTCTGCAAGATACAGGGTTTAAAACTTTCCATTTTCATTTACAACTTGGTCACATTCATTTGTTTATCTTTCTAATAACTGTTTAATGAATCCAGAAGTAAAGAATAATTTCAACATTTTTGTTATAATAAAGCACAAACTGATTTTCTCTGTATCATAAATACTTAATCTGTACAGTTATGTCAGATATACGTTTATAAAAAGTTTTAAAAATTAACATTGAACGTATTTTATGCAGTTTTGTCATATTAAATGCTTTTCATTGCCCATGTGTGAACAGTTTGTAATGTAACTTAAAAATGAGAACCGGGTAGTTTTTAGGTTACTGGCCAAGTAGTATTACCGAGGATCGATTCACACGAAATCATCTGGGCTAAATCGGAGACAAGTTACTGAGGATAGCGCTGACATGACGTTCATGCTCACATGTCAGAGGATTCGCTGCTGCAAGAATGGAACGAAACCTGTGGCTTAAAACCTTCAGCTCATTGTTTCAAATAATATTACAGTGAAATATCATAAAAATCTGTTATATATGCAAAATAACATATTTTTTCTTTTTTACCCTTGCTCATAATTGTGAGCATTCTAAAGTGATCTTAAAGTAAAACAAACATGGTGTCTTACCTGAATGAAAGACAGACCTGAATCTTAGATCCTCATTGTGAAAGTTCACCGTCATTCACAGATCTTCTTTTACCCACAATCGGTTTAGCACTTTGGACTGTGGGAGAAAGCTGGACCTTCGCCCTATCTCTTGCCTTTTTCTTCTTTGTATAATTCATAGCTTCATTAGCTCTAGTATACGTAATAAAGCGCTTTGAGCTCACACCGCACCTTTTTCTGCGCTCGTTTTCCAGTTTAGCAGTGTATTCTTGTGCTTTTCCAGCTACTTTCTTTTGCCTATTTTGGGAATAACAATCATTGTCTCAGCACGAGGATGCAAAATCATAGCATACATATAAGGACTCAGAGTGAACTTGAGGGGTCCTGAGGGTGACGCCGCAGCATGGACATGACGTCGGCCGTTTACACAGGTTACGTCCAGTGTTGGGTGTAACGTATTAGAAATATTCAGTTACATTACGTGACATTATTTTTATTTGTATTGCACAAAAGAATGAGAGCTCGATGGCAAAGTGGAAACTCCATCGAGGAAAGAAACAACAGCATTATGCTGCTAGCACACCTGCACAGACAGGAAGCTAATGCTAAGCTAGCCGAGAACCCAGAGTTCTGAACTTCAACAGGCAACAAACAGATGAGCAGCCAGGATTCACTGCACAAATCTAAACCAGCAATTTGTCACCTGATGTGTAACAGCACCCCCCTGTTACATAATCATGAAAACACAGACTGCCGGAATGTCTTGTATTCCGGCAGTCTGTGGAGAAGTGCTTCGTCACAATCGGACGGATGGCGTGAAGAACACTATGTTGGCGACTATCCAGGTAAACAGGTAAAGCTTCACAGTTATCAGTGGCTGCAGAACTCGCAGCAATTAAATTAAACACAGCAGCCCCTCTGACTCTAACAAGATAGCACGTCATGAATTTAACATGTGGTTGTGACATGCTTCAAGAGTCTGGAGCTCATGTTATGCAAATGCATTTGCTTAATAAAGAAGAGTCCATTTGTGAGCAGTTTTGCGTGTCCTTAGAGGTCGAGTTAGATGAGCCACAGAAGCAGTGATCTCACAAACTGAGTTGAGTCACTGAGGGGGACAAGAATATTATTTCCTTATTAGCAGAGTTTTTTTCCATCCTTAAGCTCAAATTCTTCTGCTTCTCTGTCTGTGGTGACCCCTTGCAACAAGGGAGCAGCCAAAAGTAGCTCTAAATTCCATTTGCTGTTAATAATCTGTGATTGGAGTACTTAGACGAGACCCTCCTGAGACCCTATCTTTGATTCTGCCTGCTAATTGTAAAGCAGACATTTGGAGCGAGGTGCTCGGGGAGACGCCTGACTGAAAAATGAACTCCCAGGGCTGTGGAAGGCTGAGAGGGAGAAGACGGGTGAAAAAGTGAAGATGAAGCTCAGACTTGGGGAGGATTGTTTCTGTGCTGATTGAGCAACAAAGAGTATAGGAGGAGGAGGAGGAGTGTGCAGTTTTTCTTCATTAAACATTAACTGATTAATTTCTTCCTTACTCACTCACTATAGCCAGATACAAATTACACTTTCCTTCCCCCTCCTCTTTTTTCCCCTTCCACTCTCTGCCTTCATAATCCCCTTTGTTTAACTTCTGATGCACAAAGAATACAAGAGGAGAAACTGAAGGAAAAAGACAGAAATATTCTGACCCAGTCACAATAAAAGTTTCTACCTGAGGATGTGAAACAAACACAAAGACACCTGAATCAGCAGGTTTGCTTAATGAAACTCGGGCAGGTTGAATAACAACAGGGAGAGAGGAGGCGCCTGAGTGAAGCAGAGTCAAAAACTGCTGCTTCATGCTCTGAGACAAATCTCCTGAGAGACACCAAAACATTTAGTCATCCTGTTCATCACGTATAGCAGTTTTCTTGGACATATTTTGTGTTAGTACTCCTAACACCTACAAGGTTTGTACATAAGGCTGCCATGCATGATTATCTACAGATGTTTTTTAACAAAAAAGTCCACCTTACACATCAGCAGGTGAAGACGATACATAAAGCCAGCTAAAATTCAGGGATAGTGGTCTATACACATAGGAAGCATAAACTCTTGTGAACGTATTTCAAATGAAAGCAACAACGGGTGCACTGTTGTTCTTTTTTCCCTTTGTTTTTCTTTTTAAAAAAGAGCAACAGGCATAGGTCCTTTTTCTCAGTGTCCTGGTAACATGAGACAGTGCATGCAGCCTATGCACAGGTAGGGTGGTCCAACTATACCTGCTGTTGCAGCGTTTGCTGTACCAGGAGACAGGGTGGGCAGAGCCTTAAAAGGGCATCAACCCAGCAGTTGGGCCAGAATCTGCTCCTTTTTGTGAGGAGGAACCAGAGGAGCACAGCCAAAGCTACTCATGTGCATGTTTCTGACCAGTCTGTCACTGCCAGCCTCCATGAGGGAGTGCCATGGAACTTATTTCCGATTTGGCTGGTTTTATATGGACTCGTTCTGACTGTGCAAGAAAGAAAAAGATCCTTTGATGCGTTGAGGAAAAACTGATCTATGGGCTTTAAATAGTGTTAAATACAGTGAAGCATGGTGAAGGCAGCATCGTGCTTTTGGTTGCTTTTGTTATATAGACAGAAGTGAGTGAAGGGCAAACAGAGACAACTACATATGAAAGCCTCCAGAGTGCAGAGAGGCTTTTTGGTATTTTTAATATTGAAAAGTATAAAAACAGCATTACTGTTCACAAATTAGTTGAAATAATTTTGTTCAGAACCTTAGAAATTCAGATTAGACTTTTTAAGTTTGAATTAAATGATAGCATGCTGAAAGCAAAGAAATAACTGAAACAATATGTTCAACAAAAAATCCTTTAAAAACTAGGTTGGGATGATATCTGTACACGTGGACAATTTGAAGTAGCTTTGTTTCAATTCAGTTCAATACAATACAGAAAATTGTTAGTGTGGGAAAACAGCTGACTGTGACAGAAAGATGGCGCCTTTGCTCGGCTTGACTTCCACCTGCCTGCGTTGTATTGTATTTTATGCTATTGTATCAGTCCTGACGTTTAATATATGGAGCTATGCTGCTGTGATTTATGACCGTTCTTCCTTGCTCCACATCGAAGAATCTATGGAACGTCTTTATGATGATTGGGACAGTTATAGGAGATCTTTCCCCCCACCATTTGTGTGCTCTTCCACCTCACCGGATTACTTCTTGCTACCTACGAAACGTGCCCTTGGCAATTCCAAGAAGAAATCAAGGAAAAGAGGCTGTAGAGCCGGCATCCAGGTACATATTAGACGAGCCTACAGATCGGAGATTTCCCGACTCGTCTGGAGGCGTCCTCGATTTCTGCTGCCAGTTACGCTTCCAGATTTGGTTGGAAACACGTACTCACAGCCACTACAGCCTGGATCCTGCTCGTCTGATGCTCTGGATTTTGTCGATTACCTCTCTACCGCTGTGTCCTCGCAGCCTGCATCGCACAACCGGTGGTTGGTCCCACCGGTTCCATGGCGCTGCTGGAGACCACGCGTTCAGACACGGTGTTTGCTGTCAGTTCCACTCCGACAAGCTGGTGTGAAACCGGCGATGCCAGCTTTTAGTCAGATTGCACTCTTGAACGCCGGCTCCAGCGCAAACAAATCCTTCTCTCTGAATGAGCTCTTCACAGGAAAAAAAACCTGGATTTTCTGTTTTTCACTGAAACATAGCAGAGGGATGGCGAGTTCATTAACCTAAACAAACTGCGTCCCGCAGGCTGGCCCTGCTACTGAGTTCTTAAAGGATTTTATGGACTTCTTATCTTCTATTATCAAGCTGGAGAAAGTTTTTTTAACATTCATATTGATGATACCTCATCTAACTCTGCAGCTGAACTTTTATCTATATCTGATTCTTTTAACTTTGTCCAACACGTCTCTGGTCCAATCCATTTAAAAGGCCATACCTTGGACCTTGTCTTTTCCTTGGGCCTCAACATTGGCAATGTGTTTGTTGAGGATGTACATTTGAGTGATCATAATTGTGTCTTTTTTTAACTCAATTTTAGCTCTAGTTGTGAACCTTTTTAATGTTTCTCTTCAGCCTGAGGTGTTCCCCAGCTTTTTTTAAACATGCCATTGTGGAACCAAGGCTCAGAAAACCCAACCTGGATCCAACACTACTTGAACATTTTAGACCTTTAGATCTCCAAACTCCCATTTATGTCAAAACTATTTGAGAAGGCAGTTGCTGTCCACCTTACGGCATACTTGGAGAAACACAACATCTATGACCGTTTTTAATCTGGGTTCCGTAAATTCCACTGCATTCCACTGAGACATCACTACTGAAAGTCACTAATGATATTATGATGTCAGCAGACTCCAGAGAATGCACAGTCATAGTCTTGTTAGACCTTACCTCAGCCTTTGTTACAGTCAATCATACCATCCTGATAAACAGACGGAGAGACCTGGTTGGGATGTCTGGCTCTGTTCTAGACTAGTTTTCATCTTATATATCTGAAAGGAGTTTTAGTGTGTCTGCAAACCAGATCATGTCAGAATTTACAGAGTTGCTGTGTGGAGTTCCTCAGGGCTCAGTGCTGGGACCTATTCTGTTTTTAATATACATTCTTCCTTTAAGCCAGCTAATACAGCAGTTACCTGAAGTATCTTATCATCTTTTTTGCTGACGATATTCAGCTATATTAAATGGTTGAACAATAATTGCTTACAGCTAAACCCGGCCAAAACAGAAACTTTGATTATTGCACCAGGCAGTGCAATACCCGATATTAAACGGTGACTGGGCGATTTAGGTTCCTCACAAAAACATAACCTTAGAAACCTGGGTGTTATTTTTGATGAAGCTTTTTCTTTGGAGGGACATTTAAATCAGATAGTAAGAAAAACTTAAATCCATCGTGTCAACAAAGGAACTCCAGATGATAATACACGGTTTTGTCTCTACAAGACTCAACTACTGTAACAGCCTGTTTACTTGTCTAAACAAGAAAGGGCTAGCTTGTCTGCAGGTTGTTCAAAACTCTGCAGCGAGGCTACTGACCCGCTTGAACAAGGGAGCCCATATGACCCCTGTTTTAAAGTCGCTGCACTGGCTACCAATCAGATTTAGGTTCCATTTTAAAATGTTAGTTTAGTTAGTTTGAACTTTTAGAGCATTACAGGGACAGGCCCCCCTTATATTGCCGATTTGATTCGTACACATACCTCTTCTCGTAACCTGAGGTCATCAAACCAAAACCTTTTAGCGGTCCCCCACACTCGTTTCAGAACTTGAGGGGGCCGATCTTTCCAAGCTGTTGCACCCAGACTGTGAAATGCTCTTCTTCTCTTTCTACGGTGTCTGGACTCGGTGGAGACCTTCAAAAAGCAGCTAAAGACAGTTTTATTTCAAAAAGCTTTTCATTAGACAAGGGTTTTTAGGATGTATTTATGACTGTATTGTGTTTTTACCCTGTAAAGCACAAACTCACTGAATACACTGTGACTCTGTATCACTAAAAACAACAACGAAGGAACATTTTGAACAGCAAAACCAAACAAGGTAACAAAGAAAAAAGATTTCAATACAGGTTGCACTGAACAGCTGATTATAGAATCATATTCTTCCTGCTTCTTTAAGCATTTCTATGACCTTTTGTCCTCATTTCCTAAAAAGTTGAAGTTCTGACATTGCATAGGGGGGCCTGAGAACTCGGAAAGCTCCAACACAACTATTAAATCAACCATATGGCTGGATTACAGGTGAGAATCAATACTGAATTGGAAATAAAAACCTTTCACATAAGTGAAAAAAAGGAAATATAGTGCTTTTAATGGGTTCCCCTTTTAAGTTTCCATGCTACAAAGACTGAATCAAGTACAAAGTTTCTCGAGCGATGAAGGTTCAGGGTTCAGAAAAGTGCTGAAGAGAAATAGGAGCTGCAGAAGAGCAAATCAGCAAGCCTTTAGAGGAAAACAAGGATCCAAAGGCAGTGAAACTGAAAAGACAGAAACTACTGTTCATCTGTTTTTTGTCACGGTTCAAGCAGCACTGGCATTTCTTCTACATGATCTAAAACCAAGTAGGCATGCCAAAAACATAAAAAAACATCTGTAAGAGTCTTATTTCTGACATTTGTGCTTCAGATATCATTGACCAGTACCATGAATATGCAGGTAAATATCCCTTTCAGGAAGCAAAAGATGTGTGGGATTTGCCAAAATCCAATTTCAAAACTTTTTCCTGTGGTCTGCTGATGTTTTAGTTAACAGCTCAGGCAATGGCTACCAGACAGAAAAGGAGGTTTGAACAGCACGGTCACACCAGCGTCACTAACGTCTGACGCAAACTCAAGTCATTTTGTTCTATAAGAAGCTCAAAATATGACAGAAACCGCTCACTTCAGAAAAAGAGGTTCGTGGGTTACTCCTCATGGGCTTTCAAGGGGTAAAAACAACCATCTTGATGGAAGTCGGTATACATTAGTTTGTCAGACTAGTGCGACTATTCCTTGAAAAAACACAGAACACTCAGATGCTGAGTCATACCAGCTCAGCAAAGATCTTTTACATCCTTTTAAGCCTCAGGGTGCCAAATATGAGCACCCAAACATTTTTTTAAGGATACACTGCACATCATGCTGAGATATGCCAGGTTTTTGGCTAATAGTGTCACGGTTCTGGGTCCGTCGGACCCAGTAGTTTGAGTTTTATTATGTTTTGGTTTTAGTTTGCATCAGGGGTTGTTTTCTTGTTCTCTGGTAGTGTTGATTATGATGATGTTTATTATTTGAGTTTCATGTTTCTGTGGTGTTTAGGATTTGTTCTTCAGTTGTGTCTGCTTAGTATTTGTCTAGCTCCATGTGCCATTTTCTGTCTGTCTCTCTATGTCGAGTTTGTGTCTTAGTGTGATGGTTGCTTGTTCCTGTTTTATTGTGATGGTCTGGGTCTCATGTGAGTGTGTTCAGTTTTACCTTTGTCTCGTCTTGTTGATTATTCCCAGCTGTGTCCACCACCTGTGTGTAATTCCCCTGTGATTCTCTGTGTATTTAAGTCATGTCTGCCGTCATTGTAGTTGCTGGTCCGTCTGTGTATTCCACCCTGCGTCATCTGTGTGTTTCCCTGCTGTCAACCGCCAAGTGTTTCTGCTCATGTTCAGGTTCGTGTTCTGTAGTTAGTTTGTTCCCAGTCTAGTTAGTCATAGCTCCCTTTGCCGTTTGTATTTACTTTCATGCTCAATAAACCACCTTCACACCTTCACGACTGCCTGCGTTTGGATCCTCCTTCATTGCCTCCACACGGCTCACCTCACTCGCCGTGACAAATAGCTCTTTGGGAATCGCCTTGTTGGTGCAAAAATTAAATTTTATGTCTGCCAAACTGGGTTATCTTTGGAATTTCTCAAGATTCAACTACAGAAATTGGAATAAACGATGTGTTTTTGTGATAAGCTGCTAGTAGAAAATGTGTGTAATTTAAAATTAGTTTTTTGATTTAGCCTTCTGTTATGTGTAGACACAACACTGGGTAATCCCTCGAGTTAGGTGCGGCTTTTAATGTTTGAATGACACATAGATCAGTGTTAAGTGGCCAAGCAAACAAACAAAACAATTCAGGTACACAGACTGGACTGAAATGAGTCAAGCCTACAGAAAGTCCTACAAAACCCAAACCACTGCTCAAAACCACTTTCAAATTCAAGAAAGTCTGGCTTCTTGGGATCAAAATGAAAAGAAATGAATGGGGACTCGAGACTTTTGTATAGTACTGTATTTTATACTATTCAACCATTTCTTGGGACAAAAAACAGTAGAGGTGTACGTGAATCAACTGTGGCAGGGTTTTATTCCAAAATACTCCCACTGTTTAATTTTTGGAAACAAGATTCCTGAGACTAAACTACAACACAGAGATTCACATGAATACACAAAACTCTTTATCTTCATGTTCTTGAAATTTAACTGTGTGGCAAGTTTATAAGCAAACCCTTCATTACTTTTTGTTTTTGAGTGCTGTGAAATACTTCATATCTGTTTTTAATAAATACGGTCACATTGGGAGCAACTAAGATTTATTCTTTTACACACTATCGTGATTTTTGATTGGACTTACTATCACTATTGTTTCTGCTTTTCTTATTCACGACTGAAGAGATTTCAGTCTGCTGTCTGGTTTGGATTTCACTAAAACAAAAACTGGGACGAATATTCTGACATGCATTAAAAATATTCAGATTCTCTGTCACAAACAAAATCTTCTGTCTGGTTTTAAACACAAATTAAACCTTTTCTCCTAAAAATCAACAAAGTCGAGCAGAGCAATATGTTGCAGGAACTTTGTATGAAACAAGGGAATGAACATGAAGTAAAACTATGCAAACACAGTCCCTGTAAATACATATAAAACATTTAAAGTCCAAGCAACATGCATCAGTCAAACTAATCAAGAAAGAGAGAAAAAACATGAACTTAAAACACTCCGCTGTTACTTTGATCTTAAAAACGATCGATTTCAAACCTTCAAGCACAACTTTCAGTGCGTTTGAATTCATTTATTAAGGAACCGTGTACAACTCTCTCCTCTCAACTTCAAACTCCCCCATTGCACAGCAGAAAAGTATTTATAAATTCTGCTTGCTTTAAAAGTGTAAAACTGCAAGAAGAAAAAACATACAGCACGCCCTCATCTCCCAAATATTTATGCAAAATCTGTAATTTTGTAACAACTTTCTGTAAAACGGATCACCTTTAAACATTTATAAAATTTCTAGAAAATTTTATTTGGAATTTCAAAGTGTCTCCAAAAGAAAGAACAAAACAAAATAAACAGCATTTATCTGTAGTCCTACCATTAATAATTGTACTTTTAAACTGATCAATCTGCTGATTATTTTGGCAGTAACTACTACTACTACTACTACTACTACTAGTTTTAATTGAAAACTTGCCTAAAAATGAAGTAATTACCAATAACAAGTGAATTTTGGGTCCCATAAAGAGAAACTCTAAAACATAAAATACTAAAAAGGAAATACTGAGTTATTGATTTTTATTAAACATTCTACTTTTTCGCCATTAACTAAGGACCCCCATTAATTAAAGGTCTAAAATGTTATGACAATGAAAGTCTCCAAAAATAAAGAAGTACCATCAATATTATCACTAAGGCATGCAACTACTAATTGTTTTGTGAATATAAATAAAAATGCTGATTTTATGATTTCTTCTGCTTTTTTAGTTGTAAATTTAAAAAAAATAATAATTAAATGCAAGCTCCAATTGTAAAGCCAATATAATAAATATTAGGGGATATTTACTCAGGCGGCTGCTTTTGGATAGATCAACGCTTTAAAAGGACCCCCCGCCCCATTGTTGTTTTTTTGAAATTACTGATAAATGAACTTTTCTTTATGAACACTAAACAACTAGAATGTGAAACAAAACCATGAGAAACTAACTGTGCCTCTGTTTGTGCTGAATGCAGTTTAAATGAGACTAAAAGCCCAACAACAAAAGTTGTTGCAGAGCCTCCTTCTTCCTCGTGCTTAAAATCAGCCTGGATGCAAAGCAGCTCACACAAAATAAGAAAAGACAAAAATGGTCTTTTGTTTTGGAGCTTCATATTTAGAGTCGGATTGTGAAGGAAGTCAGCAGCTACAAAAATTCCTCTAGAAGAAGAAGAGGATGATAAAACAGTGACTCTGCCCCCTCCTTCGCCACATAACAGGAGGACAAAAGTTAACATAACAGAGGCTCTAATTTAAAAAAGCACATTAACAATACAATTACACCGTGTGCAGCGTAATTGTAAGAAACACAGCCTGCCTTTTCTTCCTCGCACTTTTCCTTCAGTAGATCTTCCTCTAACTTCTGACCTTCAGGCGAGGCAGCGCCTCTGGCAGAAAATGACTGGAGGGCATAAAGAAAAAAGACAAAAAACATAAGATAACATGCTCTGAAGCGCAAAAATAAATAAATAAACCCCAAATAATGTCACATAAAACTAGTTATACTGAATTAGGGCATAAAATCAAATCGCCTTTACTCTGTCTCCTTGGAAACCTTTCTTATATTAGTAGGACACAAAAAGTCTTCAGAGACAGTATGTATCTCCTCGACGAGGCAGACTTTGAAGAACATTTGATTAAGCACAGTTTAAATCCCTCCTCACTGCAGAGTCTCACCATCAGTAGAACGGCGACTGCGGGCTGATGTAGAGTCTCTGAGTGTGAGAGGCGGCAGGGCTGAGCGATGAGAGAGAAGACAGGGTGGAGAGGGGGTATGGGGACTGAGGTGGTGGAGGAGGTGGAGGGAGGCAGGAGGCGAAGGCCCGGCTGGCGCAGGTCAGGACACCTGGAGTGGTGACAGTGGCAGCAGGTGGGGAAATGGCGAGAGGAGGAGAGTTGCTGCTGGGAGAGTCGCAAGATGCTCCGCTCAGAAAAGACAAGTCTGGAGGAGCAAAGACAAGACGGGGGGAAAACATTATTTGTAAAGCACTTCTCAAAACACTCAGGTTGAATAAAAGCCACCAATTGAAGATATATATGCTCCAGCAATAAGACACATAATTAACGATAAAGGTCTTAAAGTCATCACAAGATACATACTTCCATACTTGTATGTTGTTTCACTCTAGTTTTTATTACTGTATCTGTAGTTCTCAAAGGTTGGTCACTGCATTTGCCTGGTACCTGCTTTGCACCCAATGAGGCAAAAAGATAAAAAAGTGAAAGGTGCAAAGATGCATCTACGTGCATCTTATAACCTACGGTTATTAGGTCCTTCCGTACAGCCCCACAGGGGGGTGGGTGGGTTTGAAGCCCATCCTACCTGTTGCAGGCCTTCATGCACTCTAGTCTTGTTCTAAGTGAGTGCATTGAAAGCAATGCAAGGAGATTATCTGCTCTCCTCGCCCACTCTCATCAAATGATTAGCTGTCATTAAAGGGTATGAGCTGAGCCATTTCCAGTCTGAAGCCAGCACATATCACAGGCCGGCAGGAAACACTGAGATCACATTACACAATCAATTAAGGTTAGTTAAGCACTGGCAGCTGGTGACAGGTAAGTCCTCCCAAAAACTCCCTGTAGAGCCTTCAGCTGATCCAAAATGCTGCAACAAGAGTCCTGACAGGGACTAGAAAGAGAGAGCATATTTCTCCTGCTTTGGCTTCCCTTCATTGGCTTCCTGTTAAATCCAGAATTGAATTCAAAATCCTGCTCCTCACATACAAGGTCTTAAATAATCAGGCCCCATCTTATCTTAATGACCTTGTAGTACCATATCACCCTGTTAGAGCACTTCGCTCTCGCTCTGCAGGCCTACTTGTTGTTCCTGGAGTATTTAAAAGTAGAATGGGAGGCAGAGCATTCAGTTTTCAGGCCCCTCTTCTGTGGAACCAGCTTCCAGTTTGGATTCAGGAGACAGACACTATCTCTACTTTTAAGATTAGGCTTAAAACTTTCCTTTTTGCTAAAGCATATAGTTAGGGCTGGACCAGGTGACCCTGAATCCTCCCTTAGTTATGCTGCAATAGACGTAGGCTGCCGGGGATTCCCATGATGCATTGAGTTTTTCCTTTCCAGTCACCTTTCTCACTCACTATGTGTTAATAGACCTCTCTGCATTGAATCATATCTGTTATTAATATCTGTCTCTTGATGGAGTTTTTCCTTCACACTGTCGCCATGGTGCTTGCTTATAGGGGGTTATATGATTGTTGTTTTTGTTTTTTTTCCATTTTCTTTGTCTTACTGTATAAAATTGAACTGAACTGAACAGTTTAGTGTGAGACAGCGTCATACAATGGAAGAAAGCTGCATGCCGGTAGTGTTCATTGCAAAGCAAGAGAATTGTAGGTGTGACGCTCAGGAGTGCCTCCACCTGCTGCTCAAGTCTGGTATGAATGATAGTCGGCATTATTTTGGTCAACAGTGAGATTACAAATATTTGACGTGACTCATCATAGTTTGATTTGATTTTGATTTGATATACCTTTATTAGTCCCACAAGGGAAATTTCATAAGGCTGCCGACCTATTGCACGCAATGGCGGCGCCATCTTACCCTCCGACCATACATACATTACACAAAACATCACATGGGGAAGACAGGTCAGAGAGGTATAACAATGGAAAATGCACCACATGAGGAAAGATAAGGAGAAAAAAATAACTCCCCCCAGACTGAGCTCCAACATGGAGATCAGTTTGAGAACAGAAAAAAACACCTCTGCACAAAGCACATGAAAAAACTCTTAATACACCAAAGAAACACATGACAAGCAACAGGGGTGGGTAAAGGGTGAGAGACAGCCAGTGTAGACAGTACATCCGGGCCTGCGTGCGCTGGTCTCCTTGATCCGCTGTCAGCATCGGAAGGAAATAAGCGTCGAAGGCGTTTGGAAAGGGAGGGGGAATGAGTGTGTGCATATCAGTGTATATGTATGTGTGCGTGTCCAGAGTTCAGCTGAGACAGTGTCTTTCGCCCTGCCAGGCTAAGTAAACAGTCTTCCAGCCAACCCAGGTGGCCTTGCATGGAATGGGGGGGACAGACTAAACACAGTCGTTATCAGGGTGTTGTTCAGCTCCAGCCTTGACACCGCAGCTGGCGGCAAAGGGGTTCTCCGCATGAAGTGATGGTGGTTTTTACTTTAGTGCGAACAGCTCATATGAATTTCAAAGCAGTTCTACAGTCCAACACTGGTCTCTCAATCTCCCGTTGGAGAGCCGTGAGCTTCGCCATACTTGCGTTCTGTGATGTTGTCATTTCTTGTGCTCAAGGAGCCGATTCTGAGAACTCACAGCAGTGTGCCTCCCCGAGGTGTGATCCAATTTACGCACAGAGATGTTATTCCGGGCTAGCCCTTCCGAGATGTATCCAGTCTGCAGTCAGAGATCTTATTCTGAGTATTCTGAGTATGAATGTGAGAGTGAATGAATAGTGGTATTGTAAAGCGCTTTGGGTGCCTTGAAAAGCGCTATATAAATCCAATCCATTTATTCACAGCAGCCGTAGCCTCTCCAAGATCTTATTCGTGCTGCACTCAATGAGCCCATTTTGAGAAACTCACGCCTCTCCCATCGTTTCAATCCCAGTGGGCAGCCTTGTGAGGGTTTGAACAGCCGGTTCCGCTTTCTTAATTCTTCGATAAGTCAGGGCCAAGCCAGCTCCGATCAGCCAGAACCCTGTTACCATGGTTCCGAATAGGTAGATATCTTCAGCAGGCAGGCTCACCCGAGCCCAGACTTCTCGTTGAGAAAGGGGTGTCAATTGCATTTAGGGACCAGTTGATCCAATCCATAATTCCTCTTTTAGGTTTTAGAGAACAGACTGTGAGAGAGTGTTCCAGGGAAAAGTAATACAAAAAACACAAGACTAGACAAGGACATAAGAGGCTAAGCAGGGAAGCTACGGGAGAGGAGGAGAGGAGAAAAGTGCGACCGCCTTCGTCAAGAGCAAGAGCAGAGAGATAATAAATACACTGTTTGTTCAAACTTTAAAAAAGAACAGGAAAAGGAAAAAAATCTTTTTTTCAATTAAGTTTATATTTTTGAACTTCAATGTTATTTTAACTGCAGAAGTAAATGAAAGAGAAATGAATTAAACACGCCGAAGCCCAGAGGGGAATCAATGTGGACTTTTATGAAGGGGCAAAGGTAAAGAAAAGGTATGTGCTGAAAGGCAAAAGCAGAATATTATTTTTTCTCAATTATCTTGTTTTAATAATTGTTGGCAGGGAAAAAAGGAATTCAAATTAACTTTAGAGCCCAGACAAAGAGCTGCTATTTTCTTCAGGTATGAATACAGACAGGCTTAGGGCAAAAAAAGTTTGAAAACCACTCTTTTTTTACACAACGAACTTTCATATTCTCGCTGCTTTATGGTGTTTTAGAATAGTCAGTTGTATTTGTTGATGTTGGGGGGTTTAGTTTGGTCTCACATGCATAGCACAGAGTCAATGAATGTTACAGCAGCAGTTTTTTTTTTACCTTGTCACACATAACAAAAGAAAGGTTATTACAATGAAATTAAACTACATTTTGTGTGTACATACTGAGACTTTGAGATATCGATGTAACATGGATAGTTGTGTTTTTATTGCTGCATCCATTATTATATATAATAATAAGACAAACAGAAAAACACAAGCAGTTAAACTTCAGTTTGTTCAGTCAGGAAGCAGACACTTTTGTGAATGAATATTAAACCTGCTTTGGTGTAAATAAAAGTAAGAATGCACTGCAAACGAGAGAATGGTTTAGGATGTGATGGCCACAGATCACTGCTCTGTCTTTATCCCTCTTGACTGATTTTTCATTACTTTGTGTTACTGTGTCTGTTACTGGAGCTGGATGGAACAGGGCCAGAACTCTACAACAGTGGGCTACTCACGCATGTCTCCGATTTAATCTGGCTCCATGAGGGTCCAATATCCTCATTTAAACATCATGTGCCACATCCAGCCCACGTTGACATAAGATGGACCAGATCAGTGAAATTCCCTTTTCTTTCAGCCTGATGTCTGCCACTCCTGCTCTTAGTGGGACCTCACTGTTTATCTGACTCTACCCAGAGATCACCAGGACTATTGGTGCCCCGTTATCTTCACAGAGGAGAGCAGGTTTATACTGGGCGCATGTGACAGATGTGAGCCATGGCATCCTGCCTCCAACATCATGCAGCATGACCAGTTTAGCAGTGAGTCAGTAATGGTCTGACTTTGGTTTTTCTTCTCATCTTCAAGTAGCACCAATGTATGCAAGATTTAAGCGTCTAAGCAGTGTATATATTTATATACTGTGACCTGGAGTGCCTGAAGAGAGATGAAGGAAGCCAGAGAGAAAGGGGAAGAGACTGAGGATGTGCAGAGATCTCAGGCTCCCCGTGGAGCAGCGAAACTGTTAAAAAATGGATTCGGTGCAAATAAGGCTGATTAAAAGCGTCCAGTCGCCGGGGCGCTCCCAGCTTTGCTCTACGCTTTTTAAAAACAACATCTTGTTTTCAAAAGGCAAAAAGAAAACACTTAATTATGTCAGGGTTCTGTGCTAGTCCGAGCGTCAAACCACCGGGACACAAACCTGCTTCCTGAAGTCAATTAAGAAAAACACCTGAATCGTATTTCAGCCTCTTGGTGCTTTAAAAATCACTTCTTCTTCTCCTCATCCTCACACTCATGTCCAGACGTCTTCGAGTTAAAGCTGCTTTTAAGCTCCAACCACAAGAGACCCATTCAGAGAGAAACTCGAGCTCTATTATATTTTCGTACTATCCTCAACTAGTAATCACTTCACCTGAGAGCAGCGGTATGAAAAGAAAATGAGGTCATGGGTGTTTCCGGCCTTGAATTCAGGAGGAAGACTGTGGTTTTTGTCCTGTTCGTGGTCATCAGGTGAGCTCCTTGTCCTCTCAAAGGTATTTCAGGGTGTGTGGGAGCTTGGCCATGGGAGTAGGCTGCGTTCCTCTGGATGTCCTGTGGTGCCTCAGGAGTTTGAGGTATCTAGTCTGTGCCTGAGCTGAGTATGAAGGGAGAGGTGTCGATTTACCGGTCGATCCACATTCCTACCCTCACCTAAGCCCACGAGCTCTGGTGGAGACTAAAAACAACGTGAAGGTAGAGACAAGCAGCAGACACGAGCTTCATTCAAAGGGTGGCAAGGCTCAGACTTTGAGGCAGGTTCGAGCTCAGAGTAGAGCTGCTACTCTTTAGCTTACAAAAAGGAGCCAGCTGAGGTTATTTTGGGCATTTGATGAGACGTTCCAGGCATGTCCTCCCAGGAGGAGACCCAAGACAAAGGAATCATGTCTCTCAGCTGGCTTAAGAATGCATCAGGTTCCCAAGTCAGTTGCTGAGAAAAGGTAGCTAGTGAGAGGGAGGTCTGGGTTTAACTTGCTTAGACCACTGCTTCTGTTATCTAGCTAATCACCAAGGATGGATGGGTGCCTCTGGCTGAATAAAATACAGAGGGGTGGTGTCCCCCTAACAGGTTTCCAGGTTTAATGTCAACCGAGGTGGCATTAAAGTGAGAAGAGGCCCAGTATTACACAAAGAAGGCGTATTTTGAACTGAAAATCATGCAAAACTACAAACGGTTTTCACGGGCCCTTCAAGTTTCGCCATTCACATGATTTTTCTTCACTTCTGTTCAAATATATCTATAAAATACTTGTAGACTTGGTTTTTTTAGCTGTTAAAAACACCTAGAAAAAGTTCTTCACTAACAGAGCTGATAAGTTTTATTCCCCGCAGCCTGCAGGTGGTGTTGATTTGAAATATCTCACTTTGAACAGATCCTCTCAAAGCTGCAGTGTTCAGGGTTCAGGAGACGCTGGCTCAGACAGGCAGCGCTGCGATTGGCTCCCAGGGAGATGCAGGTGGAGAGAGTTCAGCCTCCGACAGCTGCAGCGACGCAGCACGACTGCCAAGCAGCTTTTTCCTCTCAGGGGAAACAACCACGTTTCTTCTTGCCTTCCTTCAGCTTTTAGGTGACCTAAAAATCACTGCCCGCCAGAGTGGCCCCTGCAGGGTCCTGAACCGTGAGCCAATCAGTGGCTATGCTCAAAATGCTTGTTTCACTGTAGGTACATTAGTACTAACAGTTTAAATACTCTGGATATAAACACAACTGAAAAAACACCAATTAAATAAGAACATGACTCAAAAACTGCTATTACTTCATTTTAAAAGCTGAATTTGGTGGTTTTTGTTTTGTCTTTTTTATTTAGGCCCATGTCCGTTTTTCATTTTTAATGTTTTAATGGTGCGATTTGTTAGCTTCCACTTTGATAAAGACAATGAAATCTTTAAGGACTTGTTTTTAATAAGCATAATTACAGAACATACGCAGTGAAATATGGATCGAGATGCTAGAATGCATTTTGGGGTTTTCTTTTTTATTTAACACGTTAGAAAAGCCTTAAAGTGACTGAGAGTTGTTTAAACAGTGCAGGAACAATGTTGGAATTTCTCATCAATTTAATATTTATTTATCAATAAAGACTACATCCATTATTGTTGTAAGCTAAAAAGGTTGGAGCACACTTGACTTTCTCTTTTTGCTCAGTGTGAGTGTTACACCCCCTGCTGTGCTGATCCACGTTACTACACCCTAAAATGAAGGGTGCAGGATGAAAAAGGCGACAACAATGAAGCATCTTTTTTTATTTTTAAACACTCCATCTTCAAATGCGTTTTCCTAAAGCACATTTACAGGAAATGTGTTTTCCTTTATTTTAATGTCAGACTTTAATTCCCTGCAGGAACCCTGGACAACAACATGAATGGAAACAAATGAGAGACTGCAAAAAGCAGACTGCTGCTGAAAGGAGTCCTGCTGTATGAATACTGATGATGGAGAGAACTCTTATTATTATAACCTCATTAAAACAGCCATTAAAGTGAGAGAGCCTCCTTTTGAGATCCTTTACATCAGTGTGACTCATGAATCCTCCCGTCTGAGATGCTGTTGGAAGACACACAATCTGCCTTTAATTTGATAGTTGGTGACTTGTCTGCTTGAGTGAAGACTTTGTTTTCTTTTTAAAGACAGAAGTGCAAATCTGAAACTGTTGCTCTTTTTTTAAACTACACATGTTCTGACTTTACAGCAGCCTGTCCACTGACCCAGGCTAAGTATTTTAGACCTTTCCTGTCTTTACTTTTCTTATTTTCTAAAGAGGTTAGAGGAAGTTGGCAGGGGGGTGGCTGAAATCTATCCCAGCTACCACTTAAGTTGATCACAAGTTAACTTAACCCCACTAACTACATGTCTCCGGTGGAAGCCATGTGGGAGGAAGCCAAAGTACCTGGACAAAAACCACACAGATCCAAACTCATCACAGAAAGGCGTGACGGTGTCCTCCTGTGTGTGGACCTTGGAAAGTTTTACCGGAAACCTCAACTTTCTTTCCTTGTTTTCTGTCATTTACACGCCGCTCCAATGCTGGAGGTCGTTGAAGACCAAGAGGAGATGTAACCCCGACAAAACCAAAGCAGAGTGTCTGCTTGTTTGGCTGCACCTAGAAAATCTCTACATTGGGGCTGTGTTATATCGTCTGCTATGCAGTTACATTCTAAACGAGATAATATCGAGATGATATCATGTCAGAGATCTGCAAGCGATGCACGTCAGCTGATGTCGATTTTGTAGCTAAAAGGCGAGTTACTTCCAACAAAGAACAGTTTCCAAATTATGCAAGAAAACAAGCAGTTTCACTGTTGAGTACATCCAGGCTACGAAGGAGAAGATGCTAGCAGCTGGTCATGTGCGACCTAAATGTAAACAAACGACTGGCTAACTACGCTCCACATGATAGGAAGAGTAGGGACGGAAACCACTGATGTTGTTACATGGTGGGACTTTCAGCAGCTGGTTAAAAAGATTGACCTAACTTCATCCTAGCTAACAGGCTTTTTTACACTTTTATTTAGTTTCCAGAGAAAACACTACCTACGATACTTCTTAACTTCTATTTGCTGCATGCCAAGCTGCAAGCATCGATTAAAACACCGTTCAGTTCTTTTATCTATATCATCAGAAACATCGTTATTAACAATTTCTTTGAAATATTCTCCTACAATTTGTTACTGTCCAATTAAAGTTGTGAACTGTTACCAAAGACGAACCCTGGTGACGTCCACCGCACTCTCCAAATGAGTCTGACTTACTGGAAGAAATGCAAACCAAGAGTGGGGCTGAAGAGCCCCAAATAACAGACCCAATACTCTCAGAACATCCCTCAGTTACGACACGGTCCTAATCCGTGTCCAAGTCCTGGTCTGAGGTTCAACTCAACACACTCTGCTCTCCAGCACCCTGGCATACACCAGGGAGGCTGGGCAGTGTGTGGGTGTGGCACAAGCTATTCATTTATTCACATGAAAACTGTTTACAGTGTGTGTGTGTGTGTGTGTGTGTGTGTGTGTGTGTGTGTGTGTGTGTGTGTGCGTGTGCGTGTGTGTGTGCGCGCTGAGGAGTACCCAGGTTCCACAGGGTGGTCTGAGCAGCAAGCTCCTTGGCATCATCCAGCAGAGCACACAGCTTGTCAGGGATGTACGTCCTTCGTGTGGATTGTATCACCACCTACATGTACGTACACACACGCACACACACATAGTGTTTGGTTAATGTAGAAACAAACAATCGTTTCACTGAAATGAAGACACACAAAGACCGGGGAGGTAATTAATGGGGTAAGTCACAGTCAAAACTGCATTGCTGGGAAACAAAAGAAAAACAGGCGAGCTGCTGGCTGGTTTTATGACTGTTTCTGTAACTTTAACATCTTGTGAAACAGTTTAAATAAAAAAAATTTAAAAAACAGCTTTAAATGGAACTGCTGAATTTTACACACACTACAGAATATAAACGTTATTTTTTTATGTTCATATGCTGATAACACAGGAAGAATCTGGATGTTATAACGGGATAATGTTAGAGATGGTCATGATATGTAAGACTTCACTGAAACAAGAACACGTAATAAGCAAAAATTCACTGAATATCAATTTATTTGTACTTTTAAAGTTATGTTTTTAAATGTTTAAACTGAGTAACATAGAAATATTTCTCATCTATGTACATAATTGTGTTGCATTTCAGCTTTGTGACGTACATAATTTACTGCTGTGGACTTTGCAGCCCGCAGCACAACCCTGTCCCACCAGGCTGTAAAATAATCAGTCCTTGTGCCTGCAGCAGAATCACATGTATGGAATATATAGAAGCTATAAATAATTCAGTACGGTCAAGCTGTGTTTATATTTGTGGTTGCGTCATTAATGTTATGCATGGTTACAGACACACACATATTTCTGTATTACACCTTCTCGCAGCTGTTTATGGAGATTTATGGAGTACATGTTTATGCATTAATGCAGTCTGCAGTGCTCTCGTGCACAATCTCCTTTTTATTTTTATTACTGTTGTATATAAAAATTTTGCACTTTAATTTAAAAACCATCTCAGCCTTGCCTCTCTAACTTTGCCTCCAAACCACTCAGCATGAGCTGTTCCTCTGATGTCCTCATTTTGTAATCTTTTCATCGTGTCCTTAGCATCTTCAGCTCGACTTCCTGTCTTTTTGTCCGAGCTGACATCCTCAAACCTTTCCTTTTACTCTTGCTGTTGTCCTTCTGCCACAAATCAACCCTCACACTCATCTGCACCCAATCCACAAGCTTAGCCCCCTAGGTGCTACATGTGGTACAGGTGGTATTTTGTTCATGTTAACAGGTATGTTAACGTTAGCTAATATTAGCCAGAAAAAAATCAGTCACCTATGTAATCAAGCCCATTTGAGCTATGACGGAAAACTAGTGTCAACAACAACAGGAAAACTGATTTATGGAGTGAAACGTTTAGCTTTTAGGGTCAATCCTGAGCTAACCTTAAGCAAGCTAACATTATTCAAAAATCTAGTCTGTGATTTGCCATTTCCTCCAAACTTCCAAGGCTGATCTCGTAATTTAGCTGACCTTTTTCAGATAATGTCACAAATCAGGAGTCACTTGATTCATTGAGTATAGTCAAGTTACAGCTAGGAGTTAGCTTCCTAACCTAGCAAAATGGCATCCAAATGAAAATGCGGATAGCATGAGCCACAACAATATTTCATAGATAATAGCAAACAGTATTGATTTTAGCCATAAGTCTATTGTGTAATCGCACAAGTTAAGAAGTATGACTAACACTACTTTCTTTAAAGACAGCTACAATTAGCGTGGATAGAGAGCTAGCTAACACTTAGTTACACAGCACATGAAGAGGTGCTAATGATCCAATACACTGTAAAAATGTCAGTGCAGCAACTCTAAATGTCATTAACTGGATCCTGCACATATATAAGGACAATGGATGTGCATAAATTCCGACACCTCTCAGATATGTTTAACTGCATGCATGTTTATGTGTTAACATCTAGTCAGTCTGAAACCTTGTACAGTAACAGAAGCTTTCCATCCTGCCCTGGTGTGGAGTACAGGTAGTATTCTGGGGGCAACCAGCAGTTTTTGCAGCAGTAAAAGTCGAGCAGGCTGACGGCCGAGGTGATCTGACTCTGCTTGAGCGACAGCAGGCTGGTGCCAGTGAGGGGGGTGCCGGGCAGCAGGGGGTACATGCAGCGCTCCAGGTCATCTGACGGTACAAACACATATACAGGGGAGCAGCATTAAGTTAGACGGGTGCTTCCTTCAGCTCAAGGTACATACGACTTCTTTAAGACCTCACAGAGTATAAGAACAACATCACAATGAATAAGAATTTGCAATTCGTCTCTTTAATTTATATACACCAGTAAAGCCAGTTGTAACTTAACCTGTGAACCCAAAATACTACATTGACCTTTACATGAAACTACCAGCAGCAGGAAAAAGTTTCATGTTATATAAACACTCTTGTGGAGCGGACAACACAGCGGAAAAATTGTGCCGTTTATGCTGGACAGCGTAAGTGTTTCACTCACATTTGTGACTTGAAAATCAATTTAACGGAGTATAAACCCATGTAGGAGCATGTGTGAATAAAAGGCCTTAAAAGATTCAGCTTAAATGGATCCTACTTTTCTCAAAAAGCCCACTGAAAACACCACAGCAGAAAAGATGATCCTGCTGATTTCACAGCCTCTCAAAAGCCTCTCAAAGAGGCAGTGAAGTCAGGTGGAGACAAATAAAATGTCTCTGAAGTCTCCACAACGGCAGCCCTGTGTACCCTTTAGTGCTAAAAAGACGAGTGATACTGACATGCAGGGGTGTGTCTAAAGGTGGGCATAGGTGTACTATAGTAATTTATTTGTGGAATAGTCATGAGGACAATTTGAAAAGATTTACAAATATATATCAGTTTTAAAAATTAGATTAAAAAAACCTTTAGTTTATAAAGCACCACATGAATGAAACGGGGTAATACATCGGGCCGTCTCTTCTCTTCCACTTATCCACTTCAGGTTCTGATTGTCAAAATTTATTTTAAATATTTAATACCCTGTCTCGTCCATATATCAAAACCATAGGGGATACAATGGTTGTACTGCACATTAAATATGGATAACTCGATATGATGACATTTAAAATACTGGAGGCAGCCCGTGCACTTATGGCATGAATTTGAAAATCCTAGTTGATTTCCAGTCTCAGTGAGCTTGAAGTCAAAGTCAAGGTCATTGAGACTTGAACTTGTCTGTGATTTTCAGAATCCTGTGTCACTTAGTCTCAAGTTATGGTGTTCACTTCCCCTCCTGGCAGGGGGAGTATTGTTGCAATAGTTTTTGAGTTAATAATTATGGATAATTAATAATTATGGACGTAAACAAAAAGATGTATAGACTAATATAACAAGGGAATGTGTATAATTATTATTATTTATTTATAGTGTATAACCAAAACAGATATTTGATCAGTTAAATAGGGGTGGAATAAAAAAAAACCTTTGCTTCTTTTTCGGTTTTTGAGCAGGAAATGTTTTTGTGAATGTGAATAAGATGAATTTCATAAATTTAATGTTTACTGGTTTGTTTTTCGTGCGTAACATTTGTTACTTATATATTCACGACAAAGTGTTTGTTATGGGCGAGTTAACTCTGAACCACTGGCAGTGAGGTCAAGCGAGGAAACGTACTTATGGTGAATTTCTTCTTTGTTTAGGATTTACTCACTGGGATATAGAATAGTTGGGAACCCATGGCAACCATCAGAAAAAGCCTATTTTAGGTAGGAGTCACCACTGGAGAGCATTCTTGGTGAATAAAGGGTGGTGTGATGGCGCTGGATGAGCATCATTCCTGCCCCCCAGTTCTTCTCGCGGTTCACTGAGTTTAATACTTTTGACTGCAGCACAGTAACAACCAGGCTCATCTCATCACTAAAGCAGCGATCATAAAGTGTGACTGACTCAGCTCTGATCCATCTTCCCCAACTTTTCACTCAATTACTCCCTCACTGACTCTCAGTTTATCGGGCGACAAATCAAAACCCAGAAATAACTTTAATTGGTTTCTATCAGCAGGTTTTTTTCAATTATGCAACGTTTGAAACTGGTCTGAGAGGGAAATGTGGCAATAAATGAAAAGAGGTTGCTCAGCAGTCCTTTGGGTTTTCATCTGCACGTCTGTGTCGGTGCACCTCATCTTGCAGCCTCACTTAAAGAGGCTCCAACAAACTGAGCTCATGTACATCGTATTGTTTTGGTTTAATTTATGAAACTAATTATTTTCAAGTTGTTGCGTAATCCCCCTGTTAAGTGCCAAGGCTTTAGTCTTTTTAATGTGCAGCAGTGCTTTGATGAGTCCCCAGAAATCATCTGACCATCCTTCTTGCCCTCTGAAGTTTTCCATTAGCTCTGTTTGTGTGCAGCACGTCTTAAAGGTTTTAAAAACACTGAACACAGTTAGCATTTCAGAAAAGAATCACTCTCGGGTCACACTCAGGTTTGAGTGTGAACATTAAACTTCTATCGGGACTTTTCCATAGCGAGTAATCCAAACTACGCAGCTAGGACTGGGCGATATATGGAGATTTTTAAACATATCAATATATTTTTATATGAGATGTGACAATATCGTTTATATCGATATAGCATCTCTCTTTCGTCCGCTTTTGACTCTACGCTGCGTTACTCTGCCTCACCTCGCACCTTCACTGAACAACTCCCCCTCCCCCATCGCTTCACCTGCAGGTAACGACAAGATGGACATGGAGCTATCAAAGAGGAGCTGAAAACATTTGGAGATGACTATTTTAGTGCTGTCAGCGTTAATCTCGTTAAAATGACGTTAATGCCTTAACTTCTTAACTTATGGCTTTAACAAAAATATAGAGATATATATCTTATATCGCCATCCAGCTGAAGAATATCGAGATATGAGTTTTGGGTCATATCGCCCAGCAGCAACATATTCATGATCAACCTCGTGTTGTGGACGTTCTCTTGGTTGACTCAATAAGAGTAATGTATTCTGAATACTTTGGATTACTTAATATATTATCATGCTTTTTACAACTACATGAATGTACTATTGCTGTGTGACTTATTACTATTACTGAAGGTTACTCTCCATACCAATACCAACTAGATTTTTAAATCTTATTATAAATGAGTAACAGTAGGTTGACATTAGGTAAGGCTGCAGTGGTTATTATTATATTTACATGCTTCCAGCTCCCGTTTCTGCTCGGTGACAGCTCGTACTTTTCCACTCTCCTTTTTCTCCCTCCCTCGCTCACAGACACATAATGGGTATGGCAGTCCATTCTCCCTGCAGCACGGACTACACTGCCCATGAGGCTACATTCTTTAGGGCTATGCCTGTAGCAGTCTGCTATTGCCTTCATATTAAATTATTAATTAAATAATCATTTTAAAAAAATATTACTTCACGTCATTATGTGGGCTGCAAGTAGAGGTGACATTGGCCGTGAGATTGAGACACAGACATTAGAGTCCCTTAATGTGTGTTTTGTTTGCGTTTCCACCAGCGTGGAATTACCAAAAATAGAGAGGGCACAGCCTAACATATAAAACAGGAAAATACCGCCGTGTAATCCATTTATTTCAACAAAGTCACTGTATTCTGAGTATCACCCTTTTAAACTGTAATGGAATACAGTTACTCATATTTTGTAAATACATAATGCCCGTACATGTATTCTGTTACTCCCCAACATTGACCATAGCTCTGTAGCTAGCCACCTAGTAGCACTTCATTATACTGCATGTTAACTAGCCCAACTGATAAAAGTTGTAGTAGCGCTCTACTGTGTACTTGCCTGTTTTTTAATAGAAATCCTTCAATCATAATATATTATATTATCTTTAGATGGAAACTAACTAGCTGACTTACATTTCATAGATATCTGTTAGTGCCCGTTTCATGGCGCTAACAGAATTTGGATTGTTTTTAACTCTTAGCAGCGCCTCAGCATTTGTTTTAGGCAATTTAAGGGGCATTTAGCCTTGAAATAAAAGATGGCTTAAGTGGATAACACTAAGACATTTCTAAATTTACCAGCTGCCATGAGTCATGGAGTTTTATTCATTCAGATTTATTCAGCACACCTGCTTTATGCAAAAATCACCAGTTTGAAGCCAGACAGAATGGCCTAGCAGAAGCAATCAGATGAGGATCATTGTGCAGCCTCTTAATGAACCATACAATGCCAGGTCTCCATGACACCGGACACTCATACATGTTTACAACTCTCTACTCGACACAACAAACGGCGAGAGTCACTATATTGTGGCACTTTCAGCACTTAATTGTCGCCTTAGAAAGGCTGAGGAGTAACAAGAAAACATAAAATGATAAAATTAAAAACAAGTTAATTAAAAAAAAGTAGAAGATAAATGATGCATAAATGATCACAAACAATAATAAAGGCTGAGGACAATAAAAAACAATGTTTAAAAAAAAAGAAAAAAATCACATAGGTCTATAAAAACACCAATGTGATTTTTTTTTTTTTTAGAGGCGATGTGAGGGAATTCTGTGAGACATGTCTCCTCGGGCAAATCAATCCCAGCGATGATGGGGGGGTCGTGATGGCAGAAGTTATAGTTACATTTCAGATGTCTCTTTGATGGCTGATGGTGTAAAATTGAGGACGGCTGTACAGAGAGACGGCAGATTTTATTGTGAGCCGGAGGCCGAGTGGAGAAAATGATGGATGGGGATAAGCGGTGAGACAGATTTAAGAGAAGCTCGTTTGGATCATTATCTGAATGAAACTGAAGCGAGGCGCTGCGATTAATGGAAATTAAACAGCATAGTTTCTGCCACAGCAGCCATCATCGTAAGTATGGGTGACACGGGTCAGCCCGACCTCCAGACACCGGTCACTAATGCAGGACACTGTCCGCGGTGATAATGTCTGTATCTGCGGTCGTGTCGCTCTTTTTTAACGGTGGCAGCTGTTTTTCTTCTCTGTCAGGCCATCGTAATCTGAGGACGGTGATTTCTACAAAACTTCCTTTTTTATTTCTTCTTTTCCATCTTAAAGAAGAGGAAAACAAAGAAAAGAAACTGAAGAGGCCAGGCTGAGATCTCTGAAGTAGAGAATGGACAATTTATATCTGACACAAAGATGAGTTAAGAGTGTGAGCTTTGTCAGTGCTGAGGTGGTGAACGCAATAGACTTCAGAAATATCAAAAACAGAGTTCTTCAGCTAAATGAAGTGCCCGAACAGTAGACGGTGTTTGTGCCTTCTGGACCACTTTAAAGCAACTATCTGACAAACAATATGATTAGCTGTGAAGTCAATTGCACTAACAGCCCAGTAAGTCAGTGCTTCAGATATCTGTGTGCCAAGTAAGAATCCTGTTCCAAAATGGACAAAACACTTCAGTTGAGGCCTGGAAACATTAAGAAACCAGTCATGGTGGCTACATCTATCCAAATACCTGAATCAAAGCCCATGGCTCTAAGCTCTAAGTGACACAAAGTCAAATATGCATAAGGACCCTTTATGGAAAATAAAAAATGAACAAACCCTAAAGGTTGAAGGCTTTGTTGGAGAGATGAGTTCGGAGGAGTTTCGACTCTTTCCCCAATAAAGAGGACATATGACAACCTCCCCTTTACTTTTACAAAAACTTTACTTTTACAGAAACATGAAGGTCGCTGTGAGGGACAGCAAGCATAGACCCATTCTATATCACTCTGAATCCTTTTCAGCAGCATCTTCCTGCTGGGTTGGACGATGAGTTAACATGATGATGTCATCGAGTCTTCTGAGTCAGCAAAGCGCTGTAGATGTTGTGTTTCTTCTTCTTCTACATCAGACTTAATGCACTCTACAGCTACCATTTTGCCAGTTTCCCAATAACAAGATGGAGATTTTTATTTTTGTCTAATCTAGAGCCTTCATCTGATCTGAATCTTCTACAGAAATAAACCAACTTGACGCCTTCCTGAAATGGAGAGAAAAGACTGTGTGTGGCTGAATGTGGACAGTGAACAAGATCTGAACCCTCCCCAAATGAAACCTCTCTCTCTCTCTCACAACCACTTCATCTCTCCATATCCTCGTCTCTTTCTGACATCTTCCCATCATAAATATTTCACAGCCCATTTATAGCAGAGTTAACTCACAAACTTTTCTCATTTTCAGAAAATCGCCACGAGCATGAGGGAACATCAGCTCGTACTCTGACACCAGATTATTATTGCGGCTTTCTCAATATATGTGAGAGGCTTGATAAATGTGGTTTGTAATGGATGAGAAACCTGCTCATATGTACAGGAAGAACAATCTAGGCTTATTTTCCTGGCAGAGTGAAGAAACAGAATGACCCTGTGTTACAAAAAAGGGAAAAATAAAAACAAAGTGCAGCTCATTAGAAAGCCGCAAGCGGTCCAGAAGAGTTTATTCTGACAGCAGAAAGCACTTTCTACTCTCCCGGGGAGGGGATATTGATTGTTTGGCACTACACATGATTTCCTGTTAGAAATGGGAATTATTTTAGAAATAAATAGTTAATGCCATATTTTGAGAATTTATCTGCAAGTCAAAACGCATGCTGTGTATGAACAAGCAGACCTGGACATCCATCCATTTCCTTCTCCTTATCTGAAGTGAGGTCGCATTGACAAGAGGGTAAACTGACCATTTTAGACCCCTTTCCCCACCACCACTCCCAGTTCATCCTGGGAGATCCTGATGTGCTCCCAGGTCAGGTGAGACACAGAGTTCTGGGTCTAATCCAGGTTTTACTCTCAGTTGTGGTAAAACCTCCTGAAGGATTCTGACCAGAGGCCTTCCCCACCTCACCTGGAACTCCAGCTTCTCACCCTGAGGCTGAGACCAGACAGTGTGGAGGATGCTTGTATCTGCGATGTTATTGTTTTGGTCATTACCATGATGAGCTCATGTGAACAGGTGGTGGCTGGACAACCCATTAATTAAAGGTTTTGTGGTGTACTACTGAGGTTGGGCCAACTCTGGTGGAGTCAACACTAGGGATGGGTACCGGTATCTGACATAAACGGTAGTAACCAGACTGAAAAGCAGCGCACATTTCGGTGCTTTTTTTTCCTGAGATGTCATACACTTTGAATTCTAGCCAATCACTTTACGTTTCCGAGGATAGTAGGCGGGTCCAGGTACGTACGTTCTTTTAGAGCAGAGCTACATATTAAAAATGCCCAAGGCTAAGTGGTCAAAAGTCTGGCTGTACTTCACAGCAAAAGATGCAAACTCAGCAGCCTGCAACAAGTGCTTTAAGCTGATACTGTGCAAAGGAGGTAACTCCTCAAATCTGATGAAACACCTGGCGACGCATAGCGTTTTTTTTAAAAGCCAAAAAATGCACCGTATTTGATAGCTTGCTGCGAGACCTCACACCGTGCACATCTACTGCGGGTGGGTTGCCTGTTATCGGACCCGGAGTTAGCAACATCCCCCAAAAACCCGAAGAGGAGAGTCCTGGCCCCTAGCCCTGCCAGTGTAGCAGAAATGATGACGGATGATGATGGCAGCAGCAGCCGTTCTTCTCTGCGTGAGTAGCTTAATGTTGTTCGTGTGTAATTTACGTTGAGTAGGCTAACCACGTTGTTACATTAATGCATGTAAGGTGAACTAGCAAACACCGTCGTAGCTACATGCGGCTGTCTTCTTGTTTGATGGCAGATACTCCCTTCACCCTGGCCAAAAAGGCTAAAGTGACCAAAGAAAAAGAGGGAAACAGCTGAACATGAGAGGTTTTTGGACAAAGTTTGTGTTTTTTCCATTGTTTAAGCACTGCTTCCAGCCTAGAGTGATGCCATAAATCCCCTATAGCTGCAGAAAAGGCACACATTGTTATCTTTTTACAAAAAAAAAACAAAAAAAAAAAAACAGCTGAACATGAGAGGTTTTTGGACCAATTTTGTGTTCTCCATTCTTTAAGCACCGGTTTGAGCACCGGCACCATTTCAAAAGTACCGGTTTGGCACCGGTATCGGATAAAACCTAAACGATACCCATCCCTACTGACAACACGCAGTGAAAACATGCTCGAGCTTCAGAGTAGGTCCACTCCTCCACTGCCAGCAGAGATTTGATGTTACCCCCTAAATCTGAGGGTAAGACTCACCTATTTCCTGAGGAGGCTCTGTAGTTGGAGCACAAGCTCCTATTTTATAAAACTACTCTACTGCCATCCCCAAACTGGATTCTGTATGTTTGTAGCAAGCAGTGACCCACTAATATAGACACTGGCACCTTAGTTCTATGGTACTCAAAATCAACATCAGCCAGTATTTGTTGTTGACTCATTTTCCACCATAATTTGCAAATAAATTCTTTAAAAATCAGACAATGTGATTTTCTGGACTTTTTCCCCCTCATTTTGTCTCTCATAGATGAGGTATACCTATGATGAAAATTACAGGCCACTCTCATCTTTTTAAGTGGGAAAACTTGCAAAGTTGGTGGCTGAATAAATACTTTTTCGCTCCACTGTACTTTGGTTAATTCTCAAGGAAGCAAATGACTACAAGAGAAACATAAAACTGTATAAAACTGGTGACAAACTCAGCCAAACTTTAATCTACAGCTGGATTATTATGAGAGCTATTCGATCAGAACTGATGAGAGATGTGGTTATTATACAGAAAATGAACAATTTCACAAATAAAACATCAACTACAGATGAGGAGAAGATCTATGCTGCACAGTTCTATCTAAAATTGAACTGAGAATGACAGAAAATTCATCCACGTTGTTCAATGTTTCACAGAAAATATTTAAAACTGTCTGACAACCAGCTTCACAGTTTTATGCAGCCGGTTAAACTTTGAAAAGGGGGGACTGATTTGACTCCTCACAGAGGAAAAAAAAAATCCATTATACATTAAACTGATGACTTTTTATGTTTTTAGTTTTTGCTCATTAAAAAGTTTTAACAAATATTCTTCTTTTTTTCCTCCCTACAACTGCTGCAGCTAATGAATGCTTTCGATTAAAGTTGAACTTTCTAGCATGTTTTGGATTCATTATGCAGTTGTGGTCTCCACTCCCACCCCACCTGCAACCTCTCCTTCATCCTCCACTCTGCTGCTCCTATCACAAAGTCTGGCCCAGGTTTATCATCATCAGTCGACAGTATACCAAGTAAAACTAAACTAACAATTACAAGTTGTTGTGATAAAACATTAGAAGTCACTTAAATAACAATAAAAACTCAATTTTAGTGAAAATTAAAACTAAATAAAAATATAAAGAAAATACTTTTAGGTAAATGTTATTTTGACTTTAGAGAAAACCTACTGGTTTTCCAGTAAAATTAAAATAGTCCAGTTAGTCCTGAAACCAAGTCCAAATACAATATGTGTTTGTTAATGTGAGGGAGAGACACGTAATAGTGAAGCTGCAACGAGCAGAGAACGTGAAGGTGGACTAGTTTAAATCCCCGGAGACAACCATCCAAAGAAGGAGAGGGGAAGACGAGACTGCAGTCAGGGGTGGTTTACGAGATATTAGAGAGAGCTGCTGTGATGTGTGGTTTGCAGAAGGTAGCACTGACAAAAAGACAGTGGATTGTCATAGGGCGTGTCCAACATGGACGAGATAATCAATGAGTACATCAGAGGGACAGGGCAGCAGTTTGAAGAAATTAAAAAGCTAAAAAGGCAAGGCTGAGATGGTTTTGGACACGTGAAGAGCAGATAGTGGAGACAGAGCTGCCAGGCAAGAGGAAAAGAGGAAGGCCACAGAGACAGGGTGAGGTGGAGGTAGACGGTCCGCTGCTGTGACCACTGAAGGCAGCAGTTGAAAGAAAGGAGAAGCAGACTGTGACCTGAATAAAAAGCTGTCATTTTTAGATGTGCCAAATCTTCTCCCTTACATTACTTCATATTTTTGTCAGTGAAATCTGCTATTTTCTGCATAATGCTACTTCTACGGTAAAGTGGCTGTTGAGGTACAGCCGGTCATAGACTAATCCAGCCTGCATGCCAAAGTAACTGAAGCCCGAGTTGCTCTCTGGTGCGTTTATAAGAATGTGAGTGTGTAGGAGGGATGTGGTCTCTGGCCTGCTGCAGTGGAGAGGTGGTGCAGTGAGCTCATGGGGTGGTGCCGGGATGTCAGAGGGGACAGGTGATAATGATGGCACTGATGACTCGCTGCCCTTTTAAAGTGATGAAAGAGACTGGTGGAGCGCTGTGTGTAGCGGAGAGAGCTGGCTCCGGGCTACAAGACAGTGCCAAACATAAAAAGACGCTTGTGGTCAAAAATAAAGCCGAAACCATGACAACTGTACACTGTGTGGGTCCGGTCATTTCACAGTGTTAGATAGAAAGCTGGTGTGAATGAGGCATGTTGCATAGAGTAAAAAAAACACTCTTTAAAAAAAACAGTCCATTTGCCAAAGTTTACATCTGATTTTGTTTAAAGCAGAGCTTTCTGTAGAGTTTTCACTGTGTTTATTTGGGACTTAAAGTCCTTAAAAAGTTCAAATTTATCACTGACTGGTGAAAAAAATTGGAAAGAAGAAATCAGCAGTCACCCTCCATGTTCACTTTAGCTCAGTTAGCCTCTCATGTGTTTGACCTACACACGAGTAATACAAGAGTACATGAGGGGCTCAGCTCCAAATACTGGACGACTCAGTAAAAATAACTGAAGGGAGCCAAAACTTTGACAGCTGCTTCTTCATCTTCCCCGGGCATTTCAAAACTCCTGGCCTCTTGCCTCTGTCTCCTAACCCTTGGACTTCACTTTGAGAGAAAACGTCATTGACACAAGACC
Organism: Astatotilapia calliptera; assembly: GCF_964374335.1. Classification (NCBI taxonomy): domain Eukaryota; kingdom Metazoa; phylum Chordata; class Actinopteri; order Cichliformes; family Cichlidae; genus Astatotilapia; species Astatotilapia calliptera. Next base: position 64,316,028 of record NC_137424.1, read on the forward strand.
CTTTAATAATGCCAATCTGTGGATCTCTGCAGAAGACCGTCTTTTTCACGTCACTACAACATTAAATGCAGGTTATAGAAGCAAAGCCCACCAGTGGCTTCATTAAAAAGGCTGGAAATTGAAAGAAAAGGTAACCTGAGACTATCAAATTACATATTATTTTCTTATTTTTCCTGCCGGAGACTTTGTGCCTCTGGTTGGAATCGTACCAGCGACCTTTCACTTCTACATAAGAGGCAAAAAAACCCGAAACATATAAAAGATTTCTATTTTTTCCCCCACTTACCTCGACTCCCACTGTAGAAGGGGTTTGTCAGTGGCAGGGACACCAGTCTCATTGGGTCTCTTCCCATCATCCCTCCATCATTCTTGTGCAGCCCAAATGTCCCGTTTCCTCCGTTCCCTCCTCCTCCTCCCTGACTACCTCTGGTGCCGCACTTCCGGCCAGCTGCACCTCCGTCTTTGACACCCGCTGGTTTGGCCAGTGTCACCTCCACAGCGGCTCCGTCGATCTGGGCTCCGTTCATGAGGCTGAGCGCAGTGAGGGTGTCGCTGCGAGAGCGGTAGTGGACGAAGGCGTAGTCGGTGAGCTTCTTGACTCTCTCCACGCAGCCCGGCTTGAAGCGGGAGAACTCCTGACGAAGAGTTTCCTCCGACGTCTCCAGCATGAGGTTTCGCACCTGAAGTACAAACGAGATAAGTGGCTGCTCAGGCTTTGAAAGCAGAGAATGAAATAAAACACACAGCAGACAGACGATGCAGATCACTTTTATTCCTGGTAACCATGTCCGAACAGCAGCAGGAACAACCCTCTGGCACCAAAAAAAATGTTAGATTTCACATTTTTAGTCAAACCTTTTCAAAAATGATCAAACAAAAGGCGTGTGGCATTACATGTCCTCGTTGATCTCACCACGTTTTGACCCAGAACCATTTTATTTGTCATGATTTCACCTGATGAAGTGAAAACAGGCTTCCCCACTCACACCTTACCTCAGGTGACCTCAAAAGGTCACATGACAGTGTGGTCTCAACCCCCGGTGATGATAATGGCTAAAGCCTTTTTTCACACATTGTGGGTCATGTGATCAATAGAGGGTTAACAGCCACCTAAGAGAAGAAACTCAACTACAGTTTAAACTCCATCTTTTGGTTTCAGAACTGAAAGCGCCTCTTGGGTGGGAGTAGAAATGTCTTCACGAACTTAAACAAGTGCAGCTGCCTTCTATTATTTTTACAAGCTCTTAAGGAGCCAGTGTTGGGCAGTGTTAGGAGAAGCTGGCTGAGATATGCACCTAGTTTTTTCAGGTTTTTCAGGAAACTAACTGTGACCAGACCAAGCTAATTCTGGGCTTAGACCCAGAATTAGCTGGAAAGATTATTTCTCTCGTCTGGCCTGGAAATTCCTCGGAAACTTCCAGGAGGAACTCAACTCTGGATGGAAATGGTGTCAATTAAATCACCAGAATAACAAAATAAATCCAGACAGGCAGAAAGTGCTGGGAGTTTAAGTGAAGAGCCAGACAGGAAGTAGATTTGCTCTGTCACTAACCGTTTATCAATACAGGACACTAGGTTGCCTAGGTAACCCTGTAAAGTATTTATTGCCCTGCCAATCAGCGGTACCCAATGGCTTGCCTCGAAGCTGAGAAATCATTTAATTGATTTCCCATCATCTCTGCTCGCCGCGTTGCTTCTGTTTGCTTCCTTTTGGTCTCGTGTGTTGAGTACAGATGAATTTAAATGGTTTTTTTGTGCATTTTTCTATTCAATTCAAACAAATCACAACCGCAGTCGCCTCAAGGTGCTTTATATTGTACGGTAGGGACCCAACAATATTACAGAGAAAGGCTCCTGTATGTTTAGTGTCAGCAGCTTTTGTGGCTCTGCTATTTTCTAGCAGCTCGATGGTGTTTTAGAGCAGCTGAATTCAGAATAAAGCTGTTCCCTGTTTTTGTTGTCAGACAACTGCACAAGCATGAAACAGGCACACACACCCTCCCTGTTAAGACCTAAAAACAACTTATGGCCATAAACAGTTGTTTCAGTTACTTTGCTCTGCTTTTTTATTTTGTTCAATTAGCCTTCTTGCCAGCGATAAACTTGTATATTTAGTTAAGCCCATCTACCAAGTCCTGCCACACAACTTTTCCATGACATGCTCAGCAAACTCAGCCCAGTTTAATGCAGAGATGTGCATTAAACTTAATGGTAAAATGATCGGGAACGTTTTGGTTGAGATTCCCTAGATGGAAGACCTGAACTGAAAACCAGCTCATTCGCGATGCATGCAGCAAACCAGCAGGATAAGCCTCAACTACCGTGGAGCTGCAGATTTATCCAGGAACAAGCTTTCTGTTTTGGACACGTGAGCTTCATCGAACTCCTTACAAACACCTTTAGAGTTTTAAAGATTTACTGTCTTTGTTACAGCCAAACCGAAGCAGAAGACAGTGGAGCTGGTGACTGAAGAGGTATAACAAGAGCCACCTGAGCACATTAAAAAGCATCCTGATTAGTGTCTTTGAAACTCCATCTAACACCAATGTTAGTGAAAAAGTCTTAACAAACTCAAGCAGTCACATTTTGTGCAGACGAACAGATTCTGCTCGACTTCTCTCTAAACTTCATCGCTGTGGCTGATGAGAGGCCGAGTGAACGGAGCAGCTGCGAGCAGGTTTTCTCGAGTCGAGGGCTTGGTTTGCTAAAAATACCCCTCGCACTGTACATGCTGGCCTCGGATCACACCTCAGTGTTTCAGCCTCCTCAGTAATTGATCCCCTGGAGGGTGAACGGCTCCTGCTGCTGCTCACCTTTGATATGGGTGAGGCAGATGAGTGTTTCATGGGTTTCTGCCTGAACACACGCCGACCTCTGCTGCACAGCGCAGCTTTCGTTACACTCGCTGAGGCCCGACTCGCTAAACCGAGGGTTGAAGTCAGGTTTAGGAAAGGATGGATTGTCACAAACGATGCAGCCAGATCCAGGCCTGTTTCCACCAATCAGAGTTCAGCTACTTATCACCCTACATTAAATCTACAGTGACAAATATTAGTTCAGTTTGTTTTCCAATCAATTACTGGTTCTGTCACTAGCTAACATTAACTAATGTAGCAACCAACAAACCAGCGAGGTGGTGTCACGTTCTGTACCGGCAAAAAGATGGCGCTAAACAAGCTTTAGAAAATGTAAACACTTCTTACATCCAGTGTCACAGACGGTGTTAAATCTATGACAACAAGAGCACTTGCAGAGCGCAACACTTTATGTTTTTTATCATAACACGTTGCCATCGTTGTGATGTAGTAGGGCGTACATTGGACAGCTCTGTGTTTTCATATGATATATTACTCAACATGGTTCCTTGAAACTGTTTTTTCAAGGTTAACTTTAACCTTTAAACTTGTGGACACTACACTGCTAACAAACAAACTAAACACGTGTGTGTTTGTGTGTGTGTGTACGTACATAAAGGACCCTAACACGCTGCATGACCTCCTCATCCACATCTTTCTCAGGCTCCGCCCAGTCGACCTGGATGGAGTGACCCCACAGCTGGAAAGTTCCTGCGGGACACAGCAGCATCACGTGACTGTAACGTGAGGGTGCTGACGGTTTAAATCCGTCAATGAATGAACAACACGCACACAGCTGGCTCTCCGCTGGCAGGACACACACATAATAAGGGTGGCTGTTAAAAAGAGGAAGTTTTCACGTTGCTCTCAGCAGATGAGGCTCCTCTTCCTCCTGATTAACTTCCTGTTTCACACCATTGTGATTCTCATTTTAAATCTCACTTTCATTAAAAAAATTTTTTTAAAGGGAACAAAAACCTTTTCATCTTTGTTTCCCTTCTAAAGTTGCTGCTGGTGGTTAGAGTAATAACCTCGGCTTTATACCTTCAGTTTCCTGTAGCTGCCCTGAATCAACACATGCTTGACAGGTGTCCGACTCCACCGTGCAGGAAATCTGCAGGAGCAGCAGTTTGAAGATAAAATAAGCAGCTGGGGAACATGTTTGTGGTTAATCCGGTGAATCGATTGACTGAAGGATCAATGTCCAATGCAGCCCAGGGGCTGAGACAGGAGGGAACCGATAGCTTAATGGAAACAGCTAGCTGAACCTCCGGACAGCAGCGCAAACTCATCGGGAGGGGAAAGGAGGCAAAGGGGGGAACACTGCAGGGGTGTTCTCATACTCACGGCTCAGTTATCCAACATGATTAGCACTATTAGAGCCACTGAATGTGATTTTTTCCAAAGTTTGAGCTTTAAATATGAGTAAAAGTGAAAAATAAAGACAAAAGAAAAAAAAAAGAGGCGGAGGTGAACACAGTGCCTCAAAGCAGCCACATGGAGCCTTCAATAACACCTCATCCCCTCTGCACACAGCTGGGTTACACCTCTGGGCACCTACAGTGTTTGGTTCAATGGTCAGTGGGATGCAGAAACTGCACACGTGCTATTGTCTGCACAATGTGTATTTTCTCAGATTTTCAGTTTCAAATTTCCAGACTGTCTTATTTAATCCACTTAACGTACATAATTCACTTACTTTCTGCATGTAATGCTACTTACTGCACATAGTGTCCTTCTGTATATATCCACTTAATGTATCGTGTGTCAGGATACATTCCACTGCGTGTTGCACTTGTATGTGACAGATAAATAATCTTGGCCACTCCCCTTGTCTTTGCAGACCGAACTCATCAATGCAAGACACACCATCTGTCCTGCTTCAGATTCATTACAGCAGTTTGTTTCTGCAGTACTCTTGTATCACAGCAAAAAGGTTGTGGGTTCAAACCCATGTGGAGTTCTGAATGTTTCTTCTGCCGTTACAAAAAGCAAACATGCCGGGTTGGGTTGTTTTCTCTCTTACATCATCGCTTTAAAAGACTCGAGCACTCCTGTGGATTCTACATCAGTGAACTCATCTTCTGCTGCTTAAACGATCAGAGCTTTGGAAGCTGCTGTCTTTCCTCTATAAACCCTCGGACCCAGAAGTCAGTCTGTGCTGCCCTCTGCTGGACGCTGAGAGGAACTGAGTCAGCTTAAAGGCTGCAGGTGCACACGTGTGACTCGGCACAGTGAAAACAAACAGTGGACACACAGATGTCTTCAAAGGTTAGGAAGGAAACACGTGGAGGAGGAGGACGAGGAGGAAGGCTACCTGGAATGAGCTTCCTGCGAGCCATCGCTGCAGCTTTGTGGGACTCGTACTCCACAAAGGCGAAACCTCGATTTCTGTTCTTGTCTGTGGTGCTCGGGTACACGATCGCATCCACCACGCCGTCCGTCACCTGGACACATAGACACAGAGGGGGAGTAGCAGAAACTGAGATCTGAGAGACACACACTGCTTCAGAAAAGAGAGCAAACAGTACGACAGGGAGAGTGAAAGGAATCATCTGATTTTAAAGTGCCTTAACTTGTCCTGTTAGAAAGCCCTTTGAAATAACAATATATATATTATGTTTTATCATCATAAAATTCACAAACCAGCTCCATAAAAGTAGAACAGGAGGCGTCCTGCACAGATGTGACTCCCATCAAAAACCCAGTGTCAAACTAACAGACGGCCAGTGGGCTGCTCTGCTCTCTTTCCCGCTGAGGCCATTTTTACCATCTTTAACATGACGTTTATAAACAAATATCTGTAGGGGAACCATCTTTCTACTGAATATTTTCAGCTATTTTTTCAGGTTTTTCATCAAAGACGGAGAGGAGGAGGAGGTGGAGGAAGCTGCCAAGCAGCAGATCAATCACTGCTGAATTAAACAGCAGCTGTGCAGAGAGCGGACAGCTGAGGCTCAAACTGAGAGGTGGCTGCGAAACTCTGCAAAGAAGCAAAGCTTCCACAGTGAGGACACATTAAAGCTGCAGAGCAGGCCAGACTGAATCTGAAATGATCCATCTGCTACCTGTAAGACTTTAACTTAGAGCATCTTCTTCCTCTTACAGCGGTCTGACCCTCCTCCATTTCCATTAGCAGTGATGAGGAATAAGCTTGGACACAAAGATGCTGGTATCACATATGGAAACCAGGAACTGTGGGCCAGTGAGTGAGTCTGCTTTACCTTCCTCATCTCCTCGATGATCTCGTCCTTCCTCTTGTCTTTGGGGATGGAGCCGATGAAGAGGCGGCAGTTGTCCAGACTCACGCACACGCCGATGAACTTCCCAGGGCGCACCTCGTAGTTGTCCAGCATCTGGATGGCTCTCTGCGCTGCTTCTCTGGAGCACAGAAACACTCGTTTTTAAGCTCTTTGCACAGGTTTCACTTCACTGGACTGCTTAACTACTTTTACCAATAAGAAAAAATAAATGAACATATACTCAGTGTGACGTGACTCAAAATGCCTGTGTCCTACACATATAAACACCTGAAAAACAAACGCAAGAGTCAAAGAAAACTGAGGAAGACGAGCGACCTGTCGGTGTACATGACGAAGGCGTAGCCGCGGTTCTCTCCGCTGAACTCCATCATCAGTCTGAACTCGTAGATCCTGCCGGCTTTCTCGAACAGTGGCACCAGGTCATCCTCGTACATGTCTCTGGGAATCTTTCCAACGAACACCTCACAACCCCGCGGGGGGGCGGGACCCTCCCAGCCTGTACCACAGACACAGAGTCAGCTGATCAAAGCCTTCATATTCATAAACACTTCTATCACTTATTTGATCAGATTAGAAGGTATTTCTGGGATTTCTACTGGGATTTTCGACTTTTTAATTAGGAGCTTAAGTAAAAAAAAACTATTATTATTATTAAAATATGTGGAGTGGAGCAGATGCTGCTGCAGGTATTTTTGACAGCTGTGCAGATTACAGCAAATCTGATAAACTGAAAGCAGCATAAATGTAAAAAATGAATGCATGACTTACAAAAAAAAAAGTTTATGTAACAAATTAATTTAATAATTGAAATAAATTTAAATACTAAAATTAAAACTTAAATAATTTATATTAAAATCAGTAAACTAAAGTGTCAAAATAAAATTTAGAATATATAAATAATAATTTATTATTGAATTGACTTTTTGATTAAAACAATAATTCACATTTGTAAAAGTAAAGAAAATTAAATGTGCAAAAATAAATTATTTGAAACTCATTAAAGCAAAATGAATATATAAAAGACGTGTTTATCTGTTAGTTAAACGAGTACTGTATACTAAAAATAAAATCACCAAATCAAAAGAACAGGATGCAAAATATTTCAGTTTTACACAAATACAATGAACTGCAATAAAGAAGAATATCATCAGTTATTTAAAAAAGTGCAAATAATTAAAATTAGTGAATTCAAATGTATGCCTTAATAAAAATAAAATGGTTTTAATGAAAACAAAGCCCACAGTTTCCCCTCCGATCTCTGCTTCACATCTAACCAGGGAGCCACCTTGGTACCTGCCTCTCTCATACACATCTGTTTTGACACAAACGGGACTCCACAGCTACCCCGGGGCTGTTGTTTGTCTCTTTTACTTGTGTCGCAGGTTGACATACCTGGAGGTGGACCTCCGTACTTCCTCTGCCCGTTCTCCTGCACCATGTTGTAGCCCGTCTTATCGATCAGGGACAGCAGAGCCATCTCTTTAGCACAGATCACCTTTAAGTCCTCCTCCATCACCAGCGGCCTCGCCTCTTCACCCGAGTCCGTGTCCACGTCTCCCTCCATGGGATCCTCTGTCCGACAAACAGCTAGGTTACCTGCCAGCTCAGGTGAGACTGCAACACTCAGAAATTGAACCCGAGGGTGATGTGAACTTTTAGTGTCTTATAATTTATTTTACTCTCTTGAAAATATTATCTGTGCTTTTTGCCTGTTTTCTAAGTCACCGTTTTGTATATACTAAACCGCTATAAAAGCTAAACTAGCTTTCATTTGCTTTTGTAGTTTATTTTTCACACTTTCAAGCGTTCACTTCACATCTTAACGCCAAACAGCAACATTTAACACTAATAGTTTCTTTCTAAACTGCTCGTGTAGCTAGCTTTATTCGTTTAAAGCTTAAAAGCAGCCAACGATCCGCTGCTAACTCAGCATGCTAGCAGTTCCGTGATATAGCTTAAACTTTCTCTTCATCCGACCGTTTGTAAACCATTAAACCATGATAATGAAACTTTATTTTGGGTCGGATAAAATCTTACCGCTTCTTTCCAGCTCCATTTCCTGTCACAATGAAATAAAACCCTCCCGTTCCCGGACGATGCTGCGCTCTTCATCAACGACTCACCGAGAAAAGAGGCCGGGCCAACCTGACACCTGTGAGTGACAGGAAGCTGGCCTCCCGTCAGCCAATCACAACGTTCCTCTGTATAGGCGGGGCAACAGAAAAAAGATTAAAAAAAAAATCTAATAAAACAAAATAAAATCTTAAAGTATGACCCTGAACTTTGGAAATTGTTTTATAATAATAATAATAATAATAATAATAATAATAATAATAATAATAATAATAAATTAATTAATATACCCCTCCAAAAATCTAAATGTGATTTTATTTACATTAAAAAAACAAATAAACTATAACACCAATGAAACGAAATAGGAGCAATAAAAAAAAAAACAAAATTACAAAATGTAAACGAAGCATGTGTAAAATAATTTTGGAATAATTATCTAATAAAAACAAAAAATAATAAAATGACACAAAACCATATACTAATCATGTTATGTTAATAAATTTGCTTCTTGAACTAAAATTGTGATTAAAGCAGATCTACACTTGAAGTAACCTGGAAAAGACAGAGACTCAAGTCTGCTGAATTAAAATAAAAATTTATTTAATATATGACTTGAACATACAAGAAATAAGGCAAGCTTATTTTTCTTGTTCTCCTCGACTCCAAACATTTTTTCTCTTGGTGATGACTCAGACTAAAAGTCTGTAAAATGCCAGGACTCAACACTTATTGAACTTTAAATATTTTATTGAATTTTCCTTTTTGAATGTTTTGTTGTTCAGGGGGCAAATTTCTGCAAGTTTGAATGGCTGGTTTTTCTTCATGAGGCCATCCAGATGAGGAAAGGCAGTATAACAGCCAGTAGCACAGAGCACAGACTCACAGCCTGCAGGTAAAGCACCAAACACAGTGCCAGCACTGCCGCTGACTTGGCAACACGCTGACTCAGTAGCAGCTTCCTCATCGTCTTACAGAACTGATGAGGAGAAGAAGAAGAAAGGCAATAATGTAAAACCATCTATTATAGTGATGGTAATTTAAAACCCTTAATCTGCTCGTCTTATAGTGTGAGGAAAGAAATACACTGACGTGTATAGGGGGCAAATATTCAGTTTTGTGTTGAAATGAATTGAAAGGAAAAGTTTTTATTTTATTAGAGTGGTACCTGAAATTTTCCCAGTGTCACAGTCACAAGCCTAACTTTAGACACACCTGTTTAACTGCACTTTGACAAAAATATCTAATCGGCCAATCACATGGCAGCAGTTGAGTGCATTTAGGGCCATGATCAACCTGCTGAGCATCCGAATGGGGAAGAAAGATGATTTAAGATGATTTGTTGGGTGTTTCAGAAACGGGTGATCTGCTGGGATTTTCTCACACAACCATTTCTGAGGTTTGCAGAGACTTTTTTTTAAACCTACAGCCCATCTGAGTATTGCTGCTGACCATGTCCGTCCCTTCTTGTACCCATCTTCCTGATGAATAGTTGCCCCTAACATGCCACAAAGCTCAAATCATCTCAAACTGGTTTCCCAAACGTGACGATGAGTTCGCTGAGTTGAAATGGCATCAAAAGTCACCGGATCTATTTGGGACCTTTGGGAAGTAGTAGAACTGCTCATCATGGATGCTCAGCTGACAAATGTGCAGCAACTGTGTGACGACATCATGTCAATATGGACCCCAACCTCAGAGGAATGTTTCCAGCACCTTATTTAATCTGGACCACTAAGAATTAAGATGGCTCAGAAGGCAAAAAGGAGGCCCAACCCAGTACTAGCAAGGTATACCTAATAAATTGGCCAGTGAGTGTGTGTTCTTTTGGACTGCAGTGCAGAGTTTAAAATCAGCACTGTGTTTCCACTAGATGGAGTAGTTGCACAGTAATCTGGTTTTCATAGCTTTACATTTGTAGACAGTCACTTCTGAAACAAGTGAAAACCATCCACAACACATGCTTTTGTGCTTGTTTATCAGCTGACCGATAAATTGTCTAATCTTAAAGGTACTGCCATGCTACCACACAGCTGTCTTTAATTACAACTTTCGCTTTTTTACAAGTCTTCTATCCAAATGACGTTCTTTAAGCCGCTTTGCTCTTTTTAAATTTCACTTTAATTGCCACACTCGTCTTCCTCCAGTTCATGCACTGCCTTCTTTCACGATTATGGTACATGCTTTTAATCGCATGCTGCAATCAGACGGCCTCGGAACAATGCAGCAACAACAAAAGAGCTTTCACTCAGGGCCTGTTGCTGCAACAGGGAGGCTTAACCCTATTAAAGAGGCAGGCTGGTCTGATCTGTGGTCAGTGTTAATCTGCAGCAGGAAACAACTGCTTCGCAGCTGAAGTGTAGGAAAGAAGCATGATCTGATGTGTGTTCACTGTTGGAGGAGCTGTTTGCTGTTCTTTCAGAGATTAAGGTCAGAGTTTGGGTGAGAAGTTTTTACATGAGGATAGATTGTCCGATGGTTGTTTAAATGCATTCACTGATATGCTGTCGAGTGGCGCCCCCTAGTGAAGAATGTCACACACTGGTATTGCAGACTGAAACCGATTGAAAGCAGCAGGTTAGCAATCTGTCTGCTTTTATAAAGTGCAATTATTTGCCAACCAGGAGGATGCAGGTAATCCAAATTGTGGATTACAGGTCTCCTGTGCAATTGCCTTGCCATTAAAAAAAGACCCCCAAGAGATTAAAGATGTTGGTGAACAGCTGGTTGACCAGATTGGTTGCTAAATATGAAGAAATTCAATGAAATTGCTAATTTCCCCTGATCGCAAGGAGGTTCCTGTCCTGTTCTTGCTTTACTGTGACAGTCAGTTACCTTCATAGTTTAAACATCACAAGCGCTTCAACTGCTATTTCAGCAGCTTAACTTCTTAATTCCATTTTTCATTTCCAAAGTCAGGAGCAGGATTTGAATCCATGCCGCCCACTGAGGAGTTGGACCTTGAATGTTGAATTTTGTGGCATTTACCCACCCAGAGACGAACAAGTGGTGCCATTACAGCTGCTTTCAGTGCTTCCACATAAACTGAGGAGAACTACAATAATAAGTTGAGCTTTCTATCAGCTATAAAAGACAAACTGACAACAGTCGTGCAGTTGTGTGATTGATTTTCCAAACGTGACTTTAAGATGCATCTATTAATAAGAAAAAAACACATTATCATCTCTAAGATCACCTGAAATGTCTGGAAGCTCATGACAGTGCCGTATCTGCAGTACATGACAAAGTGTTCACAGTTGTACCACAGCAGGCTGTAGGGCACTTCTCCCTCTAGCTTCTCTGCCCTTCTGGCCACATCCTCCCCTTTCAGCACTGCGTGGCTTAATACCTGCACACAGAAGAGAGCAGCCTGCATGTTGAAGTATGTTTGGGCAAGATCCCAAACCCCAGGATTCCTCTGTGTGGGTGTGTGTTTGAATGTTTGATAAAATGCTCAAGCACAGGAAAAAAGTGTTTGTATGACTGTGTGAATAGGACTTGTAGTAAAAAAGCACTTTGAGGTCTCAGTAGTAGCAGAACAGTGATTAAGTGCCCGATTACAGTAGGAAAGTGCTTTATATTCACAATTGTAGTAAAAAAAAAAAAGAGCACTCAAATTGTAGTAAAAAGGCACTTAATATTGGTGAAAAGCGCTATATAAGTACACGAGTATTTACCATAACCCTACGTTGCCTGCAGCTGTTGCCACATCTATAATCCCTTCAGATTAACATTTATTTAGAAGGTTAGTTCCCAGTTTGTTGGCCAGAAACATTTGAAAAACAACATCGTGTTCTCTCTTTTTCTCAGTTTAAAGCTATAAAAGGTGTTGCTTCACAGGCAAGTGTTTCTCTTTTTACTCACTAATTTGGATTAACCCAACAGTGGGTTCATGTATATTAAGCCCACAGTCTAGCATAAAAATAGTATAAAGAATCCTTAAATGTAACTTTATGACATCTCATACCAATAAAGTGCCTTTGGGTGTATTACTATTTAGACTAAGGATTTATCAATAATAGAATAATGTGTTAAGTACTTTAATTATAAGATGTTAAAGAAGTTAAAATGTTTGTTTTGTCCTGATGTCACCTTATCCATAGGGTTGACCCGTATGTCTGCTCCATAGGCAAAGTCCTCTACTGAGTCCACCCTCACACTGCCACACTGAAGACACAAGACACGGGTTAGATCTCATTTACGACTGATTCTTTACCTGCTGTCATGTGATATGAGAGAATAAGCTGTTGCACATTAAACCGGATGCTCAGCTGCTGCACCACTTGGTGTACCTTAGCCAGTACTCCAAGTAGGAGTCTGGTGTTGGAGACCATCTGACTGATCCGATACTGGTCACTGGAGATGACGGGCATGATGTCTGGGATGAAATGAGCTACTCTGTGGAAAGGAAAGGAGTCATGAAAAATAAATGGAAAGTGTGAGTCATTGGTGAGAAAGGAAGGAAAAACATTTTCACTTTTTTGAAACAGAATTTAAACCTTTGAACTGTTTCACTGATATTCTAGCTGTCTGTCACCCTTACCTGTCTCCACCCAGGTAAATCCCAAAGTGTATGAAGAGAGTCCTGGGAACCTCCAGCAGGTCTCCTCTGGTGAATATTGTGTCATATTTACTCTTCCTCTTCTCCCCTCCATGACACTCCGGCTCCTCTTCACTCTCCTTCTCTTTCTTCTTCTCCGCCGGTGGCTCGAATCCCGAGGCTGAGATAAAAAGCAGACCGAGGAGCGGCAGGGGAAACATGTCGAGAGGAGACCAAGGGGAAAGTGGAGCTGTCTGCGGTGTGGTTTTGTTCTGCTGGTGGGTGGGGCAGAGAGGGGATTAGAAACTGCTGGGAACCTTTAAGAGCCTTTTTTGAGCAGCACACTCTACAGTCACATTTTACATTGTTGACGTTGATCTCTAACAACATTTTAGAGTCTTAAATGTGATCAAAGATCCGTGCCTTGGTCACAAATAAACTTTAAAATCTTGATGCAGAATCTCAAACTTGATTTGAAACATAATCTTACCATCTGTCAGATAATATAAGCTGCAGCCATTGTTTCCATGTAGTTGTAGTTCCCACATGTCACCAACAGATGGAGGTAACAGTGTACCAATCCACAGAAGACTACGTTTATAATGAGAAACATGAGAAGCGTTGTATGAAGCAAAACACTTGGGACGAAGCTTGAAAGTGGATATTTGGTGTGACCACCTTTATTCTTAAAACAGCCTGAATGTTCTATTGTAATTTTTATAAGTAGTCTTGAGGAATAGTTCTCCAGACTTCCTGAAGGACATTCAAAGCTCTTCTTTGGATGCTGCCTGCCTTTCGTTCTGTTCTGTCAAAATGATCCCACACTGCTTCAGTAATGTTGAAGTCTGGACTCTGCACGGTGGATCATACATTTTTATGTTGGACGCTACTTTTCATCATTTCATCAAAATCTCCAACGGCACTGAAATGCAGCCCCAAATGTTTCAGTGTTGAATCTCTTCACTTTGTCAGGTCTTTGAATTTCATTGGTAAAAATCATTTACAAGACTTAAAAATTCTAACAAAAGGAAAGTAGTTTTTCTAACTTTCACATCCTTGACTGACAGAAGAACCTCGGAGACTCCAACAAGGGTGGAATTGACGATGTGGTTATGTGGCTGATAAGGAATACAAGATATGTTTGCTTCCATTTCCTTTATTTACATATAAAACACAGCACATTGTTACAAAGGTAAAAAATAATTCTGTACAAAAGCTTGTGACTGTTAGGAAACAATCAGGTCATGTAGACTATCTGCAGACATTTACACACGAGCTTCACCTGGTTACAGTACTAAAAGGAACATTCAAACGGAGGGAAATTAAACGACTGACTTTTAAGACGGTCAAGATGGAAAGAGTTAATTTTTTTTTCAAGTCAATAAACCCTTCAGAACCGTATGTATGGTCTCAATAGAAAAATAAATAAGTCATCTTTGGTTCCTTTACCAGCACAACCTTTCACCTTGAGACATCATTAGTCAACCAAATTGCGTTGGAGACACAACATTTTTGAGTTTTGGTGAATTTTGAGCCTGTTGCTAATTCTGTTAACTACCCATCTCCAGTTTTTCCTCTTTTTAAAAAAGACAAACAAAAAACTGAAAAAATAAAAAGCAAATCACTTTCTGTGCAGCAGAAAAAAGCTACCAGATGGTGAAGTACAATTTTAAAAAGTTTTTTGAAAAGTTAAAATGTTTGCAGAAGACTGCGTTCACACTGTTGGTCTTCCAATATGGCGGCTCAGTGAGCTCTGAACCAGCGGTAAGGCTTGAACGCTGACAGTAAGTGCAGCTCCAGGCGGCTTTTAGCTCGCCATCCACAAGGTGAAGGGGATGAGGAAGGCTGGCAGGGCGGTGCTGACGGATATTCCCATATAAGCCATGGAAAGGAGCCCTAGCAGTGCTGTCAGCATGGCGTTTCGCTGGTCCCGGATCAGCAACTTCAGCCACTCGCAAAACTGGAGAGAGAGGACGAAAACGGGCACAAAATTAATTATGATCATATTAATAGAGCAGCTGAAGAGCTTTAAATGTGACAAGACAAATATAAACTCAGGATTAATTTTATTTCTCAGTGAACAGAGAGGAAAAAACCCTAATCAAATCAACGTGACACAGTTTTTAAAACCAGGGCAACTCCCCAAAACACTCAGCAGTTTTCCAAGGTGTAAAGCAGGTAGGTTGGTTGGTCTATAGGCCTTTTTTTTTTTCAATTTACACCCAGTGATTCGCTCAATACACAGATAAAACTATTAGACACAGGATAAGTTCACTCTATTCCCTCCCCCCAAAGACTACCCAAAAAGCTCAAATCAAAGAGCTTTTTGTGGTTGATACAAATGAAGCAAAGCACCAGTCTTAAGACTTTCTCTAAGCCGACCTCTTGTAGCAGAATAACGACCATAATTGACCTGATGTTTATTTTTGTGAGGGGCCCTCAGAGGTCCTTTTAAGAGCTTCTGTTGGCCCCTAGCCTCCCTTGAAATGAACCTGCAGAGGCAGACTCTGAGGCTGCAGACAGGTCTGATGTTTAGGTTAGAGATTGCAGGAAGTGAAACTTGATCAGGGGAAAGTTTCTCTGCTGCAAGAGAGAAACCACAGTCTGTTCTTTATTCCTGCTGCGTTTAGCTTCAGTTTCATTATAAGATAGGATAATATTTTATATACAGCAAGAATTTTCATTTTGTATGTGTGTTCAGAAATGCATATATACATATATATTTTTAATGTACAAGAAAATAAACTTTTAAATGTATTTTTCCTTTGTTTGTTTTTTTTAGCTGAGGAGCATGTACAGCTTTCTACCACTAGAGGTCTCTCTTCTGCACATTGTGCAAGACAGCGCCCCCTGTGACGTTAACTGGTTTGCCTTTTGTTTTTTTTACGTGTAGGTCAAGTGCATTAAGCCCCAGTTCCACAGGCCTACAGACTGCTTGCCAACCACTGGTCGCTAGGGAAACTGTAGCTGTGTCCCAAAACTGTGTATATACTTTAACGGGGTTGGTGGCGTGAAAGTGGTCGTAAAGATGTATTTGGTGGTGCACTAAAAACATCCTCGCGATTGACTTGGTCGCTAACTGATAGCTGCGGTCACCTGCAGTTTGTGTGAAAGATGCTGAGTTGTTATGACTCGCCAAGCAGTAGTGACACTGATAACGCAAATTGTAAATCAGGAATCTTTGACCTTCAAAGTAAGAGCTGCCTTCTTTTTTTTCTTTTTTACATGTGTGTGGGTTTTTGCAGTAAGCCACAACTTTTACTGTGTTCAGTTTTTTGAGTCACACTTTTTTAAAGATTCACTAAAGCTTAGAGTGTAAAATCTGTATTTAACGCAAACTATTGGCAACCATGGCAACCTTCCTCTAATGACCAATGCAATCACAAGGAAGTTGTTGGTGCAGCGCCCTTCAGCAACCTAGGGACCGTTTCATTGTGGGGTCTTTACCTTAGAATATAAAGCCCCTTTAGGAGACTATATAGATAAAATGAATAAATGAAAATAAAATAAAATGAAATGAATAAAATGAATCAAACTGAATAGACTGGAGGTTCCCAGGCGGTCGCTGACCGGTCTCTATGTGTGACTGAGGCACTGCTTAAACACGAACAAAGAAAAACAACAGAAAAATACAATGTTTGCTGAGTTATCCTAGCTAGCAAGTAAACTGTTAGCTAAAAATAGCTTTGGTGCTCAAATAATAATAAATGATATTCCTGAGTGTTAAATACTCAATATATTAATTACCTGTCAGTTTTTTTTGTTTGTTTTTACTTTTTGGTGCTTTTATGTCAAATGTAATGAACATTTCACTTCGAACTTTTTACTTTGAACTTAGATGTTCAGAGGAACTGGTGAAAATGGTGTAACATGCTAATAATCTGTTTTCTCATTAGCATTTTGTATTAGCACGGGGCATAAAGTAAAGCTGAGGCTGACTGGAGTGTCTCTAGTTTTTCAGATATTTGGACAAACCCAAAAGGACTGCACCCATCTGAACTCAAACAGCCTCAAACAGAGTTGCTTCTGTGATGCCTAACCACAATCTGAATTAACCACAGAGAGGTCAGCTTTCTGATGTGCAGGAGCCTCTGCTGCATCATCATCATTATCATCATCAGAGCGTACCAGCCCAGATTCTGCTGCTGCCTTTTGGTTTCTGGCAGGCGACTCTGGTCTGAATGCAGCTCTTGTTCTCAGGACTTTTCCAAGGAGTGACCCAGATTTTCCTTTTCTGCTCAGAAGCAGCTTCACATTCACTTGGAAACAAAGGCAGAGAGCTGTAAATGTTGTTTTTAATGTCTGAAAATGAAGACTTAAAGCTCTTGAATAAATCACTGCGGTGAACAGAGTTAGCTGCACAAAGAGACCCCCCCCCCACACACACATTCATTTTGGATGTGTTTTTAGCCGTGATTATTGCTATTATGGCTTCTTTCCACTCCTCTCTTCTACTCTCTGTAGGACTTTTAAAGATCTGTGGACAGGAAATAAGTTGCAGCCAGACTAGAGCATGGCAGAACACAGTGAGCTGGTTCTACAGCAATAATAATAACTAACTACTGACTGTTTGTGAACCTAAGCTGCAAACGATGCTGTGATCCTGTTTGCTGTGATTCTTTTTATTTTTAGGCCACTTAAGTGATAAAAGCTACTATGTTAAAGTAACGTCATTGCATTCAATCAATAATAATAATGTCATGTAGGTGACTATTTACTTTTAGTGTGTTTCACTGTGAAAACTGTTGTAATATTACTTCATCAGTCTAAACAGATGTCAAACATGCGGTTCGTGGTCTAGAATCAGCCCGGCAAAGGGTCCGATCTGGCAAAGTGGATGGCTTTGAAAAGATGTAAAAACCGAAAAGGATGAGGGCATGAATCTTGTTCTATTTCCTCGTTAAAAATGTGTAATGACACCAGAGTTTGAGCTGTGAATGTCACCTGAGGTCTGAGTCAGTGTCACGTTTTCTGCCAGCACCCACAGCCATCTGCACCAAACTAGGTAACAGATAAAGAGTTCAGATTCAGATTTTTTGTGGCCCCACATTTAAAAATCCAGCCTCAAGTTCACAAACCATCTACACATTCAAAATCGAATGACTGCTGTAAAAGAAAAGGAAAACAGGGCTTTGTTTACAGCCTTTTAAACACGCTTGGATGCACCTCGACTCCACATTCAAAAGGTTGAGAATAAATAAAGATTTACAGCAGAACAAACTGTTTCTGCTTACCGTGAATAAAGTGTATCACTGTGAAGCATCAGTGCAGCCCTGTCACTGTCGCTCTGATGTTGCGCCAAAAATTACACTTAAACTGTCATAAATGACTTGTTGGCCTATAATTTGTTAAAATGTGTCACACATCTGTCATAAATGATACGGAGTCACTCTGAGTGTCAGTGACACCAAAAATGTGTTTTTCAAGATCGATCTGGCAAAGAGGGCAATAAACCTTGTGGCAAATATAACTTAAAGTTTGTTTACAGAACTTTTTTTATAATGGAAATACAACGACACATAAACAGAGCAGGTTCTCCTTCATCGATCCTGTTCACTGCGATGTGTTTACCATCAGGAGAGATATTAGACATAAAACACCCAGCAAACACGCCGTGTCGGTCTTGGGTTCGGGCTCACCTTGTCCGTCTGCAGGCTCTGCGCGGTGCCGTAGCGGCAGTAGGTGACGAAGTGCTCGCAGTTGTTCCATAGCAGGCTGTAGGCGACGGTGCCCACCAGCCGCTCCGCCCGCAGCGCCACCTCCTCCCCGGCCAGAGGGCTCTTGCGCACCGAGCGGTCCATGGCGTTCAGCAGGATCCCGGCGCCGTACGCGAAGTCCTCCACAGAGTCCACGCGCACGCTGGCGCGCTTCGCGATTACTCCTACCAGCAGCCGTGTGTTGGTCACCATCTCCTCGATCTGGCGGATGTCGGCGGTCAGCGCCGGGAGGATGTCCGGGATGAGATGCGCCACCCGGTCGTCGCCCAGGTAGATGCCAAAGTGAGTGAAGAGAGTCCGGGGAACCTCCAGCAGGTCTCCCCGCTGGAACCGGTGAGAGGCTGAGGCGGGCAGCGGCGGTGAGTCTTCCCGGTCACAGCGCTTGCTGGTGGGCGGCGGTTCTGCGCACTCTACGCCCAGAGGAGGCAGCAGGCTGGAGAGCTTGATGTGCGCGAGGAGGAAGAGCTTCTCCAGGAGGAAGGTGAGCGTGTCCAGCATGGTGAAGCTGAAGTAAACCGGTCTGTGATCACTGATCTGCTTCTCTGTGGCCTCCTCTGCGCACAGCCACGAGTTTTCCTCCTCACTGTGGATGGGAGGGGGCGTGACGTCATGGCCGCAAAGAGAGGCTGCAAGAGAAAAGCGGGTGTGGGACTGGGAGAGGGGGGCAGAGAGGGGGGAGCTCTCAGGGATCTGCAATAGGTTTGTGAGTCAGGTATGAGGCCACGGCAGAAAAACAAAAACAGAACAGAGCTCAAACCACAGAGCGTCGTCCTCCACCGCGTTCACCACCTCCACACCAGCCAAAATGCAGAGAGGTCACAACTTCCTAGCACAGCAAAATGTGGCTCTCACATATTCATCACAACCACCTTCCTGGGAACTGTGCTGAGGTCGCAGCTTTTCCAAAGTCACCAAATGGCCTAACACACACACACACACACACACACACACACACACACACACACACACACACACACACACACAGGGAGGCAGAGTGAGCTGGCAGTGTGTCTGCAGAGCTGTGTGTGTTTGTGTGTGTGTGTGAGCTGCAGGCTCAGCTCCTGTTTGTTAAACTCAGAAAACTGATTAGTAAATAAAGTCATTATTCTTGGTGTCACTTTAAACTCCTTGTTTACTTCCGAGCTTCCACCAAAAATCCCTGTGGGGCCTTTAAACACATCATCACCTCTGGAGCTGGAAATGCCAAAAAAAGGACATAAACTGCAGTTCCTCTAACGACCACTGGAGGCTGGGACTCCCACAGACTCCTGCGTTAAAGTGTTGAACTTTAAATGAACATGTTGACAGACTCCTGCAGAAACAGTTTTGATCTCTGTTGCTAACTTAACCCATCATAACAACTGTTAGGGGTGTGGCCTTTTGATTGACTGACAGGTGAATGGCGACTAGGTGGTTGTAGCAGCTAGTTCAACTTCACTAATTGGACTCACTGAACTGGACCTGTGGACTAGCCCTTTACCAGCTGAACTGGTAATTTAGCTCAACTCGGTTTTAGTCATTTTCCATAACAATTGAGGACCACCTAATGTGCGTGTGTCATTATAGCATCACAGCCAATAGTCCTGTGACGTCATTTATACCTGCTGTGGCTTTTCATCAGACTTGATGGTCCATGGCATTGTTTTTGTAGGCATTTACCGTAGCCTGGTACCAGGTACTCCTTTCTCTCTTCTTCTTTTTATTTCTATTATTCTATTCTATGGATGGATGATTCTATTCTTCCCTTTTCCCCCTGCTGATATTTCAGCTGTTCTTCTGCCTGGTAACAGATTTGGGGTTTCAGCTTAGATGCATCCATATATTAGCATATCTTGCTAATATATTTTGAGCCATAATTGACATATTTAGCATTTTTAAAATAACTAATTATGACCCAAATTCATTATACTTTAAAAAATCCTCCTGTGAGACACTGGCAACCCCCCCCCCCCAAAAAACAAACAAACAAACAAACAAACAAATAAACAAAAAAAAAAAAAAAAAAAGACTTGGCATGAGTTGAATTCCCACAATCCCCCCACTCTTTGCATGGCCATACAGCTACAACTCTGGACACCTACACCAATTAAACTTGCTGAGAGGCATCGTAAAAGTTATCACCCCCAGCTGCATTAAGCTAACATGCTGTATAGATAGGTGCCAGATTTCTAATTGGTGCAAAGAAAATATAAAATATAAAAAAATACAACCAATAAATATAAACGTCTGCAAACTGAAACATAATTAAAATAGAGGATTCATTAGATGAGCAGTGAGGAAACAATGACGGTGTACTCAACACACTGTATAAAAGTTCTGGAACAATTTCAGGACTTTCTTTTGGCTCAACGTAGATTTTCTGGGAGTGATTACACACCTAAGCCTGATTAGTCTCTATATAGTTCAGGCAGAGTCATATACTAACTTTTGTTTTTGCTCACAGCCACAGGAAGTCACTGGAGGGGAAAAAAATAGTTACATGGCGCTCCAGAGCAGCAGCCTTTAAAGCTGGGTCACCTTTGGTTATTAGACGAAAGGACCTCAGTGAGTCAAACTATGGAGTTCATTTTGTGTCACTGATCCATGAATGGCTTCAAATCAAATGAGGTTTGCATTTCACAGTTGAGAAAATTAGCTTTTCTCTAGCAGCTGAGGTTTTTAAAGCCTTTACAATCGAGGCGGAATTTGTCCAACTCATAAAGATGTGACAAAAGCATTAATAACTGTTCTGACAAAAGCTGTTTTACCTGCACTGTCCTCACACGAGTTTAAGGTTAAAGTCTACGCCATGTCCGATGTAACTGAATCGAACACTGTGGCTGCTTTGCATGTGTGAAAACAGATTTAATTACCAATGCTGAGAGCAGCAGTTGTAGTCAGGAGGACAGAAGCTGTTTTCATCCACCTCTCATTTCTGTTATTCATTCTTCTCCTGCCTTTCTTCCTTCAGAGAAGAAGGGGATTGGGAGGGGATTAAGGGTCGATTATAGAAACACACACACACGGACACACTGAGCCGCCATCCCCCTGCTGAGACAGCCTAACTGGTGCTGAAAGATTGAGGAGGGATGAGATGTGCCTGCTGAATGAGTGTTGATGTGATCCCTGCTGAGACGCTGCTAAAAGGTGAATGGAGTTGAGTGACAGGCTGCTCAGCGGGTGTGTGGGTGTACCTATGAATCTGTTCATGTGGGGACCAGGAACTATTTCAGACCTTGTGAGGACTTTGTGCATGAAGGCATTATGTCTGGGTTAAGTTGTTATTTTGTTCTCATTTTTTTAACTCGATGGATTTTTTAATCTTTAGTTTCACTTTGATCTTCTTCTTTCTGTCGTTATTTTGTGTCTGTTTGTGGTTGTTATGAGTTAGTTTGCATCTCTGATACTGGTCATTGTCCCTGCCTCTTTTTGGTTGTTGTGAGTGTGATAGTTGTTTAGCACTTCTTTGCAAATATTTGCATCTTTTTCTCTCTTTCAGAAAACTCTACGTGACCTTTCCAAACCATTGTTATTAACGACGTCTTCAGCCATGACAGTGAAGATGAGCTAAACAGTGATGACATATATGCTGTACAACATGTGTTGTACAACACATCAGAGACTAGCATGTGTACTGAATATTGGAATAAAAAGTTAACTGTTATTAAGTTGCCAATGTCAGATACATGCTAGCTAACGGCATATGTTAGCGGTAACATTATTAATTTGTGCAATTACATGAAATCAATGAATCACGTGTTGAACATGATATTATCACTGTACACGGGTTAGCTGCAGAAGTGATTTGACAGGCTAAGCTAGCATTTCTAATCAGACCTGATTGTGTCAGTTATAACATTTGTACAGGCGCTGGTAAATAGCTTTTTTGTGTTAGCAGGGTCACTAGTGTTAGCTAACCTTAGCAGAAGAAACACAGCTTACTGGGGATCTATGCTTCAGCGACAAATCTGAAGCTATATCATAACCGCAAACCCCTCTGAAACTTATGTAGGTTAAAGCTGTGCTATAACCTGCAGCGTACCTCCCTAGAAATATAACTTCACATCAGGTCTACGCAGCCTGCAACTACTGTGATTGTTCAGTATTCCTCATGTGCATTGATCGTTACTTTTTCCCTACAGTTGAACCATAACAGCCCCAAAAGGACTCAGAAAAGTCAGCAAATTCAGCGATTGACGAAACTATGGATGTAAGAGGATGTACAAAGAATTGGAAAAACTTGAGAGACAAATGTGTTTATCCCCAAAGAAAACTGACCACAACAAAGACAGGGACCCAGAAGAGGAACAATCCCCATCTCTAACTTATGTACAGTGGGGCAAAAAAGTATTTAGTCAGCCACCGATTGTGCAAGTTCCCCCACTTAAAATGATGACAGAGGTCAGTAATTTGCACCAGAGGTACACTTCAACTGTGAGAGACAGAATGTGAAAAAAAAATCCATGAATTCACATGGTAGGATTTGTAAAGAATTTATTCGTAAATTAGGGTGGAAAATAGGTATTTGGTCACCTCAAACAAGGAAAATCTCTGGCTCTCACAGACCTGTAACGTCTTCTGTAAGAAGCTTTTCTGTCCCCCACTCGTTACCTGTATGAATGGCACCTGTTTGAACTCATCATCTGTATAAAAGACACCTGTCCACAGCCTCAAACAGTCAGACTCCAAACGCCACCATGGCCAAGACCAAAGAGCTTTCGAAGGACACCAGGAAAAGTATTGTAGACCTGCACCAGACTGGGAAGAGTGAATTTACAATAGGCAAGCAGCTTGGTGTGAAAAAATCAACTGTGGGAGCAATCATCAGAAAATGGAAGACATACAAGACCACTGATAATCTCCCTCGATCTGGGGCTCCATGCAAGATCTCATCCCGTGGGGTCAAAATGATCATGAGAACGGTGAGCAAAGATCCCAGAACCACACGGGGGGACCTGGTGAATGACCTGCAGAGAGCTGGGACCAAAGTAACAAAGGTCACCATCAGTAACACACTACAACGGCAGGGAATCAAATCCCGCAGTGCCAGACGTGTTCCGCTGCTGAAGCCAGTGCATGTCCAGGCCCGTCTGAAGTTTGCCAGAGAGCACATGGATGATACAGCAGAGGATTGGGAGAATGTCATGTGGTCAGATGAAACCAAAGTAGAACTTTTTGGTATAAACTCAACTCGTCGTGTTTGGAGGACGAAGAATACTGAGTTGCATCCCAAGAACACCATACCTACTGTGAAGCATGGGGGTGGAAACATCATGCTATGGGGCTGTTTTTCTGCCAAGGGGACAGGACGACTGATCCGTGTTAAGGACAGAATGAATGGGGCCATGTATCGTGAGATTTTGAGCCAAAACCTCCTTCCATCAGTGAGAACTTTGAAGATGAAACGAGGCTGGGTCTTCCAACATGACAATGATCCAAAACACACCGCCCGGGCAACAAAGGAGTGGCTCCGTAAGAAGCATTTGAAAGTCCTGGAGTGGCCTAGCCAGTCTCCAGACCTCAACCCCATAGAAAATCTGTGGCGGGAGTTGAAAGTCCGTGTTGCTCGGCGACAGCCCCAAAACATCACTGCTCTCGAGAAGATCTGCATGGAGGAATGGGCCAAAATACCAGCTACTGTGTGTGCAAACCTGGTAAAGACCTATAGTAAACGTTTGACCTCTGTTATTGCCAACAAAGGTTATGTTACAAAGTATTGAGTTGTATTTTGGTTATTGACCAAATACTTATTTTCCACCCTGATTTACGAATAAATTCTTTACAAATCCTACCATGTGGATTCATGGATTTCTTTTTCACATTCTGTCTCTCACAGTTGAAGTGTACCTCTGGTGCAAATTACTGACCTCTGTCATCATTTTAGGTGGGGGAACTTGCACAATCGGTGGCTGACTAAATACTTTTTTGCCCCACTGTAGCTTACCTAAATTACCCCTCAAGCTCCACAAGGATTCTCAGCAGAACTCTAAAACAGGCCTTAGAAGTTTAAGTCTGTATTGTGCTTGAAGCTAGTTGTTTGGTAACGTTAGTGGACTAAATTCAAATTCAAATTTTATTTGTCACACACACACAACCATACACAGTATGACATGGGGGTGAAATGCTTGTAGCTGTACAATGCCCGACCATTAAATGACAGAAGAAAAGTTTTACAATATTTACAATTTACTACAAAAATTTACAAATTAACTTAGGAATTTACAGTAAAGAATGTGCAAATAGCAGAAGAGATTATAAAGATTATAAATTATAGGAATTATAGGATTATAGGAAATGTGTGGTGGTGCGTGTGGTGACGTGTGTGAGAGTCCAGTCTTATAGTGACGTGTTTGGGAGAGTCCAGTCCTACACCTGGTTCAGGCCCCGAATAGCCTGGGGGAAGAAGCTCCTCCTCATTCTCTCTGTTTTGGCCTTAATGGAGCGGAAGCGCTTCCCAGACCTCAACAGTGAGAAGAGTCCATTGTTGGGATGGGAGAGGTCCATCATAATCTTCCTAGCTTTGGACTTGCACCGCTTGGTGTAGATGGACAGCAGGTCAGGGAGCTCTGATTGAATGATGCGTTCGGCTGAGCGCACCACCCTTTGCAGATCTCGTCTGTCCTGCTTGGTGCTGTTCCCAAACCAGGTGCAGATGTTTGCCGTCAGGACGCTCTCGATGGTGCAGGAGTAGAAGTTCTTGAGCACCTTCAGTGGCAGATGGAAGTCTCTAAGTCTTCTGAGGAAGAAGAGACGCTGACGGGCTTTCTTAACCAGGGTGTTGATGTGACAGGACCATGACAGGTCCTGAGTGATGTGGACACCCAGGTATCGGAAACTGTCCACTCTCTCCACTGGCGTGCCACTGATGTTGAGGGGTTTGTAATTCCTCGCCTGCTTTGTAGTGAAGTCCACGATCAGCTCCTTAGTCTTGCTGATGTTTAGGAGGAGGTTATTCTCCTGGCACCAGGTCTCCAGGTTCCTAATCTCCTCCAGGTAGGCCGTCTCGATGTTGTCGGAGATCAGGCCCACAACAAATTTCTAAGCTAGCGTTAGTTAGTGTTGCTAACTGTCGACTGTCATAGACTTTGTTAATCTTATACTAGACAAATTTACACATTATGACAGCACAAGGGTTAGTAAGAAAAAGTCAACTAGAAGCTATAACAATTCTACAAGTAACTCTTACTATTTACGAATGATTGTTATATAGAGTAAATACACAAATAGAAACATCTTGTATGTACATAAAGTACATTGGGGTGGCAATATGTAGTCCTTTGTGTTTGCATTTGTGTACAGTACAGTCTAGTTTGACTGCTGTCAGGATGAAGAATCTGTGATAGTGTGCGATGAACATCACATTGTTTGGATTTTCACGGAAAACTTCATGCTAAGCCTTTCACAGTTAAAAAAGAAAAGAAAATGATTTTAATACATGAAAAAGTTACATAAGTGTTTCTGTGTCTACTTACGTTTTATTTAATTCATTTAGCTAATTATGTTTTGTGTCTCTTCTTTGTTGCTTTCATCTTTTGTGTTTTTTGTCTCATTTTGAAGTAAGGCCTTGGTTTACATCAGTTTGCATTTGTTGCGTGTCTGTTTTCTGTGAAGTTAGTTTTCGTCTGTTTGTGGTTGATTATTTTGTTTTCAGTCATTTTATTGTTTCTACAGTTGCATGCATCTTCCTGTTTCTGTCAGCACAAGTAGTTCTGGATCATTTTCTTTATATTTGTTGTTTTTCCAGAGCATTCTGTGTTACTTTGAAGCAGTCTGTTGGAGTGCATTTATCCTTTATTGCCTGATAGTGTTACAGCCAGTGCAGGGCCTGCTGTGAATTGGCCTGTCTGGATGTGTCCTGGCTGCTCTTTTGTCTTCTTAGCTGCTACTTTGAACATTTTGGAGGCCAGGTACAGGAGAGCTCCAGTATCAGAAACCCTTTACTTTGTAGCTTGTGAGCTATGCGTTTTGACTCTTGCTTCATGGAGAAGAAGGGATAATAAAAGTTTGATATTTTGATATATTTGTCCCTTTTTCCCCCCAATCCAGCGCCCTTTTTGTTACTTCCACCACCTAACAACAGGCCTATGGAGTAGGTGACAGTGATACGGATAAATAAGAAATAAATTCAAATATGAAAGACGGTAACTCGTAGAAATATGGATCAAAATCTGGTCCCCAGTTATAAATTCAAACCTCTCTGTCAAAAAGGATTCTTACCACAACAACATGCACACATACACACATGTGTTAATGCTCTCCAGCTGCTTTGAGGAGGAGATATGGGATAAACACAGCAGCTCATGTCAAACAAAACCTACATTAGCATCTTATTACAGGTGAAAGTACTCACACTGGGCGGAGATCCTAAAAACACAATCAGAAATGGCACCAGAACTTTTACAGCCTCTCCCATGTGTGTGAAAACAAATCATACTTTTTTATGAAATCCAATATTTATAATTTTAAACACAAGAAGCATACCTTGACTTTTCTGAACCAGAGTGAGTCCTATTAAGTCAACGGACATTGAATGAGTCCTTATAAGGAGTAATAGCCATTTTATTTTAGCTATTATTATTTTGTCATTAACGACTCAGATCAAGGTACTTCTGGCATCCTCAAAACAATGTCAATTATTTCAGGGGAAACTATAAAAATAGGCTACAAGTATCTAGGTTATTATATACCCAGTGCACCAATAGAGACCACTGACAAAAACCAAAGGAAGAATTGGTTCTTGAAAAAGTGGGTTAACGTCAAATATGGACCCAACGTCAAATGTTTTTGAAGAAAACTGTTTTTTGAGGCTAATTTGAATGTAATTTAATGTGTCTGTAGGGATGGACTAGATTTTTGCATACTAATCTAATTATGGGGCAATCCTTTTGTGGAGTCGTACTCTGGGAGGTCACAGCTCCAAAATAAGACGTGAGAAAAGTGGGAAAGCAAAGTGAGAAAAGCCCAATAGACACAAAGAGGGAAGAAAAATGACCGATGGGGAGTAATTCATCTCCTTTTATCAATCTTGACAGCACAACAGAGCGACTTTTACCCTACTGAAACAATACGACTAGTTAGAGCACTGCAGGACATGCCATTAATTAAAAGAAGAGAAAGCTATCCAACTATAACGTCAATACGCTTTATAAATGAAAGGTTATTCATCTAGTTTGAGTTTTAGACTAGCTCAGAATTGATAAATTAAGAAATTGTGGAGGCAAAGTATTATTAGCATTCGTATGTGAGAAGCCTTGCGATATAAAAACCATCAAAAAATGACAGTGCAGTCTAGTACCTTTTTAGTGTTAGCTTAAAAACTAAAGCTAAGCTAAAACTTATACAACTATAAAATAATCAAGCCTCAAAGCCAGTGATAACCAAATAGGATATGTATCATGAATAAAGTTTAAGTTCATATTTAAAGAGTATAAGCAAAATAAAAAGCTTGAGCTGTGCTTAGAGTATCACACAAATATTGGTCTCAGAAAAAAAAGATTTGCTAACCTAGCTTCCTACTTTAATAAAAATTTGTCTTTATTTCTCCTTCTTTATCCCACATAAATTAAGTATCACGTATAATAACAGACATATTTTATACATATTCACCACATACAGATAGAAATCGAGCAGATTCACCAACTAAAGTTAGGAATCATCTTCACTGTTATGTAGCATTACGATGTTTACCAGTTAGCTACATTTTGATTACTTTAAATGTTTATGTAGCTTATTTAACTGTTATAGTGTATTCAGGTGGCTCAGAATAATCTTTTTAGCTAAAATAATTCACAAATTTACTACGTTTTTTTGAAGTGCCTTAACCTAACCAAGTAGTTTTTATAATATAAACATGAGGCCTTGATTATACTGTACAGGACATGGACAGTTAGAGACGCAGTAGCCCTTCTTGTCAATTTATGTTGTAAATTTATGTTGCATGTAGCACCTTGGTCCTGGAGGAACGTTGTTTCGCTTCACTGTGTACTAACTGTATATAGTTGAAGTGACAATAAAGCCAACTTGACTTGACTTAAGGGCAGGTTTGCCTCAAGTATGCCTCCTGGGGCACATGGGCAGCTGACACATTGTAATATGAAGTCTGCATGGTCACAGAAAATTGGCAGTCCTGCTTGTGTCCTTCTTGGGCCCAAGCAGACACTAGTGGACTTGTAGATTCAAAGTATAATCAAGGCTTAAACAGGTTTTTAAAAAATAAAAATAAAAACACTAATAACATTAGTGTTTTTATGTTACCATACTAGGACCTCAGTTTATGCTCACATAACCACAGACTGAAATGAAAGTAAAAGCGAGGTGGAAATTAACTAACTTGAAAACACAAAGGTCTCATAATGCATTTCTTTTTCTCCCGGTTCTCACCAGCCACCACAGTCCCAAGCTAGCGTGTCAGAGCATGATGCTAAAGGACATCGCACACATAACTGGGAGACACAGGAGAAATTTGATGAAGCTGCATTATAAAACGTGTTGGGATAAACACACATAGTTTTTGCAGCACCACCAAACTTCTTTTATGCTCCAGTAGCTACCTGGTGGTCTGGTGAGCAGATTTCAACAAGAACTTGTTTGTGAGAAACATCTCCCATCCTCCCAGACAGATTTGGAGGCCCTCAATGTGTTGCTATACCTCGCTGTGCATCAGTCCGAGCAGGACAAAAGCATTGGCGCCGTGACAAACGATTCAACAAACTGGTGACCTGCTGCTTTCACATTGATTAATGCACACACACACTTGTTCCCATGCTGTCTGCATGTTCTGAATGTTAATCACCATCCTTCATCCTCTGTTTGTCAGTCTGATGTTCACCGTACTCTGTAGAACTGGAAAGGAATTTAAAAGACTTCCAAAATCCAACAAAATTGTTCTCTGATGTTCCACAAGGCTCCATTTCTGGACCTCTGCTTCTTCTTTCAAAGGAATACAAGTATTTTTTTCTAGACTGAAGTAGTTAGGCACTGTATGGGTACATATCACCAAATATGAATTGTATTTATCAAAAACTATTTACCAATGTTCCCTTGCTTATCATTAAAATTTTAATGTTTATTTTTGATTGCAAGTCTTTACTTATGGTCTATTCTCTTTGTTATGCTAACTGTTATTATTACACATATGTATGTTTATATACATACATACATGCATATATGTATGTGTGTGTTCTTTAAATGGTAAATGGCCTGTATTTATATAGCGCTTTACTAGTCCCTAAGGACCCCAAAGCGCTTTACATATCCAGTCATCCACCCATTCACGCACACATTCACACACTGGTGATGGCAAGCTACATTGTAGCCACAGCCACCCTGGGGCGCACTTTAATTGTAGAGAAGAAATCTGCTGTTCTTTAACAAAACGTAAAACTCAAATTACAGGAAAAATAAACAGCAAAACAGAAAAATTAAGTAAAATTAACTTAAAAAAGCTTTTTTTTTTTAACTTTTATTAGTAACTCTGAGTATAAATGAAGGGAACAGTTAATGTAGCTTTCATATAAATTCTTATAATCCTATCCACTTTTACTGAAACATGTTTATTTGCTTATAATCTTTTGTCACTTTAAAAAAAATGCTTTGTTAAACTATCTGAGGCTGAAAAAGTTAATTGGCTATTTACTTGGAGCATTTAATTGCATTTTTATTGTGCTCTCTTTTATAGTGTGGTAAAGTATTCTGTTGTTATTGTGCTGCTACTTTATCGGCACACGTTCTTTGGCGGTTTCACTCCCTGCTGGTCTGGTTTTATTTTCATTCATCGCCACAGCAGAACAGTAAAGTCTCAGAAACATACGGTACCCAATAGCTTAAATTAAACCAAATTTGGGGGTCGTTTGTTTTTTGCCTGCATCTTAAACTGTATGACATATGCATAATATACTCTACATGCAAAATGACTGGAATCTGCTCTGGAGTCCTAGAACGCCTGCTTTTAGGAACGAAGAAACACATGTTAGAGATTTCTGTCTTGTTGCTGTTGACACCTTTTGCTGCTCAGCTTCCTGTCACAAAGACAAGCTTGTTAACAAAAAGGGCACACACACAAACAGCGCAAACTGTAAGCAGAAGGTTTGATAATAAAAATATCTTTAATCTCTTTAGTATCTACAAAAATCACTTTCTATACAGAATATTTTAAATAGAAAGCAGAAAGCCAAAGAGTTAAACGTCTTCATCAAAAAATAGTAAATAAGTCTTAACATATTACTTATAATCTTAATTTTCAGCCTATTTCAGACCTTTAATTACAAGAGTTTCGTCATTTCAAAGTACTGGTAAGTTTCAAGTAAATAATTCTAAAATGGACAAAAAACAACAATGTGCCCTTTAAGTTGGATATTTAATGAAAAAGTTACGTGATTTTGATAAAATCTATGTAGTTGTACAACAGCACACATGGTTCCTCAGTAAGGCTTCATGATACCAGTTTGACTAAAGTGCATTGATTACGAATAAGGCAATGCTGGCAATTCGTACCAGTAAGAGAGAAAGCAAGAAAAAAAAATCAGTGGTGAGAGGCAGTGGTTCAAATATAATAACACAGAGAAAAGCTGTTAATAAGAAAAAAGCTACCATCAGAGTTTATGTTAAAAAGCTAATGCATTAAACAAAAACATCAAATCACAAAGATCACCCACTAACTTCAAACTGATTTTTTTCCAGACTTTAAAAAGTCGGCGGCTGCTTCTGTTTCTTTTGGTTGATGTAAACCTGCTGAAATAAAAAAAAAAGGCCTCTGGTGTTCCACAAGGCTCAATTATTGGATGTATGTGTTTGGACTGGCACTCTAAAACAACTGGATAGCTAAATATGAAATATGGCACAGATAACAGCAGGGAGCTTTTCTGTCCAGAGACCGTTGTTATTTAATATTGTTATTTATTACATTTTGGTTTTCTTAAGTCATGCTACAATCCCTTGATTAGCAAAGAAATGTCAAATATGTGGGGGAAAAGACTTCATAATTAAACTTAAAGATGTTTCTGTAGATAACCAAATTAAACCTTGAAGCAAAAATGTAGCACTTATTTTACAGGACACCATCACAGAACCTTCCTTTTTGATAAATGAACAAGCAGTGATATAGTTAAATTATTAAAATAATCTCGACTCAAAACAGTCTTGGTTAGGATGGCCCGTACCACTACTGAAAACGACCAGGTGAAGTCAGGAGGTTGAACAGGCTTTGCATCAGTCGCTCCAGGTATGACTCAAAACTAGCTGAGGAAGTCTATATTGACATAAAAGCGTGCAAATTGAGTAAACATGCCAGAAAATGAGCATCGATTGTTTGGAAATCTTTTCTGTACACGCTCATAAATCTTAGAGTCCATGTGTTTTGGGGAGGTGGTGTTGTTCTACAATGATGAAGGGTTTCTCCACACGATTACGACAAATGTTTCATGGGAAGAAATGTGGAGGGCAGATGTGAATCTAGAGTTTTGCTCCCTTCATCATTGAGATGTGAGCACATTTCCAGATTTACATGCAAAGTGGCGACACTTGCGGCTTGTAACTTCTTTTGGTTTGGGGGTTTTATGGGAAGCGCCATTTCAAGCTCTGACTTTGACACGATGCTCAGTCGTCCCTTAAATTCGAAAGACCAGCCGATTGATTTGAACTTTTCCCGTGTGACTTTGGCACAATTTATCCTCGTGCTGCTCTGCTCTCAATTCATGTCTGGAAGGATTTGTCTTGCTGTCATTTCTTATGGTTTTATTGTGCACCAAGCTCTTTGAATGCCCATTTACAGGACAACTGTTTATTTATTGTTTTAGGCAGGCTCTCTAATGTGGCTCCTTCTCTGTGTTTGCGATCATTCGGTCATGAACATACTTTGATCTGTTTTACATTTCTGACTGTAAACTCAAACTCTCAAAGTTTGAGTCAAAGTTTGGGGAAAAAACAGAAGTCACTTAACAAAGAAATTTGAGTATGAAGATTTTGTGGAAAGGGGGATATGATTCAGAGGTGGAGGATTTTATGAGATTCGAGCCTCGACGGAAGCTGCTGAGTGACTCCGACTCCAAATTCAGTCTGTTTGCAATTATGACTAAACCGGCTGGAAGGCAGAGAGTCAGTTTGGTTGAAGGAGACGTGCATTCCTGCGGGGCGGCGAACATCGGAGGAGCCGGGTCACGCCAAGGTGAACGAGACGGGGAGAACCAGGCGTCGTGCCCGTCGAGTGTCTCCTCTGATAGCTCACAGAAAACACTTTGTTTACCCCGTGAGGGAAACCCAAACCAGCTCTCCTTGTTCCCTGGGAGGTCAGAGGTCAGGGCAAGTCAAGATTATGAGGCTGATGCGAACAATCGGCCTCCAAACATTTTCCTGTATTGCCAACATCTGTGGCTCTGGGGTGAGGAAACTCTATTGATTCATTCAATCAGTCACTGAGTTCAAATCAAATCCAATACAGCGTGATGACGCTTTCACAACTTTTAACCCAATTGCATGAAAGTAAAATGCAAGAAAAAAAAAGTAGTTTGGAGAGTTGTTGGCAGTTTGGCTGCCTTTCAGGTGATTCCACTCTGTTTTGCTAGGTTTCCTCTTTGAACTTGAGATTCAAAATTAGTGCTGTCAGCGTTAATCGCAGCAAATCTCCGTTAGCGAGTTAGCGCGGATCACCCCGTGCATGGGGCTGCACAGCGGCAACGCATTAGCGCGGTTAGCTCATTAACGCGTTAGCAAATTGTAGATCTAATGCTCTCGATTTAACAGGTCAGTATTATCAGTCATTACGACTCAAAAATGTAGTTCCTCTAATGTCCACTAGAGGCTGGCTCCAAAAATAAGTCAGTAACTGAAACCCTGGTTTAGTTAATAGCAACTGAGCAGGGGTGACTTTTTTTTATTAAATTAAATAAATATTTAAATGAGCTGTGTTGACTCCGGACTGTGTTGACTGTATATGGCTGCTGTGCAGTTAAATGTCCATATCGGCTAACAAGTCTGTGGTCTAGTTGTGGTGAATAAAATTTGAATATTTCATTAGCCTTTTAGCATTAATTAGCAGGTTGTGTTCTCTGTACAGCCTACGGATGAAGAGTGCTCGGTAAACTTGCTTGTGATAACGCTTCACTACAAATATGGAACACCAAAAAAAACAACATGGCAGTCTTTAAATGTTAGCATTTAGTAACTGTTAGCTACCAGTTAATCTGCGTGAGGCGTAAACACTTTTTCAAGACACGAGGGAAAAATGTCCATGTCCTTGAATTTGAATTTCAGCATTATTCATTCTGACTGCAAAGGGTTACACTCATCAGCAATGATAACTTGGATTTCAGAGGATTAAGGCCCCCGTGTAAACTTGTTTGTCTTAAATTTTATCGAGGTGTATCCAGCTGAGTCCAGCTGTTTTTATGTGGATGCTCCTTTAGATGATCTAAATCTGTGGCAGATCTTGGGTTGCCGAGTCTTAGAGTCTTAGTCTACATGCCCCGCTCAGCCATATCGGAGGTACCTGAATATTTTGTGGTTTAAAGTTTGCGCATGTATATAAAATACAGATCCTGATTGTTTTTTATGATAAGAAAGACTTTTACATTTCATGGTTTTTGAGTCATTCACATTCACACATTGCCTCAGATTTCAAAGTGTGAGAAAAACATGCTGGAAGTTGATTAGTGGACTATTTAAAAAAAAATATAGAGGTCTTGAAGAGTACTTGGTATATGAAACTACAACTCTCACAGCAATCATTTTATATCCCCAGACTTGGAACTGTAACATTTTTAGGCCAATTGGAGACGGCTGAGCAGACGGCCCATGATGATTTGAGTTGTGGTGACCCACATGTTGTAAACATCGTGAAGCTCTAATCTAATTTATGTATAAAATGATCTTGTGCTCTTCAGGTTTCAGATGTGGACGTGATCTGGATCTATAAATGCTCCCTTTGTGTTTCTCTTGAGGTAAAAAGTCTCACTTTTCGCAAACTCTCTTTTACATCTCCG
Organism: Astatotilapia calliptera; assembly: GCF_964374335.1. NCBI lineage: Eukaryota > Metazoa > Chordata > Actinopteri > Cichliformes > Cichlidae > Astatotilapia > Astatotilapia calliptera. The sequence goes on from NC_137424.1 coordinate 64,350,426, forward strand.
TTTGCCTCCAGCTCTTTTTCTCTCCCTCTGTTCGACTCTCAGTCCACCAGAGACTTGAGGTCAGGCAGTCCTCTCAGCTTCAAGTCCAGCAGCATCTGACCGTAGGCTTTGCCCTGAGGAGAGACAGGAAATGTGAAAGTGTGCATGCTTCCACCTTGGAGTCGTTGAGCTTTACGGCTGTGCGAGGTGTTAAAAGAGTTTCTTTGATGTGCAGCAGAGAGAAAAAGAAACTTTACCAATGCCTCTGATAAACAATGAGGGGGAAAGAAAAAGCAGAAACAAGGGAGGAGAAAAGCTTTGATGATAAAGGACACGACCTTAAGTATGACGAGAGGTTTTCCCACCTTTTAGAGGGCCTGGAGCTGCTCTGCTGTCTCTACCTTACACCAGGGTTGTCAGACTCATCTTAAGCCATCGTTTACACGTACATTTTGATTTTAAGTGAGCCGGACCAGTGAAAATACGCTTTCTGTCATAACTGCATATTTAATCCCTGAGATATCCCAATATTAAAAAAGAGCCGGAATTTCAACCGCATGCATCAACCGATTTCTATATGATGAAGAAACACTGCTGTAGAAAAGAAATCTGTGTTCTAGAAGACATTAAAGTGTTAAAAGTGCAAGGTTTGGTTTTTAATTGATTGGGTTTACATCAGTGGGCGATGGAGGTCTTTGAACACAGTGATCAGAGCTTGGTGGAGACACGAAGTCACACAGAGTGTTGTTGTTAATTTGATATAAAGTCAGAAGATATTGCAGTAAATTTACTGGGTCTGTGTCATGATAGCAGCAGAAATATGTTGTCATACACAGTCATTTCAAACACTGGATCTGTTTTCCATCTTCTATTCTGAATAAACACGAGTTTATGACATTAGTAAATCATTGCATTCTGTTTTGAATTTACATTTTACACAGACTCAACCTTCTCTTTTGCCATAGACATACTCTTATAATTGTGAATGCTCATATTATATACTTGCAAATGGTCCCCAACCCCCGGGCCACGAACTGGCACTGGTCCATGAGTCGTTTGGTGCCAGGCCGTGAGAGGTGAAGCTCGGGCTGAAATGTATGGTTTTCAGGGTTTTTAATCATTTTTAATCATTAACTCGGTTTCCCGTGTTGTAGTTGTGTGTCTTATTTTGAAAGAAATATTTATGCGTTACCATAGTGACCAGAGAGAATTGAAGGGCAGAGGGGAGGATGTTGCAGGAACTTAAATATTGGTTTTTGATCACAATTTCATGTACCCACCATGAGAACGTCCCTGTACTGACTCGGGATATGTGCGCCTGATCGGCCCTAAAATCCTCTGGGTGCTGATTGGTTAAATTCAGAGGAGGCTACCCTTCCCCGAGCTTGGTTCTGTTGGTGGTCATTTCCTTTTAAAAGGGGGTTCCTTCTCCCCACTGCTATCAAGTGTTGCTCAAAGAGGATCTCCTGATTGACGAGGTTCTCTCTAATCAATGAATCTTGTGGACTGCTGCTGCGAAACAATATAATATGAATGATATTTAAAACACTGATCAAAAATAGGAGCTAGAAATGGATCAGTGGGGTGGTGCAGATATTTTGAGGGGAATATTACATCTCTGATGAAGTGCAGAGACAAAGAGAGAGCTAAAGCAGGATGAAGAAGGAAAAGCATTTGTTTTTAAAGTTTGATACTGCAGTTGAAACACAAACAGCAGACTAAAGGAACACCTCAGGCCATGGATTTGCTCTTGTATATTTACATTACACCATAGTTTGGAGATGTTCTTATATGAATGAGGGGCAGCCAATCCAAACTGAGTTGGCCTAAAGAGGGAGGAGCATAAAATGGATTCAGACAGAGGATGAACTGAAGGGTTCAAAACAATCCTTGTCTCTCACCCTGGACATGTGAGTCATACAAACATACCCTGAGATTGAGCTTTTTAATAATTGGTGTAAATCTCATGAGTGTGTTTTTATTTTTATTTTGTTAGTAATAAAAAAACAATACAGGTTCCTTCACAGCCAACTGAATGACGATGCAGAAGAAAAGAGATTTCATGTTGTTCTGGTGAAGAAACGTGAGAACTGCGATGGTTTTCAGGTGCATACAGACTGAAATTAAGCTGTAGACCCACTTTGAACCAGCTGCCCCCTTCCTCGCCCATTACATGAGATCTGGAGAGACTGAACTTTCTCATTAAACTTTTACAGGCAGTGAATGGCTGAAGAGGGAGAGGAGAGGTGGTGGAAGGTGGGGATATTTCTTTCTTTAAACCAACTGCTTCAGGGGTTCGGCCGAGGATCTGATTCAGGTTAAAGTAGAAGGTTTAATGTCATTAAGTGCCCTCACAGATCCAGGAAGGGTCTGTATGTATAGATGTGTGTGTGTGTGTGTGTGGCCATGTGATACCTGGGGGTCACTGCGCAGAGAGGCCACTCCTCCACCTCCCAGTGAGCTCTGCAGGACAAAGTTAAGGCCGTGGATTCCTGGCAGAGTGTATCTGTGAATGACAAGGAAGAAAAAACTAAAAAAACCACACTCATAACCATGGTAACCAACACTTTAAAACCACACACACGGTCAACCATATGTCTTAAAAACACACACACACACACACACACACACACACACACACACACCATGTGCTGGTTTGGCAGTTTATTGCACACGTTAATGTACCAAGCGGGCTTTTGATGTGTGAGCAGTTAAACGTGTGGTTTACTAGTAAAGTGTGTGTGTGTGCGTGCCTCTGTCTGTAAGCAGTTAACTGTGTGTGTGCATGTGTGTGTGAGTGTGTGTGTGTGCATGGCCTCCCACTGGGTTGACGAGTGCCGGAGGTGCACTAATGAAGCGTCTGCGGCGGCAGGGAGGCGTTTCAGGGTGCGAGAGGAGACGCAGGTCAGCGAGCTTTATGGCCTCCATCTCTTCATTACGTTAATCGCTAACACACCGCGCGCTGAGTCACCGCTCAAACATGTCCGCCGTGGCCCTATACATGCTCAGGTACAGCCACGCCCACTAAGCTAGTGCTGCTCGTCTCGTCAAGGAAATTCAACAACCTCCAGCCAATCCAATGATAATAATTACAAAATATACAATAAATATAATAAATACCAAAAACCTGCAGTTCCTCTAACTGTCACTCTGGGCTCGCTCCTAAATTGAGTCAATCCATAGAGCCATATTAAAAATGTCCAGATTTTAACACGGGAGTAGTGAATCAGGTTCATAACATCAGAGGTCAAATGGTGGCAACCGCAGCGTTAGCTTGATACCTTAGTTTAACTTCTGGTGAATAGCACCCTCTCTGGCCACAAGTGGTAATGACAGTAGATCAGAATAGCTACTTTCAGCTGTTCCTTTATTAACGACTTAATAGAAGAGCCAGAGTAGGCGTATCCACATGTTTGAGCTGGCAGATGTTTATTTGAGGCAGGATTTTGTTTTATTTGAGGTTTGAGGTTAACCCCAGGTTTTTTTTTTCTACAAAGGTGGTGTTGCTTCTTACTGGATTACATCACCATGGCAACTTATGCTGCTAATTGAATGGGCTAACAAACAATTTTACAATAACTTTGCTGTTCTGTAAGTATTATTATATAAATTGGGACACCTATTTGTGCTTGTGGAGGTTGCAGGTAGACTGAGCATACATTAGAATTAGGGCTGTGCAATATGACCAAAATCTTATATCCCGATATAAGAATTCTATCGTCCGATAACGATATAAATCACAAAAATTTTACATTTTCTGAAAATTCTGTGAATCTCGGGCAGCTCGACCTGCGTGAAGTGTTTCCAGCTGCGCATAGTGTACCTGGAGTCGAGTGTTTTAACCGATGCATGAAACTATACATTTTTAGACATAAGTTGTAACGGCCGCCGTTTTCATTGTCAGTATTTATTACACGGCGTGCTGCGGGGAAAAGCCTGTTCTAACGTTTGAGTCTAAGCACCTGGCGGCTCTTTTTTACTTCTCATCCGTAAATAATCTGCATCTTTCACGTGATTCAGTTTAGTTTGGAAAGTCTCAACAGGATCTTGAGCTTTATTGTGAAAGGTTTATGTGGAAAATAAACAAGTGGACGTGCGATGGTTTTACCGTCGTTGTTGCTAACGACAACGCATAAAAAACAGGCGCTTGTCTGTCTGTAGTGTGGTTATATTAAATATAAGAGAAAGAGAGAACTTCAAGAAATTAATAGAGCCACTACAGTGACCATCAGTGCCTTCAAATTGCATAAACTTTATTAATATAACAGCTCTTTTTTTCAGCCATACGGCACCTTTAACACTAAACTACTGTACAGAGCTTTTCCTCCAAGGTCTTCAAGGTCAACTTCATGATTTATTGGAGGAAAAGTGACAAAAAAAAGATTGTCTATATCTCATCACATTTGACCTCTAACCTCTCTTTGAAGGTCAATAGGTTGATCTGAAGGTTAGAGTGATAATAATGTTATATAAAGCTATTTAGATCTATGTTCCTTACTGTCATTGTAGGCATATAAAGAATGTGTAATAAAGAATAAACATGTGGATTCTAAATATCATGTCACTTTTGACCTCCGACCTCTTTTTCAAGGTCAAATAAGTTCAAACTTTTACATCTTTTATCTTTAAAACTATGCTAAATATCTACGTTGTTTTTTTTTCCAAAATTGACAACCTTTAGGAAATGATGCTGGTATTGGGCATTGTAAATTTCACATCACAGTTTGCATCCAAATATGACATCACATTTGACCTCTGACCTCATTTTTACATTTCACATCTGCCTTTTTTTCAAGTTGACCCCAAAAACAGCTGTCATTCATTACCTACTGTTTAGAAAGTTGAATATATACAACGTATATCGATATACTACAAAATCTATATTTGAATTCATGATTTCAGGTTTTTACCCTGGTAAATAGATACATGTCTTCCTGCTTATTTGAGCTGCTTGCGTTTAACTTGACTTTTATCTGCTTTAACAAAGGAATTTCTCAGCTTTGGGGTAAACAGAGTGTATCTTATCTTACACAAATTGTGTCTGCTACTAATCTAACAGGCAGCGGATAAACTGTTTATAATCTTGCAGAAAACTCGTCTCTTTGTGAGGAGTAAATAAAAACACTGAACCTTGAGATTCTTCTGTTTGGAGACAACCTGGTCATCCACCGCCTCCGGCTATCAAACACCAAAGCCCTGGTTTCTATTACGTCTCCTCTGCTGTGTCATTACAGGGTGATTACCTCGAGGAGGAGGGCTCTGACAGTGAGCTGTGTTCATGGTGTTGTATCTCAGTTTTAGTGGAAGTCATGCTCCTGGTTTCCATCAGTATGTTGTGGGCTTTTTTTCATGACTACAGCATGAGGGTTTCGGCCACAGCCATCCTTCAGTGTCTTCAGCACTCTGTTAAATCTTTGTCAGTGTGGTATTTGTGGGGTTTGAAAACGGAGCCGAAGGCCTGGTGATGATGTTTTAAGTAGGATTTTAGGTTTCCTCTTGTTATCCCGGCAGACACAACACAATGAACAGCTGTGGAGCATTACCAAATCAAAAAGCAACTGATCGGAAAGGCACAAAGCACTTTAGCTCATTTACCTAGCAACTGTTTTCATTTTCAACAAATCAGTACATTGTTAAATCTCCTTTTGTTTTGTTATTTTAAATCCTACACATTTAAAAGACTGACTTCCCTTAAAATGGAAAGGGAAAAACTCCCTTTTAACAGGATGAATCAGGCTCAGGGCCATCTGTCGCAAAATATTGCGGAAGAGAGTCAGAGATTAATAATAACTAATAATTAAAAGCAGAGAGGTGTATATACACATAGTGAGTGAGAAAGGTGACTGGAAAGGAAAAACTCAATGCATCATGGGAATCCCCCGGCAGCCTACGTCTATTGCAACATAACTAAGGGAGGATTCAGGGTCACCTGGTCCAGCCCTAACTATATGCTTTAGCAAAAAGGAAAGTTTTAAGCTTAATCTTAAAAGTAGAGATAGTGTCTGTCTCCCGAATCCAAACTGGAAGCTGGTTCCACAGAAGAGGGCCCTGAAAACTGAAGGCTCTCCCTCCCATTCTACTTTTAAATACTCTAGGAACAACAAGTAGGCCTGCAGAGCGAGAGCGAAGTGCTCTAATAGGGTGATATGGTACTACAAGGTCATTAAGATAAGATGGGACCTGATCATTCAAGAGATCATCCACCACTGTAGTCTTTTACTGACGTCCAGGTCTTTTTGCGTTGCTGAGTTTACCGGTGCTTTCTTTCTTTCTCAGGATTGACCAAACTGTAGATTTGCCACTCCTAATATTGTAGCAACTTCTCTGATGTTTTTTTTTCCTGTTTTTGCAAATTAATTATGACTTGTTTCACCTGCATGGGCAGCTCCTTTAAACATTTGTTGTCTGTTCACAGCAAAATCTTCCAAATGCAAGCATCACACCTCAAATCAACTCCAGGCCTTTAATCTTCTTAATGGATAATGACATAACGAAGGAATTACCCACAGCTACCCATGAAATAGCCTTCGAGCCAACTGTCCACTGACTTTTGATCCCTTTAAAAAGAGGGTGGTTAAGGAGCTGAAACTTCTAAACTCTTCATCATCTGTAAATGTGGACACCCTCAAATGAATTGGAATATGTTTCAGTAAACAGGTAAAAAACCCACAAAACTTGTGTCAGTATCCAAATATAAATTGAATTAACTGTAGACCATATACTATGATGTATATTTTATCATTGTTACCTCTTGAACAAAAGCTGAACATCTGCATCTTGATATTTTAGTTATATTTACATGTTGGAAACTGTATTCTAGTCTACTGACTGATTTAAAATAGTGGTGCACAGAGGCAAAAGTAAAATAAGGACCTGAGTGTATCTTTATTCCTCTGTGACTCTCACAACAAACAGCCTTTTCCCCTCCTGCTCACCGTGTGACGGCATTCTTCACTCCTGGCTTGATGAGGTGGGAGAAGTATTCCTCCACTACAGAAGAAGTCAGGTGTTTCTTTAGATAGGGGAAGTAGAGTGGATGGCGAGCTACGACTCCTACAGAGACAGAGATGCACAGATGTGGCGATTTTAATTTCTCTGGGATTAAAACAATCACTCGTGTTTTGCTCATTAAAATACAAAATCAAAAACAGGGCTTTACTATACTATGCCTGAATATTTTTCCAAACAAAGAGTGCTTAGAGCAGTAAACTGTAAACGGTTACTGTAAACCTTCGTCTTTATAATTGGCCTCCTTTTCGTCTTTCCTTTGAACACTGAACGACGTCACTGACCCTTTGAAGATATTTGAGTCTTGTTAAGGATTTTCTAAAGAACTCTCTAAACAACAAATGGGCTCACTTGGAAGATTTTAATGAAGCACGAATAACATCTCCAACAATAACCTGCTGAACCTTCAAGGACTTCTCAATCAGACTCCAAACTGACACACACAGAGATTCCTGGCCTCTCATTGGCTGTAATTTTGAGACAGTCAGATTTGTGTGGTGAACTGGAGGTTAGACAGGATTTAATTTAGTTTGAATCAGTGTTGTATATTTCTGAATATCATTCCTGAGGTTTATTTGTTCTCACCAATGTTAGCAGAGTCTCCTTTGTCGCCGCTCCTCGCGTACGCCAGCTCATCCAGTCTGTAGCTGTGTGGTCCACTGGGCAGGTCTGGGCAAAGAACAAAAAAAACAAAAATGCCTTCAAATTTCTTTCCTTGGCTTCTGATAAAACGCAGAAACCAGCTCAACGTCAGCATTTCAACTGAGGACTAAGCCTTCAAGTGACAATTAAAGAGCCTCAAGGGCTCCTCGACAAACCCTTGGACCTGTTAAAAGAGCTAACCTTTTCATGGACCTTTCAAATACCTGCAAAGACCTTTGATATGTTTTAATGACCTTAAATCCATTGTTGCATATATTTATGTTGAATGGTATTGTTATATGTAGTTTTTGTAATTGTTTAAACTGGAACAGCAGTTCTCCAGGTTTTCCCAAGGTTTTTCAAAGTTTTGGACTTTGGTTTGCTTTGGCTGCTTTTTTATTCACTTTCAGTACGGTCTTTGTATGTTTATCAGCCTGTTGCAAAAAACAAAACAAACCTAATTCGTTCCAGTTTATTTCGTTGATTCTATGAAAAACACCAACAATAACACGGGTTATAGACATGAAATAGTATTCTTGCACCAGCAAGGTGACTTCCAAGTGCTATTCACTGAAAACCTAGCATTTCTTGCTTTTGCTTTGCATTTGTAAAAAAAAGTCAAGGAAGCTGGACAAAGAAAATTGTCCAGTATGGACAAAAGAAGAAGTGACAGACCTAAAAAACTAAATACCGCAGATAAACAGTATCAGAGAGTCATATCCTTTGAAAACAGTCCATTAAAGATCTGACACAGGACCTGACAGTCATCTGGACCATCAGTTGATCAATCTACTGTTAACTGAAGGCCCAGTTAACAGTAGATTGCCCAAATGGTCTCAGTGGAAGTGTGGCAGCCATTTTTAATGAAAAAAGTCTGAGGTGTGCTAGATTACGCTAGAACTGGACTGAAAATCAGTTGCAACAGGTCCTATGACGTGATGAATCCAAATTTGAAATGTTTGATTCAAATCACTGTCAGTATGTACAGATGAGATCAAGAGAGAGGTTCAACAGTCTGTTGTACCTTTGTACAAGTGGAAAACACTGTGCAGGTAACAGATTGTAATGGTTTAGGGCTGCAGTTCAGTTGGAGATCTTGTTAAAATTGATGGAACTATGAACGCAGAAATGTGCCACCAGATTCTGATTCACCGTGCAGTACAAGCTGGAAAGCGTCTAATTGGTTACAACTTCATTTTTCAGTGTAACAATGATCCCAAACACACTGTCAATGGAGTAAAAGCACACCCTGGATAGAAAAACACACAGTAAAACATAATCAGTCATGGATTGTCAAGACCACAACATTATTGAAACAGTGTGACCCAGTCTAATGAATGAAAGGTGGCCAACATCCAAGAGTTTTGAACCTTCTTCAAGAAGGTTGGAGGATTATTCCTGAAGACAACTTAAAGAAATGACAAGAAAGCTTGGCTAAGAGAGCTCAGGCTGTGTTGAAGAATAAATTTGGTCATACCAAATATTGACTTTCAAGCTCATTAGAATTGTACAAACTCAGTTCTTGAACCTTGCTATGAACAGCTCCCACACTATTGAAGAACTTGTAAGTCCGTCTTAAGGACAGCTTTAAACCTCTAAACTCTCATTAATCATCCTAGTGCCTACATCTACAATATTACTACAACCACTCTGTAACTGACAGAAACCAACAACTCTGACTCTGCTTTAGCTGTCCATGTTGCCACCAATGATTTAAAAAAAAAAAAAGGACTCTCAAAGATGAGTGTCGGGAACTTGTGGATAGTCTGCAGGACACTGGAAAGAATTATGTCTGCTGTTTTAAAGATCTGATGTTCAGCCAGACAAACTGTACCTGTAACACTCAAAACACTCACTCTGTTAATTATGACCACGTACCTAAAATCACATTAAACCCATGAAATATGATTTTGTCCAATCTTTAATTTGTGTTTGCTAAAGTGACTTTGAAGTATTTCTTTCTGCCCACATGTTCTAATCAGTAATTAATAATAGGCAGATAAATTGCAACTAAACTCAGTCAGTGACTGATTTCTAAATGGAACCATATGAATAAATATTAAAACCAGAAACTGTCTTCTGGCTCTTCACTTGTTTTGGTCTTTGTAACTGGAGACTCTTCTCAGTCAGGAATTTATAAGAGTGTGTTTTTGTAAATAACGTTTCTCGGCTTCAGTTTGTATCTTGTCACAGCTTCGCACGAGTGTCCTAAATTCTGCTGTGATTGCTGTCCAGGGCCATGTGAAGGAAGCTCTGGTTGAAAGGGTGAAAGGATAAAAAGTGGCACAGCTTGTACTTCTTAGGAATCCCAGATTCAGACAGCCTCACAAACACAGAGCAGCAATCCTGCATAGCTGAACTGTTTCTCACAACCTCATGACTGATCTGAAAGTCTATTAACTTTTGCAGTTTGAGGTTTTTTAACGAGATTTTTTTAAATACTTAAATCTTGATTGTGTTAAGTGGGCTTTGGTTTGTTGGTGTGGAGTGGTTTGTGAATCCAATGTTGAAGCATTTTGAATGTTCATTGCTTTGGCCAACACAGGGTGACTCCTCTGGTTCCAAACAGAAGTGCAATGGTACAGAAATCTATGAGGGAAATACTGTACTCACCTGATCTGTGACCTCTGTGAGCACCTAATGACTTTAAGGCAGTGGTCCCCAACCTCCGGGCCTCGGACCGGTACCGGTCCGTGAGTCGTTTGGTAACGGGCCACGAGAGTTGAGGCTCAGGCGTGAAATGTATGGTTTTCAGGGTTTTTATCGGTTTTCAGCGTTATTTTGTTATCGTTTTTATCGTTAACTTGGTTTTCCTGGCTTTTTTCACGTGTGTTATGAATAAATCTTCTTTTTTTCGGTACCGGTACTAGTTTTATTTTGTTGTATTTATCCGCGACACCTTAAAGGCTGGTCCGTGAAAATATTGTCGGGCACAAACCGGTCCGTGGCGCAAAAAAAACCCCTGCATTTCCATGAAATGACGTCACTTCCAGTTTCAGGCAGGTAATGGCGGACATGCGACTGTTCGCGCTGACGTCTATTCCAACGTAGGAAGTGTTAGGAGACCTGAGCAACTCAGCACTTCCTTTGGCAGATCCGGATCTCATTATTTAAGTCTGGTTAAGTGAATAACAAAGAAGATCAATCTTCTAAGTCCTCATCACTAGAATGGTGTGCATATGGAGACAAAACATTATGAAGCTCTGATTAATCAAGGTGGCATTTCAGTGGTAGCCATTCATTGCTGATGGCAGGTTAGGCTGATGATTTAGTTTGAACTGTATCTTGAAATATTGACTAAATAGAAGTTGTGGCTTAGACAACCAAGTGGCTCACCTGGCTAATTTCGTACCAAAATAATCCTTATTCAAAAGATCTGTTATGTTTTGTTGCTATTTTGTTGTTATTTGGATGCCCCCCCAAAAAATCTTAGCCATTATTTACATATACAGAAAATATAATGCAGGGTGTTGTTAACAGAGATATATGCCAATTCTAACTTGGTGATTGGCATATAAACATCTGGAAGTTGTTTGGACTCGTTCAAGGTCCAGAATATTCTAGTCATGATGCTTGGAGTTACACTTCTAAACAAACCATGGATCCTCCTCAAGGACTGGTTGAGCCCTCAAGGATCCCACTAACCTCAATAGCCCATTCATCCTCGCCGCATTGGTTGCTTCATGCGTCAATGTGACAGCATCACACAGCCGCTTTCTTTTGTCCATTTGTAATCTTTTGCAGAACTTATGTGGAAATCTCCCTCTGTGAGTTTTGTGCTAACTGAGAAGGCCTGTACAGGTGGACTTGCTCACATAGTCTGGCTTCAGGCTGGTCTAATTTGAAAAAGCTGTGACGAAGGTGGCAAACATGCCAGGTTGGAAACCGTTCGTGAGGGTGAGAAAGGTGAGCATAAATGAGCCTTGGGAGTCTTAAGGCTGAATTTTCTCAGAAACAGAAACAAATGTGGAAAAAGTCTAAACACACTCACTGGTAAACTGGCCGATCAAGGCAGTAAAAATCTTACTCAAATTCGACATAAGATGACCTCAAAAAGTACCCTGAAGGACCTCTAAGTTCTTTCTTCTTGAACTTTTACATGTAAAAGTTCTCAAACTATCACTACAACCTCTTAAAGATAACCAAGAACTCTAAACATTCAACCATACTTTAATAATAAAGTAAATTAACCACTAAAAACAACAGGAAAGCCTGCTCTCTGATTGGCTGACAAGTGAATCAGATATTGTAGTTTTTACAATACCTGATTCACTTGTTTGTGTACACCAGAGCTCACAATGTGTGATCACAACGTGTGGTTATCAGGTAATTATAACAAATGCTGCTTCAGTAACCGGTATAAGTAACCAAAAACTGGTATTAATCTCTCTGGTGCTGTAATTAAAGTGCATGTTTGTTTACCTGCATCAGGTACATCCTCTACTGAAGTAGGAGGGGCTTCATCCTGCACAGGTGTGTCTGGTTCCTCCTCTGACAGAGACTCCACCAGCTCTCCACCGATGTGAATGTCCACCTACCAGGACATCAAAACTTACAGATGTAACGACTCTATAGACCCAATCTTTTTTAATATATTGTGACTTTATTAAAAAACATTTATTATGTATTTAAATATTAGTAAAACCAGTTACAGTATTACCTTTTATCTTTATATAACTGTACTTGACATAATATCAATATATACAGTTTTAAAGGTATTTATCTTTATAGTCACTTTATATAAAGGTTTTGTAATGTTAAAGCTTTATAACACATCCAGTTTACAGCTTTTGTGAAACAGCTTCATATACATTAACTTTAGTATGTGTTAGGGCTGTGCGATAGGACCAAAGTCTCATATCCCGATATAAGATATCTATCGTCCGATAACGATATAAATCACAAAAATGTAACACTTTCTGTAAATTCTGTGAATCTCGGGCAGCTGCATTAAGTGTTTCCAGCTGCGCGTCATGTAGCTGGAGTCGAGTGTTTTAACCGATGCATGAAACTATACATTTTTAGACATAAGTTGTAAAGGCCGCCGTTTTCTTTGTGAGTATTTATTACACGGCGTGCTGCGGGGAAAAGCCTGTTCTAACGTTTGAGTCTAAGGTTTATTTTTTAGCACCTGGCGGCTCTTTTTTAATTCTCATCCGTAAACACTCTGCATCTTTCACGTGATTCAGTTTATTTTGAAAAGTCTCAACAGGATCTTGAGCTTTATTGTGAAAGGTTTATGTGGAACAAGCGGACACGCGGTGGTTTTACCATCGTTGTTGCTAACAACAACGCATAAAAACAGGTGCTTGTCTGTCTGTAGTGTGGTTATATTAAATATAAGAGAAAGAGAGAACTTTACAAAATTAATATAGCCACTACAGTCACCATCAAAACGATGAAAAAATATTGCTGTAAACAGTTTATTTTGCGACACCACGAAAGAAACGATAGCGTAAAATGAAACGATAGATGTTTTTATATCGTCATCCGATATATATCGTTATATCGAACAGCCCTAGGATATGCATCTTTTATATAAAGTCTTTACATTCTTCATTTTTTATATTCGACAGACTAAACCTGAACATTATTTCCAGATAATGAGGCTTCTCTTTTAGCTTTGAGTCATCAAGTTACTCCTTAAAATAACATCATCCTTTTATTTTTATGATCACACTCACCTTCAGCTGAGATTTGGGATGCAAGAAGAAAAATGGCTTTAGGACAGGAGACCTGGAAGCCACAAAAATGGAATAAACAACAGGAAACCTCACGTGACAAGAGATGGTGTATGGGGACGGTGTATTTTCTCCACATGTAGGTAAAAAAGAAAAAGAAAAAAGAAAATAAAAAGCAGAAATTGGAAAAACATTTTTTAAACTCACACTCTGGGTCGTCCGCCCACAATGCCGGTGAGTCCGGGAGCTATGAATGTGAAAAAATGAGAGAAAAAGAAATGAAAAGCTGACAGTTTTAAGGAAAGTTGTAGCAGGTGCAGCGCCTCCTTCCTGTCCTAATTCGAGTTCAGCAACACTGACAGTGTGAATCATCAGCTTCCCGGGAGTCACACAGAGTTCACACTGAACTGGACCTGCCACCATAAACAAAAACATCTTCTGCTTCATGAGGTCACGACCTCCTTATCTGCAGGCGGGAGACTCCCGCTTCACAGTGGAAGGCACATCCGTATATGTGCCTTCCATCACAGCACAGAGCTCAGCTGTGTGAGTCCAGCTAATGTAATAACACACGCATTACAACATTAAACAAGCACATGAAGCATGACGGTTTAAGGGAATGTGGTTCACATGCTCAGAATATTAACGATTCAGATTCAGCACACTTACATAATTTTCCCTGAAAGCTGAAAACTGTGCTGAGACTGCTGTTCAGTGGTTGGTTGTTATTATTGATAAGTGGATGTACTCTGACATACCTACATAATTCATTTGTTCAATTTATTTCTGTTTAACAGCCTGTTTCTCACCTCAGGTTTTTGCTCCATGTGTTTTCTTAGGATCATTTATCATTTCAAATATTTTTCAGATAAACCCTTCTGACCGTGCCAACGTGAAATCCTGGACTTTCCTCTGATTTATGGGTGGATTTATGCTTTTCTTTGACTCAGTTTTGGACTGTTTTTAACTTTCTTTTCATAAAATGAGAATTCAATACCTGGTGTATTTCCTACTCATTGTGACTAATTTGTCATATGTCATATGTAATGTCATATGAACCCTCGCCTTCAAAATAAATTGCTTTGCTGAAGTAACCAACATTATTTAAAAGGTTTTATTTCAAAGCTGCATAGTTACCATTTCCAGTTTATGTCACACCTTCCCAAGTACTGTTCCTGCTTAGCGAGTAGGTGGTGAGTGTTTGCTCAAATGAAAATATGAACAACCGCAGCAATTTCCTGCAGAGCAAAGCAATCACAAGTGAAGCACCTTCTTTGCACCTGCCAGCAAACTCCATTAACCAACTGGTCTGTGTATCAGTTTTACTGGACAACAGTCTGTTGGTTGTCATAGTTTTCAACAAGTCTCACACACATACACGTCTCATGAGCGATCACACTCCACTATTCTTCAGCAAACCTCTCAAGCTTGATGGCCTTCTGACCGACAGATTTTCAGTGAGATTGAAGACAGGGCTCTGTGGAGGTCAGTCAGAAACGTCCAGTTTGGTCTTCTGGAGTTAAGCCATTTACCAGGAGAAGCAAATGTTTTGGGTCACTGGCGTGTTAGAAGACAGATCAACAACCCACACTTTCAAAATCTTCACATATACTTTTATCTTCGTGGTTCCTTCCAGCTTGACACAATGAAGCATCCTTACGACATAATACTTGTGTCACTGCGCTTCACTGTACTTTGGGTTGCACGCCTCTTCCTTCTTTCTCAAAACATAAGGAGCACCAGGTTAGTCTCATATGACCAGTTTATGCTCTTCCAGCAAGCCTAATGTTTCTCCAGGTTGTCTTTTTTTCTTCTCACTGGCCATTCCTGTGCTGAGTTCAAGTGACTGTCATCTTTACTACAGTTGCAGACGTGGTTCTGTGTTCTGGGGTCTTTAGACAGTTTTCAGTTTTCTTTTCAGTCTTTCAAATCTTTTGCTTCCAACCTCTGCTAAGCTTGTTATGAGCGGTGTAGCTCTCACGCCAGTTCTTGAACACGTTGTACATCCATCTCCTGCTTTATGAGCATCAACAATTCTTTTGGTCAAGTCTGCATTCATTTCTTTTATTTTAGGTTTTACTAATGTTTTCAACCCTCAGTTTTAACTAGAGATGGCACGATACCACTTTTTTATGTCCGATACCGATATCATAAATTTGGATATCTGCTGATATCGATATGAATCCGATAGTTCATCTTGTAATCAACAAAACTGTTTTCTTTTATATCTTTCTGCATTTTGTATAAGTTCATACTCAAGTTTAAAAAACAAAACAAAACACTAAAGCTATTTTGTTATACCTATATGCAAAAAATACACTGCACCCAAAATATTTCATAGTTCAGCAACACTGATCTATGTAATAAACCTAAACCTACACCATCCTCCCTATTCTGGTATTTTAAAAAGTACTTAGTGGAAATATTAAACAACCTAACTAACAGGGTGCCCAACTCCAGCAAAAATAATAGGGAACCACCCCTCACGCTCCACCTCATGATGCTTAATCGACGTAATCAACCTTAATTTAATGCAGTGTAAAAAAAAAATGCACAGAAATCAATTATTTTTCAAGAAATATTAAATAGATTCAACATCTTTCTTCAACAGAATTGCAGACTGCACAGATGGTACCTTCCCAAAGGAAAAAGTACTATAGCTTACTAGGGTATATTAGACTTAACAGTTACTATATACAGTAATGGACTTCTATACATTTTACATCAGATAAGAACTTTGGGTGTAAGATTCAGATAATTATTTATTAAAAGCTCGACATTTTAAATGAGAATAAGAAAGAAAAGTATGTCTTTGTGCCCCCTTTTCCCTGTTCATGCCCTATCGGCCCCCCTGGCTAAACTTTGCTAGATGCGCCCCTGCACAGTTACAGCGTCAGCTACGTAGAAAAAGATCCTGGAGTAGAAAGTAATATTAAATAAATTCTAACAACAGCTTATCAAGCTTAAACGTGCTGCTGTTGTTCAGCCGCTGGTTTCCTCTTTCTGGCACAAAGTGGGCCAAAAACAAAGAAGAGAGATGGAGTCGCGACAGAAAAGCCGATCAGCTGATCATTAAGCAGTTTCATGACTGAAGTAGCAGCAAGAAGAGGCAGTCGCTCCATATATTGGTTGTTAAGCTTAACGCAGGAATGCTTTACAAACATTCAGAGATGAACTTACGCACTTGCTTTACTTCTCTCTGGGATAACTTTCTCGGAGATGAAATGCTGGTTTGGTAGCGATGCTCCAAATACACACAGCCGCTCTATCACGTGATGCACACTGCTCCGACGTGCTACGGTTATGAGCTGAGTTATGCCATGGTGCAAGTTTTGTGAGGTGCTTTTGTGATACTTAATGGATCGGATTAAAATTTTTATTTCGCTCCGATATCCGAGCCAGTAATTTAGTTCAGTATCGGACCGATACCGATACGTAATATCGGATTGGTCCATCTCTAGTTTTAACTTTATTTAAAAAGCTCTGAGTCTGGCAAAGTCTTGCACAGCAGTGGCAACAAAAAGTTTGTTTTTTCAGAGCCTTAAAACATAGAAACTGTTTATGCTTTCTAAAGAAAAACAGCATATTTAAAAATGTTATATTGAAAACACTTCTGAGATTTTCAATAGCTGCATCAGTGGCATCAATTTTAAGCTCCTACATCACATGGTTCTCGAGTTATCGCATCAGGCCTTTACAGCTGAGGGGTAGGATGCATATGGGAGAACTTTGATGAAAGATAATCATGTTGTCCTTATGTAAGCAGCTGCTGCTACATGCTCAGATCAATTAACATAAGTTTCTAACGATACGATCTCTATATTTTCTATAGTAAGACGTAATAAGGTCAGTAAGACAAGCAAAGAAGTGTATCCCAGTTTTCTCAGGCCGCACTAACAGCAAGAAAGAATACGGACTGTGTTTGAATTTGTAATTAAATATTTTACTAACAGTGGTAATCTTATCCATCAAACAAGCCTCCAGTGTGGATGCATTATTCACTACTGTATAGACAACTCTGTTCTCCTTCTAATAACCATGAAAAGACACTTATATAAGCAGCTGCTACCACATCCAGATGTCCTCAGATCTCATCGTAAAGGTCTTTGCGTACTATGAACAAGTTTAGAGAGTTTAAAGAGGAGATAACGGGGTTAGTCGTACCCATGCCGGTCCCCGCAGGAGCCACTTCTCTGGAGAAAAGCTCCAGAGCTTTCTTCTGTTTGTGGTGGACGGCCAACCAGATCACAGCCTCCCGGGAGTCCTGGAAAAAGACAAGAAACGTAAATTTAATGATCACTGGAGATAGTCTAAGAGGTGAAAGTGGTGAAAGGAGTCAAAATAAGAGGCATGAAACAGGCTTTACTGCGACCCTTCACCTACTTGTGGTAAAGGAGATGTGAAGGTTGGATGTAGAACAGCGGGATTGTGTCAAGTTGAAGCGGGTGATAGAAGGGGGCATTTAGAGACTTGAAACAAGCTTAACTGCAACCCTTAACCCTTAGGAAGGGAAAGGATGCAGAGAAACAAAAGAAGGAAAACTAAGATGAAGGAAATCCATTGATCAGTAAACACTAAAAAAAAAAAATGAGGGGGGTTGTACCAAAAGAAACAGAGAAGGCGTCCAGCAGCTTGTTCAGCTTCTGTTCTTATGTGAGATCTTAACGGAGGCACGCAGGTCTGCCGAGGCTCCTGGATCTGAGCCCACACTGAGCCATGTACACTACAACTCTGAGGGGTTTCTGTTCTCATGTCTGCCATGACGTTTTTTCCTCCAGCAACTCCAGTTTCTACTGCTTTGTATAAAATACAAGGTTCCTGTTTCCTGCAGAGAATCTTCATCTTATTATTCAATTTTATGAAAAAATAAAAGTCAGCTGACAGGGCAGAGCTTTGAATATAAAGCAAGGACACAGCCACACTAAGTGTTTTTATATTCTATGTAATTTTTTTCCTGTTACGTCTTATTAAGTCTATGTTTTATTTATCTAAAACAGTGGTCCCCAACGCCCGCGCCCGGTCTGTGAGTCGTTTGGTACCAGGCCGCGAGAGTTCAGGCTCGGGTGTGAAATTTATGGTTTTCCGGGTTTTTATCAGTTTTTATTGTTATTTTTTATCGTTTCTATCGTTAACTCAGTTTCCCTGAGTCTTTTCCTGTATTTTATGAATTAATCTTCTTTTTTTGGTACCAGTACTGGTTTTATTTTGTTGTATTTATTGGCGACATCTTAAAGGCTGGGTCGTGAAAATATTGTAGAAGGTAAACTGGTCCGGGGCGCATAAAAGGTTTGGGACGGCTGATCTAAGATATTATCATTTCATTTTTTAAATATTTTTTAAAAAATGTGTCAAGTTAACATGAGAGTGATGGAGACTGACCTGCTGTTGGAGCCTCAAGTGGACATTAGAGGAACTGCAGCTTTTTTAGTCTGTTACCTTATAGCGAGCATTGGCACCGTATGTGTCTTCAGCTCCGAGGACCTGGATGTTAACCGAGCTGAAATCTTCCAGTCCCAACTGTTTAAACATCTTCTTTGTCCTAACCACACACACACACACACACACACACACACACAGCAGTTAATGTTTAAATCCACACAGTTCAGAGTACACGGAGCTGTGATTCTTGTTCCCACCGTTTGATGATGCTCTCTGCCGTTCTTCTGGCCTTCTTCGCTGCTCTCGGCCCGGTGACCGGACACACGGCGGTCGCCCTGAACCCGTCCATGTAAGTCGCACAAACCTGTAAGGAGGATGGTGAAGGTGACAGGACCCAAACTCTAAATTACAGTAAAATATTATTTAAAAAGTTGACCTGTGTGGCACTCGATATTCCACATTATCGACATATTATATCAAAATAAGAATCAAATACAGTTTGTTTTTTTTACCTTGTAGTCATGTGACGGGGCGAAGCCCTGCGCCCCAGTTACTCTGACAGCTCCCCCCTCATCACCTGAAAACACAAACAAAAACAACTTCACAACATCAAAATGTCATGTGTTAATAAAACAATGTAATGTAATTACTTTAATGGTATTGGAATGGTTGATTGGAAAATTGGAAAAATTGAAGAATTATTTAATTTTTACATTTCTAAGAAAAACATACATTTACAAACATTTCTTAATTAAAAATTCTTTTTGTTTTGTTTCTTGCTTTTATCATTTTAATTTATTGTATTTTTGTTTAACATATTTATTGCATATTTTTTATTTTATTGCATTATATTGAAATTTTATCAATCTTTTAATTTCATGTCGTTTAATTTTAGTTTAATTTTTATTTATTTTTTATTAATCTCATTTAAAAATCTATAATTGTTTATAAAAAACTTTGTAGATTATTAAATTAAACGTAGTTTAATTTTAAATTTTTACATTCTTTCTATTCTAGTTTCTTACTATTATTTCCCATATTTTTAAAAAACATTTTAGAATTTCTCTCAGCATAGTCTTAAGATCACGGAGGAGAATTCAGGAGAAAAGCATTTACTCTAGGAGAGCTGGAGAGTGCCATAGAAGGCCCTTAACCCTTTCAGAGAACTGGTATCTGCTGCTTTCTGCTTTGAGGAACAGAGCAACAAAAGGACTTCCAGAAGGACACTGGTGTGAATGTCTCTGACCAAACAACCAGAAACAAACTTCATGAGTGTTGCCTGAGAACCTGACATCCTTTAGTTTGCCTGATACTCAGTGTCCAACAAGGTTGGCATTTGCCATAGAATACCAGAATTGTCAGGTCCATCAATGGCCTCCTGTGCTTTCCACAGAGAGCAGGTTCACCCTGAGCACATGTGACAGAAGAGAGAGGCTCTGGAGAAATCATGGAGGCCGCTATGCTGCCTGTAACATCATTCAGGATGACAGGTTTGGTGGTGGGTCATTGATGGCCTGCATGGAGACACACAGACACCTACAGGCTAGGCAACGGCACCCTGAGTGCCATTAGCTATCAGGCTTAAATCCCCGGACCCACTGTCAGACCCTACACTGGCACACTGGTGCACTGAGCCTTGGGTTCCTCCAGGTGCATGACAATGCCCAGTCTCATGTGGTGAGGGTGTGCAGGCAGTTCCTGAAGGACGAAGGAACTGCCTGCACAGGGGGGCCATCAAACTACTGAATACCATTTTGAGTTGTTGCAATGAAAAACAACTCTGGCAAAATGGGCTAAGCTGCCACATTATCTTACTTTGATTTCCAAGGTGCCCTTAAATTCAGCCCCCTGTAGTTTGATCATTTTCATCAAATTGTTGATGTGGCATCTCTTCTTTCCTGACACATTTCCCAGTATAGATGTTGTATAGACTCTCGGTGAGAGTTGATGTGTTTTCAAGGGTTTCCTTTAATGTTTTCCAGTTACTTCGTAGTTTTTTCATGCTTGACCTTTAAGCTGCTTTGTGTTTTAATAAATAGTTCATTGACCTCGCTGAACTTAAATATACAGACAGGAGGGAGACGCTTCTGCCTCTCATCCCCCATCTTTCAACGCCATCTTTCACCTCCTCATATCTCCCTCTGTACACTGAAAACATCACGCAGCACTTTGTTCACCCCTGTTTGAACCGGACTGCAGACTTACCACCGGTCCACTCTCCTGACTCCTTCATGTTAGAAAATAAACAGCCGATGAGGGCAGCGGGTCTTCGAGTGGTCAAACGGCTCTCGGGAGTTCAGCCGGAGCTCAATTAGACTGAAATATTTACATTTTTAGCAACAGTGAGAGCCAAAAGTTCATTTCCCCCTCTGAAGTGGGACACTGTACAGGAGCCGATCCACTTACTGCTACCACACATCTGAACCAAGTATGCATTACAGCAGACTTTTCTCTCAGTTCAGGAATCCCATTCATTGGATTTTACAGACATATATAGAATAATTACAGGGAAAAAGAAAGCAGTTTGATAAAATTGGAAACTATAAATTTGATTTCCATTAAATGAAGAAAAAAAATATTGAATGAGCTCATATTTATAGATTTTAGTGCTCCCTTTACCGTTTATTTGTTCCAGCGACTGTAAATAAAGTTTCCATGATGCAAATAGTAAGCACAACATTGCATCCACCTAGTTAACCTTACTGACCTCATCTGACACTTGGCATGTCACCACTTCCTCCAAGTGATAAAACAGAAAAACAAAAAAAATAGACAACAACAGGTTTTCTGTACTTAAACTTTACTTTTAGCAAAATGTGCATTGACACGGAAAACTACAACCAGAGTAACCAGATGGAGTACTCACAACCTCAGCTCAAGCTCTCCTTGTTAATTCGTTTAAAAGCAAAAAAAGTTTCTTAATTAAGTTTCTTAATCATGGTCAAAATGTTATACACCTCTCATTAACTATGGTCTCCAGCTTGGCTGTGAGCACCTACATTTTTCTAGTCATTTTAAAGCCTCAGATATTGAAGAAATGGGGAAACAAGCAGTTTGTTGGCGATAGGTCAATATTTTTTCAAATAACATCCCTCACTTTTTGTATTTTGCTAGGGAAATGGGAAAAAGATGCAGCAATTTATCACGACGTGCAAATACACCTGGAATATGTGCACAATTATAACAAACTTGAAAGTCAATATTTAGAATGACTTGATTCGTCAGCACAACCTGAAATGTCTTAGACAAGCTTTCTTGTAAATTCCTTAATTATAAGATTGGAATAGTCTCCAGGCTTGTTGAAGACCATTCAGAGCTCTTTTTCTGTTGGCTGCCTTTTCTTCAGTTCTCTGTCAAGATGATCCCACACCACTTTAATAATGGTGATGTCCGGGCTCTCTGGAGGCCAACCTATGACTGATAGTGCCCTAATACGGGAAACTTAAGATACTAAAGGGCCAGACCCATCTCTCAGGCCTGTCTTTTTTTAAACTCATTATTTTTAGATACAGTTTATCTGTTTTGTCTTCCACTTCTCCAGCTTCCTCAGTGTTTAAGGACAAAATACACACCAAGCTGAGATGTGCCAAGATTAGACTAGGTAAAAAAAATAAAAAAGATTGAAAAATCATTTTTTCTTTTTCTTTATATAACCACATCTATAAGGACCAGGTTCAGTCTCAGCAAGTTGGATGGAGAACTACTGCTCACAAACACTGACGTAAAAGCATACAAGGAAAGAAAACTCTCACTGAATTGCTTTAATACTGAAGAAGATGTAAAAACATGGAAATTTCCAGGCAAATTCTGAACTGTATTTTTTTCCCCCTTAATCTCAGTTGGATTTATGGATGTTTATCTGTGCTGGTATCCACAGAATGTGTCTATGAGATCAGTTATGACTAGGAGAAAAAAGTAGTATGTCAAACAGTCCATGTTTTGGGTGTTTTTATGCATAAAAACAATAAAAATATAAGTTATTTGTTCACACCTAAACTTTCCCTGTCTCCTACATCCCAAAACTGAGTTATGTTGAGTTATGTTTTTGAAATATTCAAGATTTTCTTCAAACGTATACAGTGTACATGATTCTAGTTAGTTTTTCAAGCAGAGGAGTAGGAGTGTAAAAGAAATCCCCCAAATTTGGGCACATCAGTGTTTTCTCTCAAATAAAATCAAAATGGAAAAAATTTAATTACTCAAATCGGGCAAAGCGGAGGTTTTTATCAGAGAAGCAGAGTTCAGTGGGAGTTCAGGCAATGGTTCTGGAGTTCACCCGAAGGTTAGACACTGTAGCACAGCTCGAGATGGGTTCACTCTGGGTTGATTGATATTAAGGAGAATAATTTGCTAATGATGAGCTGACGAACAGTTTATTGGAGGTTCAGCGGAGGGTGTTGGGTTCAATCAAGGGTCGAGTCAAAGCTCCAGATGGGTTTGTTTGAGGAGTTCTTGAGGGTTATGAAAACAGTCAAAAGTTCAGCTGCCGGTCATGTCCTCAACAGTATGTGTGAGGTTGTGTTTGTGTGCAGTACCTGGTACCTCCTGGATCACCACCTGGCTGAAGTCGCAGATGACGTCTGGCAGCAGGTATCGCCGTGGGTCTCCGATCTCGTATACCAGTTGCTCGGCGACAGTGCCGAAGGAAACGAGGCCACCGGTTTTGGGCGGTTTGGAGAGAACGAAGGAGCCGTCGCTGGAACATTCGACCACCGGGAAACCCATGTTGTCCCTGAGACCCAAATCAAAGGCCAGGCTTTGACTTTCTACTGAAATTGTTTCCGTTTTTAGATTTTCACTTTGTTGTTGCTCTGAATGACAACAGTATGGAAGGTCTTCAGTGTAGAAAAGACATTTTAGGAACTCCTTAAGGTTTCACGCCTCGTCTTGATGTGAAGGTTTTTAAGCATTTGTTTAATACTATAAAGCAACTGGGTTTTTTTTAAAGTTTAGATACTTTACAGTTTCTAAACAACAATAACTTAAATTCCTAAGGCAAAGGTTGAAAGAAGGTTTGGCAACCTGCTTTAGTACTTACTAACAGCCTCTTTGGCAGACATCACGGCCTTAATGTTGTTGAATTTTCATGTGTTATTCATCCAGTATGTTCCTACCTCCTTGAGATTTTTGGGGTCTATCTCACTGTGCTTATTTGAGAGATCTGATTTCCGTGTCCTTGAACATTAGCAACCATGGAAATAAACCATGGAAAAACCTCCTGAGGTAGTCCGCTGTGGATTTGGAGGGTTTTCCAGCTTCTGATTTATGACACACTGATGTCTGCTTCAAGGATCTGCTGACCTTTAATTCAATGCATTCTTGCCTGTAATGGTGAAATATTTCTTTTGCCGCTGGCTGCGACACAAGCCCAAAGCATGATGGGTTTAAACGGTTGAAGAGGATTTTCTCTTCATGAAACTATGTGCACATCACTGCTAATTGTGGCTTAAAAGTTCTGTTTTACCTTCAATCAGTTTAATTCTATTTATATAGAATAACAGTTCCCACAGGAGCTTTATATGTTAGGGTAAAGACCCCACAATAATGCAGAGAAAAACCCAACAATCCAATGACCCCCTACGAGCAAACACTTGGAGACAGCAGGAAGGAAAAACTCCCTTCCATAGTGAGGATAATTTGACTTTAATGATTTATACAGACAGAACAGTTAAGAGTCATTTTACCCTTAAGCTCTTCCGCTGACATTGCACAAATTTAGTCTGTGATCAATGTTGGAGTCTAAAAGGAGCTCAAGGCTACTAACTGTTAAGATTAACAACCTGCAGCCCTGACAAGCTAATAAAAAATTAAGCTGCTTTTTTTTAACTGTAAGCTGAAAACAACAAACTAACTTAATTTAAATGTCAGAAAACTATTTGATCTTTAACTTCATAGCTTTTGAATATCTACCCATTTCCAATTGTTCACATTAAGTGAGAGAGTGGACGAGTGACCAGTGAAGGTTCATTACAAACTGAGAAGCAGAAAGGCCTAACTCAGGGGTGTCAAACATAGGGCCCCGGGACCAGAATCGGCCCCGCAAAGACTCAGATCTGGTCCACCACACGACTATAAAATATATGAAGGAGGGCATACTTTTTGGGGGTTTTAACTGTATTTTTAACCCTGGCTTTTTTTTATGCAAATTTGCATTATAATATTTCTTTTTGTTTTTTCTGCAGTATATAAAATTGATGAATCTCAAAAATAAAATTATAAAGACACTCAAAATAAATTTTCTGTTGTTGGAAACTTTTTTGTGCAACTTTTTTGTATTTAGACTTTTGAGGGATAAACCTCTTAAATTTCTCTAACTAGCAATATATGTAAAAAAAAACAAAAAAACAAAAACAATTTTCAATTTTATTGTGGTTTATTGCACTTTTTTGCAATTTATGTAGTTATTATGGACTTAATGCAGACATATTATTAAAATTTGGGCTATAATGGTTGTATTGATGTATAGCAAGTTGAAATGCTGCCAAAAATGTCAGTACAGCATGTAAAAATATGAAGATAAGCTCTGGCAGACTTGGTTCTATGGTAGGTCTTAAAGGGTTAAAGGTTTCACAGGGTATTCTGCTGATCACATCAGTGCAGTGGATAAACAAAAGAAATATTCCTGCTTTTCACTGTCTACAATAGAAGCCCATGAATTAACAAAATCTTTATTTTTTTATAACTGCAGACCATGTGAGCAGTGAGCTACCAGAATTTTTGGTGTAATTTATAATGTAGAAAAACTGCTGAAATTCATATTAACATATTAAATGTGTAGTTAAATGTCTCTGACAGAGAGTGAAGTTTCACACGACCTAAGATCACTTAAGATCAAAGTGGGCTGTATATGTATATGTGTATCTCTACTTCCAAGCTGTTTAGGTAATATCATGCTGAAAGTTATCAAAGAGTGGTCAAAGTCAAGCCAGCAAAAAACTTTGTTGGAGTCTACGACTGAAACTGGATCTATTCTGAAACTGTTCTCAAAACTTTCATTCACAGTTTGTACTCAGCCTGAAAAGTAAAAACTTACCGTTTACTCATTTAAACCTTTTAAAGTGAAGAAAATAATTCAAACATTGACTCTCTGACCCCGTGAGCTGTATTCACAGATCTGGTTTGAAAAGTGTGTTGAAAACCATAAAATTCTTACCAATCGGGAACTTTATGCCAGTCTGTGAAGATGCCTCCTGTGCTCTGAGCGCCGCACTCGATCAGGTGACCCGCGAGACTGGAACACAGAAAACAACGACTATAAACCAAAATGATCTGAAGTTCAGAGACGGTTTAAACAGTATTTTCATCGCAAGCAAATATCATAAAAAACAATTTCAAGAATCATTTCTTTATCTTCGAACGTTTGTTCAGAATAGAAAATTTAATCACCAAATTTAAGTTTTATTCAGTTATATCGTGATTGTTTTTGTTGTCAACCTTATTTAGCTTTGTTCTAATTTGTGTTGTGTTTGTAACCTATATTATTAAATATTCAAATATTTCAGAGTTATTTTTGTTTTAATGCATTAAATTGTAATTGAATTTATTTATAGGTTTTTGAAACATTATTTTACATTTTTGTAGTTTTTTCAGTATTTTTTGGAACAAGTATAACTTTCTTCTTGCTTTTAAATATTTAAATATTTAAATATTTTACGGCCTTTTAAAACATCATTTATCTTTTTCACTTTTTAAAAAATTATTTGATTTTCATTTTTTAAAAATAGTTTGGACTTCCTCAAATGTTATTGTTATATTTTATATTAATTAATAATAGTAAAATATAATTGTATTAACTGCATCATAAAAAAATTATAACATTATTTAAATTGTATTTATTTGCAAAAGCTTAATTGTAATTTATTCAGCTTCACTGTTTGTGGCTTTTAACAGTTTGGAGTCTTAATTTAAATTTTAGTTTTATTGCAACTTTTTGGTATTTTATTTGTTAACTTTAATCTTAATTCAAGGTTTTAACTACAGTTTTTGACTCACACCTAACATAGTGTCACAAATACCGCTGTCTGTGCGTGTGTGTCCATGCGTGTCTGTGTGTGTGTGTGTGTGTGCGTGTCTGTGTGTGTGTGTGCGTGTCTGTGTGTGTGCGTGTCTGTGTCTGTGCGTGTCTGTGTGTGTGTGTGTGCGTGTGTGTGTCTGTGTGTGTGCGTGTCTGTGTGTGTGTGTGCGTGTCTGTGTGTGTGTGTGCGTGTCTGTGTGTGTGTGTGCGTGCGTGTACCTTCCGGCTGCCAGCAGGTCGTAGTCGTTTCTCTCCCATCCAAACTGCAGCAGATAAGAAACACACACAGACATCACGTCTCTGGCGGCGACTCAAGCAAACACACGAACAGATTGTTGGTAGAAGGTAAATAAATAAGTGTGTTTGAATCAAGTCTGCCTCAAGTGGCCACTAACAGAACTGCATCTGTTTGCACGCCTGCTCGTTCCTGATCCTCGCTGTGGCTCTCATGGTGTCCAAAAGGGAAAGAAAAAACAAAAACGTGCAGCAGGATGACAAAGTGTGATCCCTTCTTGGAGAAATGCTGGAAGAATTTCAATAAATGTTAGAAATTAAAAACCTACAGCGTGCATGAGCGGCCCCAGGGCCACGGCGCTGTCCACACAGCGTCCCGTCACCACGATGTCCGCTCCGAGATCAAGGCAGCGGCGGATAGGGACGGCCCTGGAAATGGAGACATGGCAGAGGCTTTCAGCAGCTGTTTGGGCTGCAGCTGAAATCTGTAACACGAAGCAGGGCGTCCGTACCCGAGGTAGGCATTCATGCTGTGCAGGGTTTTAGGCAGCTGCTGTCTGCCACTGCCGTCCGGCATCTTTACGTCAGGCAGGCTGCTCCTCTGAGAGAAGAGAAGAAGAAAGGAGAGGATTAAACGTCTAATCAATCACACTAAATAGGGAGTGATGATGTCAGAGGCGCATTACATGAGGCATGAGGTCATCACCGGTCACCACGGCGACCTTGAGTTCAAGGCCGGCCTTCTTGGTTACTTCCTGTATGGCTTCAGCGCAGGCCAGAGGGTTCACGCCACCCGCATTACTGACCACGCGGATACCTGATGAGAGAGGAGGTTGCCGTTGATCACGAGATCACCTGTTGCTATGGAAACACACTTCCCGCTATGCTGTTTACTCACCTTTCCTGTGGATGTCATTGATGAAGGGAGCCAGAGCAACCTGGACAAAGTCTGGAGCGTAACCGAGGTTCTGCAAGAGCAAGAGTCAGATGTTAATGCAGAGGTGAGGAGAGAGGTGAAGCAGCGCTGCTCCCTGCTGGCACAGAGCTGCAACAGCAGGCAGAAAACCCTCCTTACAAACCCCATTTCTCCTCTTAGAGCTGGGGTGTGCAACTCCAGGCTTCGAGGGCCGGTGTCCTGCAGGTTTTAGATATCACCCTGGGTCAACACACCTGAATCAATTGACTGGTTCATTACCAGGCCTCTGGAGACCGCTTGAAGGATTACAGCTACTGTAGTGTACTGTGTGTGAATGTGTGTGTGAATGTGTGTGTGAATGGGTGGATGACTGGATATGTAAAGCGCTTTGGGGTCCTTAGGGACTAGTAAAGCACTATATAAATACAGACAATTTACCATTTATTTACCATTTAGTCAGAAGCCTTGCAGAATAAACTCCGCCTCACATCCCAAAGTCAAACAAACACTGTTTGACTTTTTAACTGAGAGTTAAAAACTGTCTAAATTCTTTCATCTTTAATAAAATGATCAGTGTTGCTGCTCTACCAAGTGTAACAATCAAGTTTAACATCCAGGCATCAATGAAAACAAAATGTATTAAACGTAAGGAAGTTAGAAGTTAAAAGGAAGTTAGCTCGCTAGTTTCCACCTAAGCATGACATATCATGTTCTGACCTAGAGATTTCTGAAAAACGTACAGCTCTGTCATCACTTCCAACATTAAATAAGACAGAAAACTAAACAGCAGTGACGTTTGTAGGGTTACTGAAGTTGGACTGGCTGGTAAATAATGATGTGCTACGTGATCACTAGCGACACAGCTATGTTAGCATAATATAAACAGTGAGGCTGGAGGATGAATGCTAACTTTTTTCCACTCAATAAAAGCCAACGTGAGGGTTCCCGATGGTTAGTGAGAAATGCAATCGCATGGCAGGATGCTGTAAACGGACCAAACTTCAGTCCGGAGAACAACTGAGATAATCCATCCACAATACAGCAGTATCTTTATTTAGATACACAGAAAATGACGGAAAGTCATTAATATACTGCAACAACATGAGAATAGAGCAGCTGCCAGAGAATTCAACATTAATGAATCACTGGTACAGAAGCAAGAAGAATGAGCTGAGTAAAGTTTGACTTTTCTGACTGTTTTGTTTCCCTTAATGTGCCTTATGTATGAAAACAGACCCGCTCATCGACAGTGCATCTTATAATCCAGTGCGCCTTATGGTCCGAAAAATACGGTAAGTTGATCATTTTACAATAAATCTGCAAACCACACACGTTTTGTTTGGACTCCATAGACAACTTACCGATTGTGAGTCAGTGGCTATTTTCAATGTGAACTTTTACAAAAATTAAATGTAGAATTTTTAAGCTACAAAAAACTAAATAAAAAATCTTCCCTGAAGTTTTTAACACAAGCAGCTGCATGAATATTTTAGCACTGTGTGTATATGTTTGTAAAGATGTTCATTTAAATTCTTCTGTTATTTGTTTTTATATTTCTGCATCTCTGCAGGTGGTAAAAACTTGGTTGTGGAAATGCAGGAACTCACTGGCATTTTGGTTTTGGCAGCGGTGAGCAGAGACATGGTGATCTCACTGAGGTAGTCAAACACCAGAAAGTCCAGCTTCCCGCTGTGGATCAGCTGAGGCACTGAAAGCACAGGAGAAGAGGCTCAGCAGCAAAGCACGAATACTTCGATGACAGAATGAGTGAAACAGCTCACTCTGAGGCTCCTCTTAAACCCTCCGAAACCAGCTGACGTTTCTGTTTTTTAATACAAACGTCACAGATTCAATTTCCTGCAGTGGTGATTTTTTAAATACACAGCAGTTTAAGGTAGGAATGTCTTTATTTAGGTAAAAGAAACCCCCCAAATCATCTCCCTGCCCCTTAATATGCACCTGTGCTGCTCCTACGTCAAGTAACGATTTAAAACAGCACCGGGAAGGATGACAACAATACCCCGTCAGCCTTTTACGACTGGTAATAAAAAGTATAAAGGTTTAGTATAAACGTGCATACTCTGTGCAGCAATTTGGTGAGGGAAAATGTTAAATGTGCTTAATTATTACATTTTACTTACTTACTTGACAACAAACGAAAGCCAAATAAAGACATCCATCACCATCTACGTAAAACCAAAAACTGCAACAATAATAACAATAAAAGCAATAACGTTTTACCCTTTTTTTTTAGCTACATCTACACGGCGTTATCGTGATGGATGGTGACGTGATGGCCTACCTGAGGTGGCCGTGTCCCCCCAGAACCCGGAGGCACAGCCGATCCGGACCGGCTCCCTGCGGCTGTAGCCCGCGTAGCCCCGGGTTCTGGGTCTGTTTCGGTGCTCCGGGCTGGATGACAGCGCAGCTGAGGAGCGCAGGCGCAAAAAGTTTCCGCTAACACTGAAACCGAGGCTCCCTTTTGCGCCTCTGCCACAAGAGAGCCGCCTGAAGGGCGCAGGCGCAGCTCGGAGTAACTGCAGAAAGTTGGACATCGTGAAAAAAATTATTTATGGAGCTAAAGTGCGAGAAAACTGAGAAATCCACCCAGACAAGTTCAAGGTGCACCGGTACAACTATGAAAACAGTCCGACGGGAAACGCGTCACAATTTTTCCGCTCATTCCGGATGATTTCCTGTTTATTTTGGATGCAAGAAAAGAAACAGCTTTACTGTGGTTCGGAAAGGAAAACACAACTCTTTTTAATTTGTAATTTTTATTATATTTAATTAATTAAACAAATGTAACAAGTAAGTAAATAAAAGAAAACTTAAATTCACAATAGTACACAATAACGAACCTCTGTGAAAGAGACTATAATACACACACACACACACACACACACACACACACACACACACACACACACACGCGATGCAACATCATATCATTACAATACTGATTGATTTATTGAAGTGCTACTGGGTTGCAGATTTGTTATTTTTATGTACAGCAAGTTGGCAGTGTAATTCCAGTACACATAGTGCACATAGTTAGTTTTCCTGGAATGTGTGTATTTAAATTCAGCATGCACACAAACACACAACACCCATTAAAGTTCAGAGCAGAATTTTATAGTTTCCTTTAACATCCCTGAAGTATTAGGATCAGAATCAGTGTTTTACTCCTCTGAAGTCTCTTATGGAAAGTTGGCAGGTATTCCCCCATATTGTATGTTTTCGGTGTATTTATTGGCTCTGTGTAGATTACACATGGTGCTAATTATCAGCAACTAAAGCTAATTACCCAGTCCATGTAGAGACCTTGGTGCTGTAGTGATATGTAGTGATGTGCGGATCAATCCTGAAATTTCGATTCCTCCGATACCAGTCATTTATGTTCTAGAATCGATTCTCACATTAAAATATCGATATTTTAGTAATTTAGGGTAAATTTGTAGTTTATCATTAACAGGAACACAGTGGAAAGAAACTGTAACATTCGGATTGTCTACATTCAAAGGAATGACTTCCTCTTCCGCCTTTCATAGTCATGTGCGAAATACGGCTGTCTGTCTCGCAGCCCCTTGGCATGCGCACTCACAACAATGGCTGAGCGTAATTGGAGTCATGTGTCAATTTTGTTGTCCGGCTGGAAAATCGGGAGAAATTCGGGAGAATGGTGGCTCCGGGAGATTTTCGGGAGGGGCACTGAAATTCGGGATTCTCCTGGAAAAATCGGGAGGGTTGGCATGTATGGTTGTGGCAACATCACTAACCTTGTCAAACACCTCAGAGTAAATCATATCACAGAATATGACGAGCGTATGTTGAGCTGAACTGAAGAGGAGGAGAGGGACAGATGCTGCTAGGGCGAGACAGACGTTTCTCACAGTCCTTTAGTGCTGCAGGCAGGCAAGGTGTTCAAATAGCACAACCTCAGTTTTTTTTATTTCTATATTATGAACCCTGCATTATTAAGTGATAGGAACAAGTAATCTGATGTCCTGTAATCATTATGATGCTATAATTTGAGATACAATAAATAAAATAAGTTTTTGTACAAAGTATCGGTATCGGATCAGTATCGTCGATGCCACCCTGAATATTACTTGGTATCGGATTGGAAAGGAAATCAGTGGTATCGCACATCACTAGTTTGTAGCTCCTCTTTATCTCAGCCAGGATGTTGTGTTGCATGCCAGTGTTGTGCCAAAAACTGATTTCCAATGTTTCCGTGTATTTTTTATGTGTAATATCTTTACGTATGTTGGTAAATAGACTTTGGTGGACAGGGTTTACAAAGGGGTTATAAAAAATTATCTGTTTTTTCAAGTATCTTTACAACTCTGTCTTATTGTACTTACATTATAACCAATCCGGTCCTTTATCCCCACTTAACATATTTTTACAGAATTATTGTAATATTTGCTGCCATTTCTGCTGTCCTCCTTGCCAACTTACTCTTACAAAAGACATTTTTAATGTTAATGAGATTTTTTAACGGCATAAATAAAGGTTATATAAAAGTCGCTGCAAAAAACTGATTGCGCCTTCTACCTTGTTACACGAATGTTGTTTGTGGCTCAAGATGACTTTATGTCATCCATGAGGGATGCATTTGACATATGTTTCACATATTATAGCCCAACAACTTACTTATAGCAGTTTAAATACGAGCAATCACTTTTTGGCAAATACCGGAAATCAGTTTTTGGCAGACAATCGCTTTTTGGCACAACACCGGTCTGCGCCTTTGTTCTTAGTGCCAGCAGCTCCGCTCTCGAATAGATGAAGGAGCTGGTTCCAGAAGTTTTAAAAAGTGCATTATCCATCTCGTATCGCTATATCTAAGAGGTAGAAGTAGAGTAACTAGTGGAAGGTGAAATAAAGTTTGAAAGCCTAGTCTAAAAAAAAGTTAAAAGTTAAGAAAAGGGGCGGTGTTGCAGAGCTACTTGGAAAGGCTGCCGTCACTCCAGCTCCACCTTACATCACAGATATTAAATAAACAGTCTTATTGATTAAAAAACACACTATATCGGATTCATATCAGTATCGGCAGATATCCAAATTTCTGATATCGGTATCGGACATAAAAAAGTGGTATCGTGCCATCATCAGTATGTAGCAGGCTTAAGAGTCTGATACTGAATACGGACTGTCTCTGTCCTCAACAGCTGGTGATTCTGGTCCAGATGTGGGTGGTTCCTCTTTACTTCACCATCAAACTGTACTGGTGGCGTTTTCTGTCCATTCGGGGGATGTTCTCCGTCATCACTAGCTACGTCATCTTCACAGCCACCCGCAAGCCGCCGTCCTGCAGGACGCCGAGGTAAGGGGAACGATCCTGCTGGCTCTTAAAACCACTGTGTTGATGGAGATGAAGGCAAACTAAAGACTGACTTTCTTTTACTGAAATAAAAAGACTGAAGATTTCAGAATAGATTATCTGAGTTATGGCAACCTACATACAATTACACCCTGTTTTATCCTTTTGATAGTCATTATACAGTTTGCAAAGAGCGACCCATCACAGTTGTTGACATCTGTGTCATTATGCTTTATTGATCGGGCATAACAATAGTATAAATGAAGCTTTAGGATTAAGGTTTTTCTGTATGTTTGTATACTTGTGAGCCTTTTTTGGCCTTCCTAAAGTTTATATAATGGGATGAAAGTGATAAAACCAACAGAAAACTACAAAAGAGAATAAAAAAAAAAAGCAAAACCAAATCCCACAAAATACTTTTAAATCAATTTTTTAAGATATTCAATGATTTGTGCACGAGATACAATTTATTTCTGAACTTTAGCTCCTAATTTCAAAACCCTTTCATTCAAAGCAGATGTGTCCAGTGACATTGTATCATGTTGAGTGATAACTAACAGGACTAATATGGGAGGTTTTCCTAACACCAAGATGAGCAAGACATGCAAATGCTTTGATGCTGTACACTCAAGATAAGTACACCCACAGTCAGTTATTCAGCTAATGGAGACAACCAATTCAATCTAATGGAAATAAATATCCCAATAAAATAGTGATAACAAGCAAACTGGTAATTAAATGAGTACATGAGTGAAGGGAAAAATGAATACTTTAAATAAATAATTAATAAATGAGCCTTTAAATAAGGAAGCAAATAAAGCAGTACTAGTAAGTGTGTATGTAAGTATAGTGCTTAAATATGTAATTAAATAGGTATGTAAAAAAAGTGAGGAAAAAGCAGGTAAGTGAATAAATAAGTGCTTAAACAACTTCCCAAACAGTTGAACATTGATAAACATACAGGGCCTTAAATAAGTATGTCAATATTTATTAATTTAAATGAGCCCATTAATAAATAAAGAAGCTCTTAAAATTAGGTAAAAAAATTATGTGTGAAGTCAACAAAAAGTACTTAAATAAGTGTGTAATTACCTGAATAATTTTTCATTATACATGTATTTAACTAAACTTTTAAATGTGTACAAAGTAAGGAAAGAAGATCATTTACAGCTAATCGCAATGTATGAACAGTTGGAGGCAGTTTCAAAATGTAAGTAGGAGCAAAGTGATCGATGTAAAGCTTAAAAAGTAATTAATAATTAACAAAATCTGATTGCGTTTACATTCAGCAGGACTCCAGGGCAGGGATGGGAGTGATGTGGTCTTTGTCTCTTTGAATTTCCAGGATGGTCTACAAGTGGTTTCTGCTCATCTACAAGCTGAGTTATGCAGTCGGGGTTCTGGGCTACATGGCCATCATGTTCACCATGTTTGGCTTCAACGTCTTCTTCAGGTGAGTCAGTGCTGACAGCTCAGCTCTTAATGAGCTTGTTTAATCACACAGAGGTGATTCAAAGCTAATTTGGGCTGTTCCCTTATTCACAAGCAGTTACCACAGCAGGTAGATCTGCATATTTCTATTGGCAGATTTTTTTCACCAGATACAGAGCGAGTTTTTCCTTCTGACTGTCGCCAACGCTTGCTAATAGGGGGTCATATGATTGCAGGGCTTTTGTCTCGGTTTTTGTATTCTTGTAGGATCTTTACTATATTAAGTGCCTTGAGGCAACTGTTGTGTGTAATTTGGGGCTATATAAATAAAATTGAATTGAGAGCCTTTCCTGAAAAAACCATGTTACACAATGGAGCCACTGTTCATACAATAGTGGCTGTTAAACACTGAAAGTATTCAAACGAAAAGAAACCTAAGTTATTGGAGTTGTGTACTTTGTAATGAAATTTTATTTTTGAGCTTTCTGTTTCCCACTGAGTTTCACTTCATTAAGTTTCACTTCAGTAAGTTTCATTTCCAGAACGGACTAAACATGTAGAAAGTTACCAGTGCCACTCAACTGTAGCAGTGAACTGTAGAGGGTGCTAAAGCGCTGACTTCTGGTTGAGTTTCCCTGAGTTCTGTTTTATTTGAGATTTCAACTGCCTGGAAGAGTTTAACCCTCTGGGCCCTGTTTCAGGAAGCCGGTTTAGAAAACTCAGAGTGAAAAACGATACGCAGGGTTGAGTAACCCCGAACTGTCCAACTCGGAATATTCGGTTTCAGAAAGGCTGATAACAAGTAGTTCAGTCAACGCGGAGTTGCTTTAACCCCAAGTTAAGCGCGCGCACGAGGATACATAAAGCCCTGATTAGTGGAGCACAGATTAAGCGAGTCACCATGGAGACGGAGGGAAAGAAGGCGCGGTCAATGTATTTTACAGCGTTTGAGGCCGAAATTCTGATGGCAGCATATGCTGATAACATGCAAATTTCGTGGAAAAAAAGTAACACAGCCTCAGCTGCAAAACAAAGGGAGCATGCATGGCAAAACATAGCCGACAGAGTCAATGCGTGAGTGTTAATATAAACATTGATCGAGGGATTTCCACCCATTTAACACGTTATTTTATTATATTTCATTTTATTTTCTATTTCATACATTTTATTTTGTGATGTGAGCGCAGGTGCAACCCAACAGGCCCCAAACGTTCCTGGCAGCAAGTAAAAATGAAATATAAAAATATAGTCCAAACAGGTAAGGTGTAATTGTATTATGAGCCATAGTGCTTGGTCTGTTTGTCCGATGTAAATCAATTGCAGTTAGAGGCTACATTAATTTTCTTTCTGTAAGCACTTATTGAAATTATCTGAGCACATTACAAGTACATATTTGCTTACTCTGTATGCTCAAATGTGACCCGTTATAGCCAACAGAAAAAAAAGCGGAGGCCCGAAAAACAGGTGGGGGTCCTCCACCACCACCACTCACAGAGGCTGAGCAGTTGGCTTCCACATTTGTGATAATGTTGGCAGCATCACATATGATCTTCACAGTGCAGAGAACACAAATTAGCATCCATTACAATAATGAAATAATTTGTTAGTTTGAAATGCTACAGGGAACTATGTACCTGTACATTAATGCTGTGGAAAGACTTCCTGTTCACATAGTCTCCTTCATTTACTGAAGGAGCAATGATTGGAATGTGAGTGCCATCTATACAGCCAATCACGCCTGGGAACCCTGAAAATAAATGTAAAATATAAGTAGTAGTCCAAGTATCACCACATCATGAATTAAGTTTTGTTCATCCTGCTACCTGCAATTTTGTGGCATCCCTCTTTGATAAATCTTGTGGGTCTATGACCGGGGAACACCACAAACGAGTACAGGAGACGTTTCAGTGCAACTGTAACATTCCTGACTGCCCGACAGACGGTAGCTGTTAGGTATTTTAGTACCATGGTAGCATTTACTGGATATTGTTTTATAGTGACATTATACAGGAAAACTCTGTCATTCAATAAGGCCCCTTTGTTTTAGTTATTTTTCTCTTTGACCCAAGAATTGATGTGTGAGAATCACAGGCTGGTACAAGGTTGAAATACCACAGAGATCACTCCCTCAGCTACATTAGTTTCTAAATCTCTTAGGAGACGCCTGTTGAAGGCCAAATGGTTTGTTTCAGAATTCACTAATGAAAGAACTCTTTATTTGGTGCCTTGAAAATATGTCGCTGAGATAATCATAATTGTAGCTGAACTGATAAACTATACAAAGGGTGCTTCTTCACCCAAGGGCAGGAAGACGCTCCCTTATCTTGGTCTGTACTGGTTTAAACTGAGAATCTGCTGACTCATGAATTTCTCCCTCTATATAAACTTTTGTACTTGAGAATAAAGTTGAGTCGATTTGGGAAGACAACCTGAAGCAGTCTCTGTTTTCTTGTTCTCCCAAGCTGCTCCCGAGCTCGTACTAACACGCTGAATGGCATGCTTGAATGTTACTTGAGAATATATTTGACTGTGTTACAGATTAAGGGACAATCTCTGCTGATAGGTGAAGGTACAATCTCTGCTGATAGACGCCCACGCCTCGGAGGAAGCCGATCCACGGATTAGGCCCTGGAAGCCGTTTCCTTCAGTAGCCTTGGAAACGTGCTCAGCGTCACCAATATTATACAGAAAGCTCCCGTTTGCAAAAAACCGAAGTGCAATACAAATAATATGTACAGAACTGAGAGAATGTCCGCGATGTGTCACATGAGCAATATTAGGCCTGAGGATGTTATTCAAATAAACTATAGATTGTGCTGAAAAACGGTAACGTTCACACAGGAAATCATCAGGAAATGATAAAATGTCCAAACGCGCTCTAATCACTCTCTCCCGGCGGAGAGCTCTGCGGAGAATTTGGGCTTCAACATCTACTGGCTCTTCAAGGAAGGGGCACGCCATGTCTGACACTTCCTACAGTCAGGTTTCTGACAAAGAGGCGGAGAAAGTCAGGGTTAGTTGAAGTAAACCTGCTAGGGGGCAGGCTAGCTTCACGGAGTGTGTCGTCATAGTAACTCACTCAGAATTAATCTAAACTCGCTTTGTGAAACTGAAAACCCAGAGTTTTCGTTAACTCAGGGTATACTTACTCAGAGTTTGCACTAAACCGGCTTCCTGAAATAGGGCCCTGCTGGGGTCCAGGGTATATTTGGCCGTTTTTGACTACTTTTGATTTTACTTCTATATTTCACCTTTAAAAACTGTTAATCTGGCCTTGTTTGGTATCATTATTTTCAGCACAACCTCAAATATCTGAAATTTGAATAATTTTTTCATTTTGACATATTATATTAGCACAATTGATCTAAATTCAGACAAAAAATTCAAAATCCGAGTAGAAAAAAGTTCTATTTTTTTCTGTAAAACCCACAAACATCATTTTAATAACTTGAAATGCAAAAAGAAATTGTACATTTCTAAAAATTATGCACAAGTTTTGCAAACAACAAAGTTATCAGGTACTATTTACCTAAAAATGCAGCCAAGGCCTCAGGCGTTTTTTATATAACCATTTAAATCTATTTACAGAACAATCAGGTGTGCTGCATCAAATAAGAAGGCACACAAATTATTTGTGCCAGTCCAAAAAAATAGTTTGTGTTCAGTATAAGACAGAAGAGAACAGCACAGGTCTAAACCCTGCAGGTCTGAAAGCAGGAGGTGCATCAGTCCAGTTTTTCCATGTGGAGACAGCGTTTACACTGGAATCTGCCTTTGACAGCTTTTTTGGAGCAACTGTGACATTCAGCAGTGATTTCTAAGTCATCTCCAAATAACTGAAAAAGCATAAAGTATTAACATTGCCCTTGTAACATTCAACATAATGTGCTTTTACTTATTTGATTTCACTGTTCTTTATCAGTACAGCGCACCCCTGAAATTTGTCTAGAAAACATGATTTTTGTCCTTAATTCCTCAATTTCCAGCTGGGAGAAGACGCATGTCCTTTACCGGCAGCTTCTCGACTGGCTCAGATACTTGGTTGCTTGGCAACCCATCATCATTGGTATCGTTCATGGCATTAATTTCTCCCTGGGCCTCGAGTAAAGCCCAGAGGAACACCACCGTAAGTACGACTGGAGTCAAGTTACACTCAGGACACGTGT
Source organism: Astatotilapia calliptera (assembly GCF_964374335.1). Lineage (NCBI taxonomy): Eukaryota > Metazoa > Chordata > Actinopteri > Cichliformes > Cichlidae > Astatotilapia > Astatotilapia calliptera. The sequence continues at coordinate 64,389,205 of NC_137424.1, forward strand.
GGTAGCAAACTGTCACAGTAGGCGCTACAAGGAACCGATTGCAGCTGCTTTCAAAGTTTTTTGCTTCGTGTTCTCGGACTGAACTCTCGCATGGTTTACTGCAGAGTAAACGGAAAGCGTCAGAGTCTCAACACGACCTCAAGCTTGCTGCCAACCCAAACAGAGTGATTGGAGCACAGAGCCAGTATTTTGACAGATGAATCTAGTTTGGTCTGGAAGTGTTGCTGTCATGCATGCTGTTTCTGTTGAGCTGAAAGATGCTTTACTTTGTTCCGTCTCACAGATTTTCGTGTTTAATTTGCACACTCCCCTTTTTTTGTTTCTTTTTTTTTAATAAAACATTTCTCTTTCTCATTAGACTTTATCTGTATTGGATTGTTGTAGCTCTTTGCACATTGCTTATGATAAGGACAGCTCTGGGTAACATTTAGACACATTGATTAATTGTAACATGACAGTATTTGACAGTGCCAATGCAAATTACTGAAGTACGCTGTGTACTATGTGTAATGTTGATTCTGTTTGTTATGCTGAACTGTGGTAGAAATGAAAGAATACGTCTCTCACAGCATTGATAAAACGCAAAGGTCCGGTGTGACTCTCGGCAGCAAGTTGTTGCACAGTTTTCATAGAATTCATAAGGTGTTGTAATTTATTCTGCCATGTTAATGAAAGTGAAAATAAATCTGCTCTTATGCACTAGCTCTCTGGCATATTTAATCATGTGAATGCCATTCCAAGTTTAAACAGGTCTCATCAGGTGTCAGACTTGTAATAACTGAATCATGTTTATCAAAGTCACAGTTCAGGTTTGATGAAAAATAGTTTTCCCTTGACTGTGCAGCCACAGTTGGATGACATCAATCACTCTGAATTCTCAGCCTGGATTTATGACATGGTCTTCTGGTTGTTTCATGCCTCTATAGTCACAAAGTGCACACTTAAATGTTGAGATTTCTATCATGCTTTCACCTAATGTTACTCTTGTTGTGAGAGGATGTAAGGTTGTGATAAAAATCACCTCAGAGCTTATTGTGTCCTCCAGGTTCTCTTCTAGTGAGGCCCACGGTTTCCAAATTTCAGCTGAAAATCTGAAGAATAGGATCCCTTTCCTGCAGCCATGTCCATATAAATATCTCCAGGACCAGGAAGAATTAGTGTGTGGTCCAGTTATATAATACGAATTGCACTGGCACATTCAAAATATCCTAATTTTTTTTTCTAGATAAACTTTGCCACACACAAACTACTTTTATATTATATATTTGTTTACTTGGAGGGGTGATACTGTTTCCATCAACCACCAGTTCACCTGTAAAACCAACTTAAAAGTTGTTTTCTTGGATTCAGGATTTTTATATTAAAGAAAGATTTTGGTTACTGAAAGAAAACTTTTTTTTTTTCTGTTGTCATGGAAAGGAGTAAGTAAATGCTGGTGGTAGGGCTTGGAGGTTTGAGTGTTTCACTTGCATTTAATAGTCTTTGGTTTGGCCTGTAAACTGAGTTTAGGAGTACATGTGAATAAAAACTATTACTAGATTCAGCACATGGCACCTCGACAGCCCTCAGTTGGATAATGTTCACAGATTGGGTTTCAAATCAGTTTTTAATAAGTAAACATTATCATAAACATTAAAGTAAATTTCCCTACTATTTACTGTAAAGTGTTACCCAGTCCAGTCTAAATTGTTGTTGTGTACACATTGCACTGTTTACATTTAATGTACTCTTTTGTTTTTGAAAATAATTTGAGTGTCTGTTGTTGTAATTTATATGAAGCTGAAGTTGGTAAATGGTTAATTTAATGTAGCAGTAGGTGTCAACTTGTTACGTGTGTGTTTATGAATGAATAGACTTATGAAGCAAAACCTCCATGAACGAGCAGAACAGGGTCATTTAAATGCCCAGTTCCAGTCTGACACATAACCACAGTCACTCCATTCGTTTGGAGGTTAATTCAGAACATTAATGCTTACTAAACAGGAACACAGTTACAAATTTGAGTTATTTAAGAATAACCAGTCGATTCCACATGTAATCACAACGTAGAAACAAAGATATTACCATTGGTTTATATTTGCATAAAGGCATAGATTCTGCTTTTATTCAGCACAAATGTATATAAATACAGGTGCCAGTGCCAGTGAATATAAAGCCTGATGAGATGTAAGGTGCATTAAACTCCAGAACTAAAATGAATCAAGTGACCAAGTGCCAAAGACTGTAGTTTAATGGCTCCACAAACGAGTCAGTCCTCATAGTCTGCCTGCCCACAGATGCTAATCTACAGTGGCCCTGAGTCAAACACACTGCAATTTCAGTTAAATTGCAGTGTGTTTTATTCAACTGAAGTGTTTTTGAGGAGATTATAACGTGATGGAACAGCTGCGGAAGGGACCGGCTAGCAGTAAATAGCTAATGGTGAATATTTATCTACAGTATTATATGAATATGATTAAAAAGCACATTACAAGCATAATTTCCTCCCTCACAACACTGATGAACCCTTTGCTTCTTACATCTCTTTGTGCAGTTCTTTGCATACTTTGGTTTCTGGCACTCCCACAGCTGTTTTGTCACCTTAATGTCTCCCCAAAAAACACTCCTATTTTGTGTTGCCTGTTGATTTGTTTTTGTTTTTTTTTTTTGGTTATTAGTTTTTTTTTTACTTCTATTGTGTTTTGTGTGCTTCCGGAGTATTTTTCTGTTTGCGGGTGCTTTCTTAAGTTGCATTGTGTTTGACCTCTCAGGCTCACCATACTTATCAGATAAAGCCAGTCTATGAGAATGTGTAAGGAACCCGTAGGGACAGGGTCCCACTCTTATGTTTAAAATGGAATTTGTTTCAGTAACAGTGATGACCTGTAAACATTTAACAGTTTGTACATGCGTCAGAAACAAAGCTTTTCTTTGCAAAGTCAAACTGCTCTCTTATCACGACTACTGCTGATGACTTTGTATTAAATAAGTAATAAAAACAACAAAAGGTGGTTAAAATGATGGAAATTTATTTTTTTTATTGGACATGTGGTTTCATAAAGAAAATTCGGTTGCATGTTTGAAATATTAATTATGTCTAAAGGGTCATTCCTGTTGGCATAATTAAGATTTATATAGTTCATTTACTAAATAAATGTGTGTTGGGCAGCTTTTTCATTGTAGTAAATGCTGTTTATTGGTAATGTGCTTAGAAAAATCGGACCGTAGCTCACTCTCACAGTTTCACCTAAGAGCTTTTGAGATTATTTCCATGTTAAGGACTTGGATAAGTGTTTATGAACTTGCACTCATGAGGGCCATTGTCATCAGTGAGCAAGACTAGCTAACGTTAGCTTGGAAATAGAGAAAGTTAAAAAGAGCAGTTAATAATTTGCTTTCTTACCTGTTTACCTTTGCTCACTTATGAGAATTTTCATGATTGCGTTTAAATGAAAATGGAAAACCCTCCTGATTACTCACCTGTGGTGATGCATTTAATATCTTAAAAAACAACCCTTTATTCACATTCTAAAAGTACACATTTTAAAGCTTATAGTAAATGCTTCTCACTTTTAATAACTCCTCTGAGTCATTGCCCATGCCAGATAGCGAACCCCTGGTCGTGTGAAGTCCATATTTCAGTGCCTCATAAATGTCCTTTTTCGAGATAAAGTGGTCTTTTATTGTTGCTATAAAAAGCAAACCTTTGCAATAAACTTGCCCTTTGATCAGTATCTTGATGAATAAGTCTTGTATTTTTGTTGAATACATGTGACTAGAGACTGTGATGAAACCCACCAATGTGCTTCCTTCTGCTATTAATACATTTTTTTCTTTTTTTAGTGTAAAGTTTCATCAGGCTTACTCATCTTGGCACTCTCTAAATTTTAATTACTATAATTTTGTTCATTTTAGTTAATGTACTTTTAATTTGTATCATATTTGCTAAATCTAGCATTTACAATAACATTTGCTTCAAAATGTATTGTAATTTAAAGTCACGAAAAACATGTATCAAATTTAATACAACCAAAGGTCAGCAACCTTTAACACCCAAAGAGCAATTTGGACCCAGTTTCCACGCAAAATGAAAACACTGGGAGCCACAAATACTTTTTGACATCTAAAATGAAGATAATACTGTATATATATATTCGCTTGAGGACTCACACGCAGGACTCAGAGGCACAGTTGGTATTTATTACAGTTCCACCAGGTGTATATACAAATAGTGCAGGGGATAGTGCTATATACAAAGCGGTGACAGGGAAAAGGCTCCGGAGAAATCCAGGTAGGGAAAAGACACTTGCTCCTCTTCTGACTCTCTCCTATCGTGACCAGTCTCTCTCCAAACACTCACATAAAAAACAGGAATCCACTCGGGGAATGCAGGGTCGGGTCCAGGACAGGACAGTACAGAAGGAAACACACGTTAGAGGTTTTGCGCAGGGAAACGAAAGAGAACTTGCTCAGAGTCGGGCTGCACTAACGCGAGTCACACACAACGATCCAGCGATGAGTAGAAGCCACTCCCTGGCTTAAATGCTGGCTGCACTGATGATGCCCAGGTGTTTCCTCTTCAGAGGGGCGTGGGCCGAGGGCGTGAACCCACCATAAGTTCCGCCCTGGCGAGAGAGAGAGCAAGAGAGAGAGAGAACGCTACTAGTCAGCGGCCTGCTGATCCCCTGGCTGTGACAGTATATTGGTTTTTACTTTTATGCTTTGTGTGAACAACTAAGGTGTGTTGCTTATGAAATCCATGAAGTGCTACAGAGAAAATGACATTTTATTTATGTAATTAACACATTTTGAACTCTTAAAGAAATATAACAAAAGGAAAGACACCCAGCTGAACTAAAATGATCCAGCAAACAAAAACTGTTGTGAGCCGCCACCCTTATATCGCCTTTGGGATTTTGGAGCCTTGACCTGACTTTTAAAAAATAATTGGAAAAAAAGCACAATGCTGCTAAAAAATAGATATTTGCAAAATTCTGCCTAAATATTTTACCTGGTTAATGTGTGTGGCGGGGCGTGATCTGCAACGCCGCTGCAGGTGAGAAGGACGCACCTTAGTGGCACCCGCAATCACGCTGCCTTAACGTCTGTGCTCTCTATGCTGTTGTGTTGGTGTGTGTCGGGCTGTGAGCTGGAAAGCTACAGCCGGCTGTATGCGTACAGCAACCGTGTGTGAAAAGTAGTCAATAAAGAGATGCTGAAAAGCATGTTCATGCAAACATCGTCGGGTCTGCCGTGATATGTTTACAATGGGACTTCTGCTCCTGAACCTCTGCGCACAGCGTCTGCAGACCGCTGCTGTACGAAGTCACTTTCATCTTTATGCAGGACTGTAAGCTGTCATCTGTGAGGTGTGAGCGCCGTGTTTGTTTTTAACATAGTTCACGGTGGAGAACAGCTGCTGACATAATGTGGATCCGAAGATCCATAATAATAATGGTTGAAAGTCTCGATAAATGCACGGCGTTTCGGCGGGTACACCGGCTTCCACGAGTGTGACGCTTATTTTGAGCGATGAAAAAAATAATCAAATATAATTTTATTTTTATATTTCAATATCACAATAATCTTCCAATTTAGAACCACAAGTTAAAAAAGAACTAAAATTGATTGGTCACGTTTTGGTGTCAGACTGAGCGGAGGTCTTTCTGAGCTCCAGCCGCCACTGAGCATATCCTGCTTTATTATCGATACGTTCTGTACAACCTTGAGGGATAAAAACTTTAAACAAGAGTCTGTTAAAATGCCTCCTACAAGAGCTGCAAAATCTGCATCTAACAAATCTCCTGAAGAATCAGAAGCGAAAGAGGGTATGTCGACGAGCATAGCTACCACTCCAAGTACACCTGTGGACACCGACGCGCTCGCTGCAGAAATATCAAAGACAGTCGTGGACAAAATATCTACTACGATGGAGAATAAATTCGACGAGCTCTCATTATCACTAAAAAGTATATCGGCACAACTGGAATTAAATTCTCAACGGATCTCTGACACGGAGAATCGCATTTCAACTGCAGAAGACTCGCTGTCAGGTATGGAAACTAGACTGGCTGATATGGAGACTAAAGTGAATACTCTTATGGAAAAATGTCTAGACTTGGAGGGCCGGAGCCGAAGAGACAACATTGTAATTCTGAACTTAAAGGAAGGCACTGAAGGTCGTGAACCGGTGAAATTCCTCGAAGGCTGGTTACCGACTTTGTTGAGTATTCAAACTAAACAGGGGAAAATCAAAATCGACAGAGCCCATCGGTCCATTGGATTATCAAGACCTAATCACCCTCGTGCAATGATTATTAAGATGCATAATCCGGTAGACAAGATTAGGATCCTCACTGCAGCTAAAGATAATGACCCCCTGACTTATGATGGACAGATCATTCATATTCGACAAGATTTGGCAACAGGAGTAAAAGAGATGCGACGTGCATTTAACGGAGTGTGCCAAAAACGTATCCAGAAAAACATGCGCTTTTATATGCGCTATCCTGCTACACTTAACTTTTCTCACGGAGGAAACAAGTACTCCTTCCGTAAATCTGAAGATGCTCTTGCTTTTTTGAACAGTTTGAGTTAATTTGAACACTGACAGTAATTGATTGAATATGATTAACTCTATTACGGCACTTAAATATTACACATACTCTTAATTTAAGGATAGCCAGTCCATGTTAAGGTATATTGTAACTGGAAGTTGCACACTTATTAAGGAATGATTTAACTGTCCCGTCCCTTCTTATTTGTTTTTTCTTACAAACTTTATAAAGTAAAACATGTTTAACTCAGATATATAAATGAGGTTCTCTCGGTGGCATGCGGGAGTTTGGAGTGAAAGTTTTGTTTCTTTTTCTTTTTTTTCTTCTTTTTTTTCCTTGCCTCTCTGTCAGTGACTTTTGCTCGGTTTCATGAGACCAAGTTTTCTTTTTTGATGGATCGTAGGATCGTTTTTTTTTGGGGGGGGGGGGGGGCGGGGAGGGATTTTAGGGGTTGTTTTTTTCCCTTTTTTTATTTTATTTTATTTTTATCATTAATATGTGTGGTTATTGTTTCTGTTGTTTATTTATTTATTTATTTATTTATTTTTTCATGTTTGTGTCTATATAATGTATCTAAAATTACCCGCATCCCCTTCTATGGAAACATGTTTCCTTAATTGCAGTAGCGCACTCCAAAAGGTTTCCCACACACGCTACATTCTTATATCTGGTTCCTTATTTAGAGAATCTGTTTCTATAGGATGTGTTTATGGTCCAAATTCAGAAGATGTCTCTTTTTTTCCCAATCTCTTAACCCATGTTTCAGCCATAGCTTCCCCATATTTGGTGTTGGGAGGTGATTTTAATTGTGTTCTTGATCCTAGGGTTGATAAATCTCCACCAGGGAGTGAATTGTCGCCAAGAAGCATTAGATTGAAAGAGTTCTGTTCTGATCTAGAAATTTTTGATTCCTGGTGAGTAGCTCACCCCACAGATAGGGACTTCACTTTTTTTTCTTGCCCCCACCAGAGTTTTTCAAGAATAGATTTGTTCCTGTCATCCAGGACGGTGTTGGATAGGATGGAAGAGTGCTCAATAAGGTCTTGTCCATTATCTGATCATTCAGTAGTAAGTATAAATATTCACCCACCTTATTTTGAGCCAAATTCCCGCCGATGGAGGATGAATCCTCATTTATTGAGTAACTATTTATTGAGTATATCACTAAAGAGTGGAATGTTTTTATGACCACTAATAAAACGGAAGATGTAAGCCCATCTTTATTGTGGGAAACTGCTAAAGCCTATCTCAGGGGTAGCATTATCTCATACACTATAGCGCAGAAAAAGGCGTCAATGAAAGAACAACTCAATTTAGAGCACATAATACAAAAACTAGAAGTGCAGTTTAAAATCTCCAGGTCCAAAACTATACTTAAGAAGTTAGAAGCAGCCCGCTCAGCTTTAAATCAATTACTGACTAAAAGAGCAAAGGCAGCAATTTTCTTTGCTAAGCATAAATTATATGAATCTGGGAATAAACCTGGCCGTCTCTTAGCAAAAATAGCAAAAGGCAGGACAGATTCAAACGTTATACAATCACTGTTTGATAATAAACATGTTAAGCATTATAAAACAATGGATATTAATCAAATTATGAAGCAGTTTTATATACACTTATACTCATCAGAGTGTAGTAATACAGATGGGAAGATGCGGGAATTTCTAGAGAAGGTGCCTGTTGTATCGTTATCAGAAAGTCACAGGAAAGAGTTAAATAACCCTGTGACAGAGGAGGAAGTGCGACTTGCTATTAACTCCCTTAAAGGAGGAAAAGCACCAGGGCCTGATGGTTTCTGCCCAGAGTTTTATAAAAAACTAAGTCACCTTCTTGCAGGACCATTGACTGATATGTTTTTAGACTCTTTTAAGAATGAACAGTTGCCCCCAACACTCAGACAGGCTAATATTTTGTTAATTCTAAAGAAAAATAAATCTCCAGATAGGTGTGAATCATACAGACCGATCAGTCTCATTAATGTCGATGCTAAATTACTCTCCAAGCTATTAGTAAGGAGGCTTGAGGGCATTCTCCCACTGCTCATAAACCCTGATCAAACAGGCTTTATCCAAAATCGTTTCTCATCTACAAATATTAGACGACTATTAAATATTATACAATACTCGAATCAGACAAATCATAAAGCCTATGTTATATCTTTAGATGCCGAAAAGGCATTTGACAGAATCGAGTGGACATATCTATTTAGTGTATTAGAGAGATTTGGCTTAGGCGAGGGTTTTATTGCATGGATTAAAACTATCTACAAACTTCCAGAAGCTTGTGTCATAACTAATGGTATACAATCATCAGCGTTTCCATTGCAAAGAGGTACGAGGCAAGGCTGTCCCCTGTCCCCTCTCCTCTTTGCATTAGCACTTGAACCTCTAGCTGAGGCTATTCGCCAGCACCAAGATGTGCATGGTATAACAGTAGGTGGAACAAATCATAAGATAGCATTGTACGCTGACGATATTCTGCTGTTCTTATCAAAACCAGAACAATCAATACCAGCTATTATGTCTACCATACATGAGTTCAGCTCATTCTCTGGTTACAGAATTAATTTTGGGAAATCAGAAGTTATGCCACTGGGTGATCAGATTAACTCTTTGCCAGATTTCTCTAATCCCTTTCAATGGTCCCCCAGCGGCTTTACATACCTTGGGCTAAACATTCCACCAGTTCTTAAAGATTTATGGAAACTGAACTTATCACCAGTTATAATAAAAATCAAAAAAAGATTTAGATGGCAAAAACTGCCGCTTTCTCTTATGGGGCGTGTGAACTTAATCAAAATGAGTATTCTCCCGCGTTTATTATATCCCCTACAAATGCTACCTTTATTGATCACTCAGAAAGTTTCTTGTGATATAGAAAAAGCCTTTTCAAAATTTATCTGGCGTGGCAAGAAACCTACATTAAGGATTGGAACTCTACAACTGCCTATGGATAGGGGAGGCTTAGGCCTACCAAATTTAATTTTTTATAATTGGGCATGTCATAGCTGTGTCTTATGGGAGTGGCTACATGCTTATCTAAATTCTCACTCTCACCTAGACTCTTGGTCCACTTTACCTTATTCCCTTTGGAGCTTAGCTGTCTGTGACAAAAAACAATATTAAAAATGGGGATTAAGAATAACCCAATCATTTATAATACAATAAGGGTCTGGGGGGAAATGCGTAAAAGGTTGGGTAGAGAAGATTGCACTTCGTTCTTGACTCCTTTAGTGAGAAACAACGATTTTGTTCCAGGAATGTCTTGTAGCATGTTTGATAAGTGGCACAAAAAGGGATTAAGGGTAATTGGCGATTTGTATCAAAACAACACACTGATGAACTTTGAGCAATTGCAGTCAAATTTTAATATTCCTAGAGACCATTTTTTTGGCTTTCTCCAGGTTCGTAACTTCGTTCATTCTAGAATTCCACAGTCTTCAGAAATAGTTATATATGATGATATTGAGACATTTCTTATTAAGCGAAAAGACAGAACTCATTTTATCTCAGCTTTTTACTCTCTCCTATATACTCTTAGTAGCAACACACTGAGCGCTATTTATAAATGGGAGAGAGATCTTAATAATCAATACACCGAAGAGGAGTGGAAAGGAGCCATTAACATGAGTAGTTCCACTTTTACTTGTAACCGCTTGCGGGAAACCCAATACAAAATCATACATCGCCTTTATATAGCTCCTAATGTCTTGCATAAGATTGCACCTCATATTTCCCATCTTTGTAGTGTGGAGCAGGGAAATTATTTTACTGCTATTGTTAAATAATAAATATAATCTGGAGTTTATATTGCATTCAGGGGTTGAACAGTGTGTGTCTTTCAGAAAGGCTAAAAGTAACAGGACAGGAAACAGGCTTGCAGAGAGTTTGCAGAAGCAGGAAGTTATTTTGAGCAGCAGGCTAAGACGAGGCTTTAACAATGTAACAGATAGCTTTAAGAAGGCCTTAAGATGTTATGCATACAGTTATTATGTTGACCTTGTATTTCAGGTGCAGTTATGACTATTTTATACACAATGCATATCTGTGCTTATTAAAGAGTTGGAGCTCGGTCAATTAATTGGGGGTTGGAAGCTTTGTTCGGCGCGATGTCCGGACAATCTATTGTGCAAGTGACTTGGAGCCATAGAAGGAATTGCAATACATGCTTACAAAACACTTATATATCAGGTCATTTCATATTAAGGTTTAAGTAGAGGTTCTTGGTTAAAACATTTATTTAGTAGAAAACATACATATAGTCTCAGTGAGCCTCTGGTCTGGTAAAAGGTCAGAAGTGCAACAGGTGAATTGAGAAAGAGCATGTGGGGTCAACACACACACACACATGAGTTAGATTTATTTAGAGGAGAAATTAGTCATGTCTCGGCAAGAAAGAGGAACAATTCACTTTAAGACAAGAACGGAAAGTACCAGCCATGAAAATAGAAGATGATCTTCTGGGTTAAAAGTCATTGTGGTGTTGATCTGATCTATGTATAAAATGTATCTGTGACGCATGAAGGGGCGTCAGTAAATCAAACCCTGATGCTATAAAATATCTGTTTATGCTTTGATTAAGTCGGAGATCACTTGCTGTCGGCGTACAGAGTGTTCTTCCCACACGTGTGTAGTCATTAAAATCATTGTTTGACCAAGACCTTCTGGACCATGGGTGGTTTGTACTCTCCCTCCTCAATTTTGAACCTTAACAGTAGTAAATGTCAAAAAGAAACTGGCACTTTTTTTCATTACTTTTGGGAATGTAAATTAATCAAAAGATTTTGGAGCTTCATATCTCAAGAACTAAGTAATATTTTTAACAACCTGATTCAAAGGGACCCCGGGTATTTTCTTCTTGGCCTACCCTCAAAAGAAGTAACATTGAATCACTTGCAGCGCAAATTATGTGACAAACTATTGCTGGTAGCTAGGAAATGTATTCTGATTAATTGGGTTAAGGATAAACCTCCCTCTGTGACGTTGTGGTACAGAGAATTATTTAAAGTTATTCCTCACGAAAGAACTGCTGCTATTTTAGGAGGAAATGAGGGTCTCTTTCTCAAAGTTTGGTCCCCTTTGCTTTCTTATTTGCCAAATGATTTGTCCCAACTGTTGAGGGGGGGGGTGGTTGCGATTAAGATGTTCTCAGTTAAATAGGAAGTAAGCGTAAAGGACACCTCATTCTTGGAGTTTATCTTTTTCTCTTTCTATATCTGTGGCTAATTGAGTGAAAATATGTTTTTGTGTGTGTGTGTGTGTGTGTATGTGTAAATTTTTTTTTAATTCTCTTTCTTTCTTTCTTTTCTTTTCTGTTTGGTTGTTATTTTTTATGCTATTCTTGATAACGAATAAAAATTGTATATCCAAAAAAAAAAAAAAAAAAATAAGAACTAAAATAAATAAAATACACTTCAGCTACATACTTATAATTTATTTTCCCAAACCACGCTGAGCCGCACTATAAGGACTAAATAAGGACTATGCGGCTCCGGAGCCGCAGGTTGCGGACCCCTGCACTAGGCTTTAAAGGGTTAAAGCACATCCAAGAGAAAGATATAATCCACAGAGTGCCAGGTTCTCTCTCAGGACACTGCAGCCAATCAAACAGCCTGTAAATGAAGGAAAACACCATACTGATTCATTTATTCGTCTTACAGAGGGTTATACATTATAAAATCATATAATATCTCCCTCTCTTTCTTCACCCCTGTCAGCACACACAACTCTAGACCAGTGTTTCTAAGAGCCACAGACATGTGCAAAGCTTAAATTACTTTTTTGATTCATGACATGTGCCAATAGTAAGAAGTAGAAATTAATTTTGTGATTCATTTAACTCAACTGTGGGTTTATTCCCACACCCATCCAGCTTTTAACACACAAAGTAAAAACGCCCCCAAAAGACCTCTTCACATGTGATTGGTTAATAGGTTACCATGAGATCAAGTCTCTCTTGGTCACAGGTTCCTCCCGCTCAGTATCATTCAGTTGCTTTCTGCTTCCTTCCAGAAGTCAGCGGATCTCTCCAGCGCAGCAGTAGTTTGGTGAGTAAAAAAACGATCGTCTGTAGATGTGTAGCTGCCGTTGTGCCTTTCTACCAGACACAAACTCACTCAGAGAGTTAGTGTTACTATTTTGGTCATCTAATTTCCTCTGTTATAAAGTCAGATAAACTACATCTGATATAACCAGTTATTATAGTTTTTTGTTGTTGTTATTTTTTAAGGATTATTACCTTTAAGAAAAAACTGTCAAGTTTACAAGTTTCAGATGAAGTCTCCTCTTCAAGCAGTCCTTTAGGTTTGAGAGGAGGGACTATAGCAGTCTGTTTGCTCACTGTGTGCCTTTGGAGTGTGAACCAGGAAGTCAATAAAATGTCTGTGAAATGAAACTCCAACTTAACACATGCATTACATACATAAAGAAAAATGTAACATCTTGGCTAATAATTCTGCTGGTTTATACTTCTTAATTTATGATCTTAACATTCTGGTTGAGTTCATTTTTATGTGTATCTTTTTATAGTACATTCCTGGAAGCAGCAGAGTGTGCACGCAGCCACGAGGAGATAACTAACTCTCAGGTGAACCCTTATGAATCTTTAGGTTTTTAATGTTTTTGATATCTGAGGTCTGGTATAACAACACCGCCTACTATGACCTCAGTAATACCTTAGCGCTTAGCAAATCTCTTTTAAGCAAATATCTATTCTAGTTTTGTCATTATAAGCACATACAGATGGCTGTTAAACCCCTGGCATCCAAAACTCTGGGAAGTTTCACATTTTCCAGGAGCCGCACAAAAAAACTGTACCAAATAATTCCATATGTAATTATTATTTTTAGGATTCATTATTATTAATAATAATTAATCATTAGTTAATTGATACAGTTACAAAATATAACAAAAGAGCTCTAATAAATACAAATAAATCTAATTATAAATATTCCAGTATATTTAACAAAATTAAATGTATATAGTCGACACTGAGGGAGCCGCTTCCAATTAAGCAGATGAAATAAAAAATACTTTGAGAAGTTGGTTCTTTTCTTCACAAGTTGTTGCTGAAAAGAACGCCTCCACAGGCTGTTTGAGTAAATTATACACCACCAGCTCCCCCGAGTGTCCATTTCATCACACAACAAGCAACATATAGGAGAAAGATCGTACATGAATTTTGAACTTGTCTTTGGGTTTGAAAATTAAATTTTATTTAGAATTGTTTACAAATAACAATTTCGCTGTGGTGCTTGTAGAATTTTAATCTTCTGGCAGTTTTGAGTTTAAAATGATCAGATTTTCATACACACTGCCTCAGTGTCTTAAACAATGTTTTAATACATACTGTAGTGGAAAGACAATGGGATTTTTTTCCTCTCTTTCATAAAAACTGAAAATTTTATAATTTCTTAAAGCATATTTGGATATATGTGATTTTTTTTCCGTTTTGTTTGATATTCATCTCATTTATTATGTTTTTGCTGTAGTTTTTTTGACACTTCACAAGTAAACGGGACCCTATTCTAGAAAATATGTTAAACAAAGTCTGCATATTAAAAAAAAAGGAGAAAAGACAAAAAAACCCAACCTAATATTAAAGCCAGAAATCACACACATACACACACAGAGACAAAAAACCCCACCATAATTATTGTTTTTATTATTGTCTTTATTGCCAGAATACGCAGTTCTTCCTTTGAGTGACTAATGCACATTTATTATTCAAGTTTTAGCATTTATTCAGTGTAAGTTATGACTTGCGGAACATGCTGACCGTTATAGATCGCTACAATATTCGGCATAACAAGTTGGTTCTAATATCAAAATGTATCTCATTGTTACACTGCTGGGGAAGCGAAATTTGGAAATGTGGGAGGAACAACTCTGTTAAAACCATTCACCACAACAACTTAAAGTTATGTTTTTTACTTTAAGAAAACTTAAAGAAAAGTTACTTCAGTAAAAATTTTTTCTTTTTGTTTTTGTTAATGATTAATAGAAAGTTGAAGAATTCACATGTCTTTAAAAAATAGTGTCTGGAAGGCAAAATGAGCTAGCAGAATTTACATCCTTGATTTTTAAAATGACTAAAATGGCTAGATATGTCACCAGGGACCCAGTGGGTAGTAAGAAGTTAATAAAACTACCTATACTATCAGCAGATGACTCTTGGCCTGCATTTATAAGAATGAACTGTTTTCCATCTTATGCATATGAATGCACTGATGCTGGATTTAGTGATGAGATTACAAACAACAAAAGTGGGATAAAGCCACACTCTTACAAACAGTATGGAGATGATAACTTGGCATCAATCTATAAAACAAAATCCATATACGTTCCTAAAAGGGGTAAAGGGTTTGTTAGGAAGGGGCTTATTGAGTGTGAGTATAGAGAGGAGGAATTCCTACCATGACTCATAACTTCTCATTCATGTATTCTGCATTGTGCATCATATTGAAGCTATCCATATCTATCCTTGTAACACAATGATTTCTTTTCAGAATAAATCTGAAATCTGTGAACATGGCTCAGAAAAACATCAAAGTTGAAGTAAGTAGCCTATGTATTCTGTTGTCAGCGGCTAAATTGCATCACAATTTTTTGATCTGAGAGTAGTTTCTAATTGTTTTTGTTACATTTTCCAGTGGGACAAGTTGTAGTCACTTAAGCTCTTTACTTTCTGAAAATCCAGTGCAAATGCTAAAATGAAAAAGTGAAATTAGAAATTGCAGTAATGATGGCAAAGATTCCAAACAGTGAGGCCGGCAACTCACTTATGTGCCCTCTCTTCATGATGTAGCAATGTAAAATAAAAGGGTTTACATAGCTAGCTGGGTTTTTTAGCATGTCATAATGCAGTTTATGGCCATATCACCCTGAGCACACACAATCATGTTTGATCTCGGACGCCAAGCAGGGTCAAGCCTGGTTAGTACTTGTATCGGAGCATCTAATTATGCAGGTCATGCAGAGTGAACAGGAGTGAATGTACTTAAATTGTGCATTAAAATGTTTCACACACAAAATCTGGGATTTATCCATCATTTCTTGCTTCAATTTGTCCCTTTTACATGTTCCTGTTTTTAAAACAGACAGTTGTTTTTATGTCTGGTGAACAAAATGTGCCCCTCCACCCAGTAATATTAAAGAGTCTACACTGAGTCTATATTGGAAGCCATTACATTTCTCTATCAAATGAAAAACTTTAAACACCTTGCGCTCTTCTGTAAGAGAAAACACATTAAATACTCTGGCTAATAGTCCTGTAATGCTTTGTCATTCATTACCTTGATATTTGTCATTTGCATTGACCCAGTTCATTTTTTTGTGCATCTTTCTTCATCAGGCCAGCCCTGCGAGCAGAAGCGTGAAAACAGAGCCAGAGGAAGCTACAGCCTGTCAGGTGAGCTTCTGGACCGTTTCATGTGAAGAACAACCACATCCGACAAAGGTTCCTGCCTGAGCCCACGTGCAGAACTATTTTTTTTTACATCTTGGTTTGTTTTTTTTTAGTTTCTTTAATGAAGTCATGCAAAATTTTATTTTCATACTATGAAACACTTGATGGACTGTAGCCGCAGTGATGGTCTTGGAGCAATACTGACCTTTAAGGTCACTCTTTAAGGTGACTGATAAATATTTAGGATAGGTCAAATGCCGAGTCAGCGTATGAAGACACGGTACCTTCCCTGTTATCTTAAATGTGTAGAACTGGGATCTGTTGATGTCTTCTGTCAACAGACAAGACATTATGCCATAAACAGTGAATTGAGTTTCATTAATATTCAAATTATTTTGAATAAGCATAATTTTTTTCCATCTGTTTTTCTGTTGTTTTGTGAAACTTCATAGACTCCTATACCCAGTCCAGTTAAAAAAAAAAAAAAAAAACAAGAAGAATAATGGCTTTTAAAATGTTGTTTATGAACAAAATTCATTACATTTTGTTTTTGGTACATTAGCAGCCTCTAACGTCCATTTCTCCACTCTGATTTCCTGCAGGAACCACATAAACATCAGTTCAGAGTGAAATTCAGTCCGAATGACACATACACCATTAGCTGTGTTGTACCCCGCACAGTGCTGGAGGCCATAAAATCTTCAAATAAGTATAAGAAGATGGTTAAGGGTGCAGATGTAAATGTTATCATTCAGATGGGTACAGGAGACGACGAATCAATTGTTCCAACACATTTCCCATGTTCTTGTGTTGGGGATCATGAGGTTCTGACCATTTCATGTAAATCAGAAAAGGTGGAAGTGGCTCAGGTCCAGGATTCCAACGTAGTATATCCAAGAGATGCCTATTCTGTCTTTTACATTGATACAAAGGGAGGACTAAATGCCAAAAAAAAAAAACTTTTTAAAAGTGGCACTTTAAAACAGTTCAAGTATCTCTGTGTTTACGGAGAGAAGGAGATAACTGTGGAGGAGGCTCTGAAAAGAGATGGCCGCTTCACTGATGACCTGGGCTACTTTGAGCTGGTCAACATCAATGACAAATGTAAGACTGAGTGCACAGACAAAATTGATAATCTGGATAAAAAGAAGTTTAAGATATGTCTTCCACGAGGAGCAAATATGGAAACAAAGGATGTAAAACAAGTAGCCATCCCCAGCCAACAGAAACCTCCACATGTATCAAATAATCCACAACGCACAAGAGAAACAAGATCAGTCTTAACTCTTGCACAGCAGAAGGAAATCAGTATAACAACAGCAGCAAAAGAAACAGGCTGCAGCATTGACTCTAAGGAGGTTTATAAGCTACTGCGTAAGCAGTTTCCACGTCTGAAAAAATGGATGGAAAGTAGATTCCCTGAAAATTCTTTCCAGAAAACACTGAGGAAGGAAAACTTTGGAAAGATCCAACAGTCTTTTAGTGAAATTCACCAAGTCAGGTTGCTGCTTGAACTGAGCGAGTCAGTTTGTCTCTTAGAGGTACCCATAAATGATTCCTCCATAAAGCAGGGCACAGGCTTTGTGCTATTTGACAACTTTGTCTTGACAAATGCCCACTTATTCAAATACTGGGTTGATTCAAAATTACCTAATTGGCATGAACGTGTAAACATTACTGCTGTCTTTAACTTTGAAAAACAAGACTCTGACAAGAACAAGATTAATGCCAAGGTGTTTGTTGGCAACGATAAGTTAGATTATGCCATACTTGAGCTCAAACCAAACAAACTTGAGGTTCCACAAGGGCTCCTCAAGAGATTTGGACCTGTACCTTTAGATGGTGCAGCCTGTGTTGTTGGACACCCAGGAGAAGGAGTGAAAAAAATGGATCCTACGTGTATCATTGAGAAAGACAGACGAGAGGAGGCTGTTAATAAAAATTTAGAGGACATCAAGGAATACTTCATCACTCTTTATGCAATCAATCAGGCGATCAAAAATGACCCTTGTGAAAATATCTATGTGACCTACAACTCTTTCATGTATCACGGCTCTTCTGGTTCCCCAGTATTTGATGCATATGGACAAGTGTTTGGTTTGCACACTGGTGGATTTTTCTATGGATTTCCAAAGACTGAACAGAGTGTGATTGAGTTTTCCTTTCCACTGCTCACTATATTTGAACACTTCGTGGATAATGTGAAGAAAGAGGGGAATAAGAATCTGTTCGAAAGAGTTGAGGAGGAGGCAAAGGGAAATCCACACCTAGAAAACATTATTGCGTCTGTTGTGGGGTCAAAGCAAGACAGACCTGAGGAGCTGTTGCAGTGTGTTCAGGGTAATACAGCAGATTCTGAGGAGGGAATGGAGTTGATTTGAACTCTTATTTTTAATTCTGTTTAGCTTTTAGTATCAGTTATTATTATTATTATTATTACTATTACATAGGTGGTGAGTACTCTGTTAGACATCTAAAGTCTTGATAACCTTTTGTTTTCATGCCTATTTTTTTTTTTTTTTATGAATTTTACTTTCTTATAATAATCTTAAGACAGAATCAATAAATGTACCTTTGTCATCATAGCAAATTGAAATGGTAAGCTTTTTGCTTTTATGACCCTTTAAGATTATTTGAGTGGCTGTGAGCATGTTGGTTTTTTAAAAAAAATTTTTATTGCTCAGCTACTGTAATGAAAAACGTTTTTTCTGCTTTTTTGGCCTTACTGTAGATGTTTAAGATGCTGTAATCCTTAATGCTTGTAACGTGACTGAATGTATTCAAGTGAAGTTAGACTTTAATATTCTGTTTTGATGTTGGACAATATTCATTATTTGTTACGTTTGCTTTCATTTGGAAATTGAATTGAAATTGAATGTTTTTGTAAAGATTTTGGTTGTTAATAAATGAGAAGTGAAGCAACACAGGGTGTAAAACAGTTCCACTCTCTATCTTAAAATGTTTCCTGTCAATAATTTTGTCAGTTAATTTTTACCTTTTAAACATTTGAAGTTTTCAATTGTTGGGAAAATTCTAGATTATCCTTAAATTTAGATTTATGCATTTAGAATCTCACTGTAGGATTTGGTATAACCTTTGTTTGCTTAGATGAGATGCTTAGGAGTGTGTGTGTGTCAGTATGACTTCGTAAAGAACTGCTTAGATAGGCCTAATGATGTTTTGCTATGTTATCTGCTAACTGTTAGGGTGTGGAAGGACAAAATTCCCAAGATGACTGGTGCCAGGAGCTTCCTGGGAAACGATAGTGGGAGTTGCTCTCTGCCACAGCCTGTGGGAAAGAAACCTGTTGTAACTAAAAGATACAGAGAGTTGTGTGTGGGGAGGAGGTATAAAATAGGAGCTGAAACATCCCAAGGGCAGAGCTGGCATGAATTTGAACTGTGATGTTTGATGTGTGTGCGCAGGCTCTCCTGCGCAATAATAAATGGTTTGATCACAGCTCTTTCCGTGTTGCAGACTTTATTTACAAAATTCCACGAGTGTGGGCACTGAGGAACGACCCCAAAGACGGCTGATCACCCAGAGGAAAAAAGTCAATGCTCAGTCTCACCAAAACTTCAAAAAGGGGGAGTTGTGGGGCAAGTCCTCAGTGACACACCAAGATCATCCTATAGAACTAGGGGAGAATCTGCACGGGTGAGCTGTGTCCAACCTACAGTGGGGCAAAAAAGTATTTGCTGCGGGCCAAATTTGGCCTGCGGGCCAGAGTTTGACACCTATGCTCTAATGGGCCCTCTACTCCCTGGATATTGTAAATAACTACAGTGGGGCAAAAAAGTATTTAGTCAGCCACCGATTGTGCAAGTTCCCCCACTTAAAATGATGACAGAGGTCAGTAATTTGCACCAGAGGTACACTTCAACTGTGAGAGACAGAATGTGAAAAAAAAATCCATGAATCCACATGGTAGGATTTGTAAAGAATTTATTTGTAAATCAGGGTGGAAAATAAGTATTTGGTCAATAACAAAAATACAACTCAATACTTTGTAACATAACCTTTGTTGGCAATAACAGAGGTCAAACGTTTACTATAGGTCTTTACCAGGTTTGCACACACAGTAGCTGGTATTTTGGCCCATTCCTCCATGCAGATCTTCTCGAGAGCAGTGATGTTTTGGGGCTGTCGCCGAGCAACACGGACTTTCAACTCCCACCACAGATTTTCTATGGGGTTGAGGTCTGGAGACAGGCTAGGCCACTCCAGGACTTTCAAATGCTTCTTACGGAGCCACTCCTTTGTTGCCCGGGCGGTGTGTTTTGGATCATTGTCATGTTGGAAGACCCAGCCTCGTTTCATCTTCAAAGTTCTCACTGATGGAAGGAGGTTTTGGCTCAAAATCTCACGATACATGGCCCCATTCATTCTGTCCTTAACACGGATCAGTCGTCCTGTCCCCTTGGCAGAAAAACAGCCCCATAGCATGATGTTTCCACCCCCATGCTTCACAGTAGGTATGGTGTTCTTGGGATGCAACTCAGTATTCTTCTTCCTCCAAACACGACGAGTTGAGTTTATACCAAAAAGTTCTACTTTGGTTTCATCTGACCACATGACATTCTCCCAATCCTCTGCTGTATCATCCATGTGCTCTCTGGCAAACTTCAGACGGGCCTGGACATGCACTGGCTTCAGCAGCGGAACACGTCTGGCACTGCGGGATTTGATTCCCTGCCGTTGTAGTGTGTTACTGATGGTGACCTTTGTTACTTTGGTCCCAGCTCTCTGCAGGTCATTCACCAGGTCCCCCCGTGTGGTTCTGGGATCTTTGCTCACCGTTCTCATGATCATTTTGACCCCACGGGATGAGATCTTGCGTGGAGCCCCAGATTGTGGGAGATTATCAGTGGTCTTGTATGTCTTCCATTTTCTGATGATTGCTCCCACAGTTGATTTTTTCACACCAAGCTGCTTGCCTATTGTAGATTCACTCTTCCCAGTCTGGTGCAGGTCTACAATACTTTTCCTGGTGTCCTTCGAAAGCTCTTTGGTCTTGGCCATGGCGGAGTTTGGAGTCTGACTGTTTGAGGCTGTGGACAGGTGTCTTTTATACAGATGATGAGTTCAAACAGGTGCCATTCATACAGGTAACGAGTGGGGGACAGAAAAGCTTCTTACAGAAGACGTTACAGGTCTGTGAGAGCCAGAGATTTTCCTTGTTTGAGGTGACCAAATACTTATTTTCCACCCTGATTTACGAATAAATTCTTTACAAATCCTACCATGTGAATTCATGGATTTTTTTTTCACATTCTGTCTCTCACAGTTGAAGTGTACCTCTGGTGCAAATTACTGACCTCTGTCATCATTTTAAGTGGGGGAACTTGCACAATCGGTGGCTGACTAAATACTTTTTTGCCCCACTGTACTTTTCTTTCTTATTCTCATTTAAAATGTCGAGCTTTTAATAAATAATTATCTGAATCTTACACCCAAAGTTTTAATCTGATGTAAAATGTATAGAAGTCCATTACTGTATATAGTAACTATTAAGTCTAATATATACCCTAGTAAGCTATACTGCTTTTTCCTTTGGGAAGGTACCATCTGTGCAGTCTGCAATTTTGTTGAAGAAAGATGTTGAATCTATTTAATTATTCTTGAAAACTAATTGATTTCTGTGCCTTTTTTTTCACACTGCATCAAATTAAAGTTGATTACGTCGATTAAGCATCATGAGGTAGAGGGTGGGGGGTGGTTCCCTATTTTTTTTTTTTTTGCTGGGAGTTGGCAACCCTATTAGTTAGGTTGCTTAATATTTCAGCTAAGTACTCTTTAAAATACCAGAATATGGAGGATGGAGTAGGTTTAAGTTTATTAGATTGATCAGTTTTGCTGAACTATGAAATATTTTGGGTGCAGTATATTTTTTGCATACAGGTATAACAGAATAGCTTTAGTGTTTGTTTTAAACTTGAGTATGAACTTATACAAAATGCAGCAAGATATAAAAAAAGTTTTATTGATTAAAAAATACACTATATCGGATTCATATCGGTATCAGCAGATATCCAAATTTATGATATCGGTATCAGACATAAAAAAGTGGTATCGTGCCATCTCTAATAAATACACAAACAATACACATATGCTTTCAATTCTCGCTTCTGTCAGGCTGCCCCAGGGCAGCTGTGGCTACTAGTGATGTGCGATACCAATGATTTCCTTTCCGATATAGTAATATTCAGGGTGGTATTGACGATACTGATCCGATACCGATACTTTATACAAAAACGTATTTTTATTTATTGTATCTCAAATTATAGCGTCATAATGATTACAGGACATCAGATTACTTGTTCTTATCACTTAATAATGAAGAGTTCATCATATAGAAATAAATGATGTTTGGTGTTTGACAAGGTTAGTGATGTTGCCACAACCATACATGCCAACCCTCCCGATTTTTCCGGGAGAATCCCGGAGCCACCATTCTCCCGAATTTCCACCTGGACAACAAAATTGAAAAACCATATCGCAGAATTCCTAGCATGGCCCAGCCAATTCCAGTTTCCAACAATGGCGGCAGCTACTTAGTTTTAATATTACTCTTATTTCTCTTTCTGGGTCGCAAAAAAACAAACAACTTTTAACAGATTTTCAGGTGAGAATGTAGCTGTGTAAACTTCAAATATCTGAGCCGACACATCGTTTTCAAACCCCCGCAGGCTTTCACTACTCGGGTTAAACATGATATATAAGTCACTTTGATAACTTAAAAATGTTATTGTTTGTCTTTTTCAGTGTTTTATTTGTTCGTGAGTAAATTGGTTTGGCTGAGATTAAAGTTATTAGATTAGATTAAATTAAATTTAACTTTATTAATACCTCGGGAGGGTTCCTCCGAGGTTTTCACACAGCTGAATAAACATCAAACAGAAAACTAATTAAAGAAAGTGTGAGATGGTCGAAAGTTTACGCCAGCGCCCTGTTATATTTTAGAGAGCAAGGAGCAGACGGCTGAGTTTCACTCCACCGAGGGAGCTCGTGACGTACTACCCGGCTTTCTTTAGACCGCGAAGGGCGGGTCCTCAGGTGGAAGCAGCCTCTGAATTTGGACACCCCCGCTGTTTCCAGTCTGGCTAATAATAACGGTGATATTTAATGTATTTTATCTGATAAATAAACACTGTAAAATGAGACATTTATACAGCCGTATTTCGCACATGACTATGAAAGGCGGAAGAGGAAGTAGTTCCTTTGAATGTAGACAATCCGAATGTTATAGTTTCTTTCCACTGTGTTCCTGTTAATGATAAACTACAAATTTACCCTAAATTACTAAAATATCGATATTTTATTTGTGAGAATCGATTCTAGAACATAAATGATTGGTATCGGAAGAATCGATATTTCAGGATCGATTCGCACATCACTAGTGGCTACAACTGTAGCTTGCCTCCACCAGTGAGTGAATGAATAGTGGAATTGTAAAGCGCTTTGAGGGTCTCGAAAAGTGCTATATAAATGCAATCCATTATTATTATAATTGTGTAATTTAAGTGATCTAGGTAGCTTTGTACATGGTTTAGAATTTGTATTTGTTTTGGAGTTTGTACGTGCCTTGTCTCTGGAGGCCACCGTATATATTTATGTATAAACATATATAAATAAAACCATGTTTTTTTTTTTACATTAGTAATTCCTTTGTGCATATTTTTATATTGTTGTTGATAATAAATTAATTAAAGCAACAAAACAACCTGACGTTGGGAGCCGAAAGAGCTGGTTTTCTAAAAAGAGCCGGAATTCCCATCACTAGTACACACGAAGGACTCTGGACCACGGCCAGTCAGAGGGGTCCCGCCCCTGACTATCTCTGATTGGTCTAGAGCATGATATGGGCATAATGTGTGTCTGTTGTTTTTTTTTTTTTTTTTTTTTGTAGCAAAGGAATTTCCAAACTTTGCAATGATTTTATTGATAGAAATCATGTTGATATAGACATATAGACATAGACATGTGTGTCTGTTGTTGACCACACAGAAACTTTCAGAGTTTTTACTCGGAACACCTGGTCACACCGGTGCGATCTAGGATTTTTTTTAGTCGCATTATTGAAAAATTTGGTTGTATTTGCAACCAAATTGGTCGCACTCTCGAGCCCTGACACATGAGATGAGACACCATCAAAATTAAACAGGGCACCTGGGTGAGGGAATGAAACAACTTTTCACTAAGTTTCAAAGGAGTTCTGGCAAACTATCAGGCAATTCGGGAAGAGGAAGCAGTTTTACCACACTGTATACAGTGAGGATGGAATGCTACTGAACTGGGACACAGTATGGTGGTGGAATAAGAGTTTCCACAAATATTTTTGATGCATTCTGTAGAGGAATAAAAGTCTGGGGACAAATGAGTGACTTGTCCATAACTCCGGCCAAGGTCACTGATGTATTTGTTAATGTAAAAAATATCAGTGCATTATATTGATGCTCATGACTATGTCACTCCAATTTTTACACTTTGCAAAATGCATTCACCAGGGCACTGGACATTTTATTATGTTGGTTGTAGCCATACGGTGGTCTCCACTCTTTAAATGAAATGCAGATTTGAATAATCATTTATTACTATTGTGGCTGTGATGGACATGTTGCCATTTGCGATATCAGGATAAACGTAAACCTCCAAAACAATCCACAAATAGAGTTTAGCTAAGTCGAGAGAATCTGACTGTATTATATATACATGGAAACTAAAGGAAAGCAAACAAAAAACCTGTGACATCCTTGTTTTTGATTTATTTCAATAAGTGTGAAAGATATATATTAAATATATATATTTTTAACCATTCTTCCAGAAGTGCGTTTTTGAGTCAGGCCATTTGGACAATTGCCTTGCGTGCAGTCTCCGCCCAAATCCCAAAGGCGTTCTAACAGGTTGAGGTCAGGACTGTGCCAGTGAAGTTTGTCCACACCAAACTTGCTCATCCATGTCTTTATGGACCGTGCTTTGTGTTTTGTGCACTCATCCACAGTCATGGTGGAACAAGAAGGGGCCAAACTGTTCCCACAAAGATTTGGGCATGTTTTTGTATGCTCAAGTATTAAGAGTTCCCTTCACTGGAGCTAAGGGATGAGCCCAACTCCTGAAAACCCCCAGACTTGTCTATTGGATTGCCAGATAGAAAAGCACAATTTGTCACTCCAGAGAACACACCTCTGGCCATCTACTAGACACCACTTGATCCCGCAGTTTGCATTGCTCTTGATGATGTAATCTTGGATGCACCTGGAACCACTAAATGATAAGATGGCACGTACCACATTTGAATTAGAGCTCATGGTTTTGTGACATGCAAAGAACCCCCAGCTTTAATTAATTGTCACACACACACACACACACACATTTTTCAACATATATTTGGACAGGACACCGGTATATGAGAGTTTGAAGAAACAGGAAACGGACACATCCTCATTTATTAAGAAGAAATAAGTAGACTACAGATAAGGTTTGACTGTTTTAAGGTATTCATAGTGTCTAATATTAATTCTAATATTCTATTTAACCTTTTGTAAAACAGTTACCAAATTTCTGGTGACCCGTGTAGAGCTATGGGTAGCTTTAGATTGGGTCCGGAGTTATTTGGGTGACAGGAAGCAGTTTGTGAAATTAAATGGTGGTTGCTCCTTATGTATGGACATTGCTTGTGGTGTACCCCAAGGGTCAGTATTAGGTCCAAAATTCTTCAACTTGTACATTAACGACATCTGTAAAGTGTCCAAAGTATTAAAAATGGTTCTCTTTGTTGACAATACAAACATTTTTTTGCTCTGGTGATGATCTGCAGAATTTATTGGAGGATATGACTGAATAAATCTGAATAAATCTAAACTTATGTTATTTGGAAATAGTAGTTTAAATACAAATGCTAAGATTCAAATAAATGGTGCCGATATTGAAAGAGTCAGTGAAAATAAATTTCTGGGGGTAATAATAGATGACAAACTTAACTGGAGAGCTCACGTAAGATGTATTCATTCCAAAGTATCACAGAGCATTGCAGTCCTAAACAAGGCAAAACAGGTATTCGACAGAACATCACTTCATATACTACATACTATCATATACTATACTGTTCACTGGTTTCACCATACTTAAGCTATTGTCACGGCTGGCGGGTTGAGCCGTGTGGTGTGGAGGAAAAGGAGGACCCAAAATGCAGACAGCTGACTGATGATATGAGTGAGAGTTTATTTACAGGTGACAGTGGCAGGAACAGACAACGAATCATGAGACATACTAACGGAAATCTAAACTAAAACTAAAGAGCAACTAGAAATCCTCAGGACACGGGGTGAAAGGCAGAGAGACGCAGACTGACGGAGGATACCAAAAACGCAGAGATACACGGATGAATGCAGATGAACGCAGACGAGCCAACAACGAACACAGACCGACACCCACTAAATATACACACACAAGGTAATCAGGTAATCACACACAGGAGGGAAGAACAGCTGATCTGAATACACATGAGGACCAGAGGAGACAAGCTAAACACAATGACAACAGACACAGACTTTCAGAACAAAACAGGAAATCTAGGACCCAAACCGGACACAAGGGGGGAGGACACAGAATAACTAGAACAGAGGAAAATAATCACAAAACACAAAACACTGGGTCAACGACCCAGGACCATGACAGCTATTGCGCAGAGGTCTGGGGCAATAACTATAAAACCACATTACATTCACTTTTTACTCTTCAGAAAAAAAAGCACTTCGAATCATCCACAATGCAGGTTATAGGGAACATACAAACTCACTATTTTTGCAGTCTGAAATATTGAAAATTGACGATCTAGTGAAATTCCAAACAGCACAAATTCTATTCAAAGCAAAAAACAAAGAACTGCCAGGTAATATTCTGAGTATGTTTTTTTTGAAAGAAGGATGTTATAACTTAAGGGGTTTTTGTAACTTGAAAACAGGGAAGGTGCGTACTACAAGAAAAGGCTTTTGTGTTTCTGTGAAACTGTGGAACAGTCTGAATATGGAATTAAAGCAATGTCCAAACATAAAACTGTTCAAAAAGAGTTATAAAAATATGATCTTCTCAAACTATAAAGAAAAGGAAAATATTGAAATTAAGTGAATGTCTCTATTTAAAAAAAAATCTATAAAAAATTCATGATGTGATATTATAGTATATAGTATATCAGATATCTGTTCACTATTTTTATTACAAATTATATCAGTAAGGAAGCTGACTAAATATTAACTAATAATTTATGGCAAAGGGGTGGGATTAAATAAGTGTTTCCTTCTCACCTCTCCCTTTCAACATGTAAATTAATAAGAACGGTAGCTATATTGAAATGTATTGGTTTTTTTGTATAGTATTTTGTTTTCTCTCTTTTCTTTTCTAAATGTATCTGTATATTGTTTACATGCTTGAAATAAATTACCAATCAATCAATCAATCAATCAAATACCTAAATACCTGGAATTCGCAGCAATGGACAGTGCACAAGAGAGTACAGACAGGGTGGAGTAGTTGGAGACAAGTGTCCAGGGTGATTGGTGTTGTGACAAAAGGATGTTAGCAATAGTGAAATGGAAGATTTACAATATCATAGTGGGATCTCCTATGATGCATGTTGTGGAGATGGTGGAACTAAGAAAAAGACATGAAGCTGAGCTGGAGGTGAGATTTTTGTTGGGAGTGACAAGGATGGATAAGATTAGAAAAGAATATATCAGAGGGACAGTTAAGGTTAGAGGTAAAGTTAGAGAGGCAAGGGTAAGACGGTCTGGACATTTGCAGATGAGGAGTAATGGATAATGTCAAATGTGGAGGTGTCAGGCAGGAGGAAAAGGGAAAGACTAAAGAAAAGATTCATGGATGTAATGCAGGGCACACAGAAGGTTGGGAAAACAGAGGAGGATACTGGTGATAGGAGGCAGATTATCCACTGTGGCGACCATTAAGGGGAGGAGCTAATAGACTTAAAAGAAATCTATTAAGAGTTTTTCTTGCAGAAGCACAAATATATTTTGTGAGACTCTGTTAAAAACGTCATCACTGCAACCGTATCGAATAACTTACAGCATGTTTTAGTTTTCACACAACATGACATTATTTACTATTTTTGCTCTCTTCCATAGGTCATGTTCATCAACACTTCCTCCTCTCTCTCATCCTTAAATTCCTCCGTTAACTCGTTTGAGTCAACATGCCATAATTCAACAGTCTTTACCATCTACACCTCCATGACCATCCTCCTCTTCCTTCCACTCTACATCTTCATCCTCTACATGGGCTTCCAACAGTGGTGTCAGAAATCTGCACATGCAGGGGCAACAATGACCAACTCCAACTTCTTCACCTACAACATGATGTGGGTGGAGAGTTTTGGAGCTTTAGGATTGGTCTTCTATACCGTGGGTGGTTATACCAATAACATAATAATGATCACTGTAGGGATTTTTATGTTTACCATCCTTTTTCCTGTAGAGACTTTGTTTCATGTCCTGACCTGTCTGGAGCGCTACCTGGCTGTTGTTCACCCCATCACCTATATGCATCTACGAGAATCACATGGTGTCAGGATTAGAAACATCTGTGCTGTTTGTGCGTGGCTGCAGTGTGTTGCATGGTTGGGGATACGTTTCTTGCTTGGGTCTCAATATTTAAATATGCTACTTCTGTCCTACTTGGGTGTCTGCATGGTTGTTGTTGTTTTTTGTTGCCTATCTGTTCTTCATGTTCTGAGTCGCCCAAGACCAGGGGATGTGGGCAAACACAAGGAACAGTTTGACCAACCAAAGCTCAAGGCTTTCCGCATGATCATGGTGATAACAGGAGTGCTCCTGCTGAGATTTGCTGGGTTGATTTTTTTGTTTGTATTGCAATATTTTTCATTGAAAGAATTGTGCGTTTTGACTGAATTAGCAGTTTGGTTGAGTGTACCCAGCCGCCTCGTTCTTCCTCTGCTTTTTCTGCACAAAGTAGGAAAACTGGCATGTTGTAGGAAAAAAAAAAGAATAAAATAAAAAAAATCACGATATAAGAGGCACCTGTGAAGTAACTGAAGTTTCTATGGCTCATTGATGTTTTAGTGTTTTAAATGTACATAAACTATCTCCTCAGAGATAGTTTATGTTGCTAATTATCATTTTGGTACATGGAACCAACATAACTATCAGTAATACCAGCTGGATTAGTTTAGTTTAGAAAGTTTTAGTCTGCTTCTTGTTGTGTACTATGATATTACATTACGATACTAACTTCAGAAAGATGACATAAAGAGTTGAGCATTTTTTTTGACATGCATAGGAGCCAAAACCATTCAAGAATATTCCACTTCTTTGCCTTTAATAAACTCCTGGGTTGCTTTGGCTTCATCTTTTGGATCATTGTGTCACAGCGGGGTGTGCCAGTATTTTGCAAAGGACTCAAGAGCAGATACTGTAGGAGACAGAACTTAACTTAAACCAAAAGCGAGCCTTTATTTGGGCTGATGAAAAACAACAACATTAACATTAAGGTAAAATCAGAAACCACTGCTAAACTGAGAATAGGCTATGAGAACTATGAAACTCTGACAAAACTATGAAAGCTATGACGAGCCTATGGTTTGGCATAACAGACGACTTCACAATGAGTGAGCAAAAACACAGACTAAATACACACAAGGGGTAATCAGGGGAAGTGGAAACACATGAGGAAACAGCTGACACAAATGAACCTAATGACGTCACAGGGAAAGTGAACCTAAATACAATGACAAAGATGCACCAAACTCTTTCAAAATAAAGCAGGAAACACTAAGAACATACAATATTCTAAGAATAAAACTAAAATACGCAAAACACTGGGTCGCAGACCCAGTACCGTGATGCATTGTCCATCTGTTTTATGAAACACCGCCCAGTCAGTGTGACTACATTGTCTCTGAACACATCAGAATTAATTTGGCTCATTTTGTCCAATGTCACATCATCATTAAACACTAGTGTCCCAACACCAATGACAGCCCTGTATGCCTAAGCAATGACACTGCCTCCGCCGTGTTTTACAACTGATGTAAAGGTATGCTTTGGATCATGAGCTGTTCCACACCTTCTCCATACCTTTTTTTTTTTGCCATTGATCTTGGTCTCATTTGTCCAAAGAATGTTTTTCCAGAACTGTGCTGGGTCTTATTTAAATAATCTAGGCTTTCTATTCTTGAGGCCAGTGGCGGTCCTAGCCTGCCCCCCCCCACACACACGCATACACACACATAAAACATATTAAGGATTGTACATTAACATAAAACTGTTGTCGAAATTCACCAGAGAAGCACACACACACATGAAGAGAGGGAGAGTATGCATTGTATGCAAACAGCTACCAAACAGCCATCATAATTCGTCATACATTGAGAACAGGACAAATCAACAACTGACAATCACTAATTAATATTAAAATCTGTAACATAATGTATTGTTTGGAGTTTAGTCTGTTACTGTTACTGTTTTTACCATTTCTTCTTGGAGCAACTGTAATCCATATTATTTTCTTAGGGTTTAATAAAGTATTCTGATTCTGGTTGTTTCAGGATGACCTGCCATTATAAAGTGACACATCTGCTTACCTGCATCTTTTGCTCGTTTCTCCTCCTCTTCTTTTCTATTTTTTCTAAACTGAGCACCCGATGGCTTTGAACTTTTCTTGTCCATCTTCCATTGGTTTTAATTTTGCACTCCAGTATGAACACAAATCCACCAACCCGAGAATCACCACAGCATAACCTAATAGATCTACACCTTAGTTCACAGATTCACTTTGTCTAAGGTGTATTTCTGGGATTTCACACAACCCAGGATTCAAATCATGAATACATAATGGGCTTGGATTTACAACATTATGAATGAAATGTGCTCTATTTTGAGGGAGCAGGTCTTCCTCCCCTTTCCACGGGTTGTGTGTGAGACATTAAATCATCAAAATATAAAATATAAATTTTAAATTGTTATTGATCCCTTTACCCCTGGTCCTAAAGTGTATATTTATTTTCTTACTCTTCTTATATTTATTGTTTGTTTACTTGCACTGCTGTAACTGGAGCCTCGTCGTCTCGTCTCTCTCTATAGTGTACTGCATGCAGCGGAGATGACAATAAAGTTTACTTTGACTTCAGCAGCAAGCAGGCGCACCGAGAGTGTTGTTCACTTGGTTGACTGTTGTGAGGGGATTTCTCTTCACCGTGAAAATAACTGGATTTTTTTAATGTTTGATGGCCCAAATTTGAGCACTACACCAAATACCGGGTATGAGTTTATTATGTGACACCTCTCAAAACACAAATATATCCACACCTACAACCACTAAATGATTGTCTTGTGGCCAGGGATGCACATCGCATTTGAATAAGATGTCATTAGTGCAAAGCTCACACTTTTTTCCAATCTGGCTTCCATAGAGCTCACTCTACTGAAACTACACTTGTTGGAGTCTCCGGTGACATCGTGATGAGATGTGATGCAGGAGAATGCTCTGTTTTGCTGATGTTGGATCTGACATCTGCCTATGACACTGTTGACCTTCATAGTTTGCTAAATAGGCTGAGACACTGGGTGGGTACATCTAGGTCTTCTTTGAACTGGTTCACATCTTATTTGTGTGAACGATCCTTACTGTTGCGTGATGTAGAAACAGTGGATTTATTATTTACTGGATTGTGGATTGTTTTGTCACTGGGATAGACTGAAGAGACGGTATTCTATATTCAAATCCATCCTCACCCTGAGCCACTAAATGTTCTTTACTTGGCCACTGGCACATATAAAATTTAAATTTGCAGTCAGAGCTCTTTCAGCATGCAAAGAACTGCTGCTTCTGTTTATTTAGAAATTTTTCCAGACACACCTATTTGAACAAGCTATTATTGTTACAGGACAGTGGTCTATGGCAGTGTATGGGAAAAAAACAGAAAGAGACATGCCAAGAAACAAACAAAAATTCTGCAATCAAGATTTGATGAATAATTATTTTTGATAGTGTGAAAATGACAGATGTGACGACAACTGTGTTTGCAGTTTCACACAGTTTGTATTGGCTCTGTCTTTTTGCTAAAAGCACAACCACACACCTCATCTTTCACAGGGGAGACATGATCATGTGATGGACCTCAGGTGTGTGTCAGCCTCCCCTGACACCGCACCCTGAATGCACTTCTCCACTCCTCCCCTGCAGCTAAGCCACAAACCACACCCCACCATAGATAGGCTTCATTACCAGTGTTTTGCTTGACTGTTTTATGTACCATGAAAAATACTAAAGATGTACAGGTCCAACAGTTTCTTTGATTTGATTTTTGATTTTGATTTTATTGATTAGCATTCAAATTCAAATCTCAGTGAAAACAGTGAAAAAAAACAAACCAAACAAACAGTGAAAACAGAACAAAAATCTACCATAAAGAAAGAAATCATGAGACAAGGCTAATCAAAAGGTATTATAACTCTGCATTATTAAGTGATAAGAAGAAGGTATTCTGATGTCCTGTAATCATTATGACGCTATAATTTGAGATACAATAAATAAAATCCGTTTTGTACAAAGTATCGGTATCGGATCAGTATCGTCGATACCACCCTGAATATTACTTGGTATCGGATCGGAAAGGAAATCAGTGGTATCGCACATCACTAGTACTCTCCTGATCCACATTTCACGTTCCTTTGATCTGTCTCCCCAGTCTGTGTTAAGTTTGCATGTGTAGAGTTCAGTCGGTGTGTTTCCTGTTTTATTTTGAAGGTCTGTCTCTCTTGTCAGTGTTTCTAGTTTCGCTTCCTTTTGTCTCGTTATGTCCAATTATTCCCAGTTGTGTCTCCCTCCTGTCTCCTATTCCCTGATTGCCCTATGTGTATTTAAGCCCTGTGTTTTCTGATGTGCATTCACATAGGTTTGATTAGCATTTAATAAATGAAGTCATCATTTAAAAACTCTAAGTTATATGGCATACGGCCTATGCCACGGGCCGGCCCTGGTCTCAAGGTATCAGGTTTGTTTTCGTCGTAGTGTTAGTAAGTTCTGTTCTCGCCACCCTTGCCTTTTGTTGTATGTCATCCTCCTCAATAAAGCTCACTCACATCAGCAGCGCCCGCATCTTGGGTCCTTTAATAATTCCACATGGCTTGCCTCGCAAACCATGACAAGGAGGTTACTTTTTCACATAGGTTTGATTAGCATTTAATAAATGAAGTCATCATTTAAAAACTCTAAGTTATATGTATTCAGCTTTTTTTTTTCTCTCAGACACATACTTGTTTTTTTTAGACAAACGAGTTCTGGCGCTTTAGGCTCTGACAGTAGTTGTATCGTCTCATAAAAGTCAAATTTTTTATTATACTCTGTTAATGATGGGTAAACATATTTAGAATGACAAGAAGATTTGAATACTGTATTCAGATCATGTCTGTATAATGTTTACATGCTTAGAAAAATACATTGTTGAAATTATATCCTTGACAAATTAATGTGATTAAATGTATGATTAACTGAACCAGAAAAGATGTATATTGTAAACAGTCAGTCTGCTGTTATCACATGAATATGCCCTTTAAATAAACTTGTTTTTATCGCGTGAAACTTGGTGATTAAACACACCTTTTTCGTGTCAGCAGGAGAGCAAATATTTGCCTGTTGAAATTTACCGTGAAAGTATCCAAAAATCTTTGCCAGTTT
This sequence comes from Astatotilapia calliptera, assembly GCF_964374335.1. Taxonomy (NCBI): domain Eukaryota; kingdom Metazoa; phylum Chordata; class Actinopteri; order Cichliformes; family Cichlidae; genus Astatotilapia; species Astatotilapia calliptera. The sequence continues at coordinate 64,422,855 of NC_137424.1, forward strand.
TGCATTAACTCATCCCTGCTCATCACATGCTCTGCAAATAAGGACATGTCATAAATTCAAATAAAGTGCAAGTCCAAACCACTCAGTAAGTTCTCAGAGTCAGGAGAAAATCTATCAGAGAAACGTCAACACGAAACAATTCTTCTAACAAGGTATAGTATTTTTAAAGGCCTGTTTCTCCTTGAATTTTTAAGTTGTTATTTTACTGATGCTGTTGAAAGGACTACAAACGTATCAGCGCTTACAAATTTTCAGATACTTTTAAATATTTTTTATATTTTTTGTTTAATTGACAAAACTCACTCATTCCTACCAAAAAGTGGTTAGTATAATGAAGTGATAAGTAAGATGTAAGTATAATTCAGTGATACTGTCAGTATAATCGTCAGTCATGGTCGTTGTGTCCTTGGGCAAGACACTTCACCTACCGCCTACTGGTGTTGGCCAGAGGGGCCGATCGCGCGATATACCAGCCTCGCCTCTGTCAGTCTGCCCCAGGACAGCTGTGGCTACAACCGTAGCTGCCTCCACCAGTGTGTGAATGCGAGAGTGAATGAATAGTGGAATTGTAAAGCGCTTTGAGGGTCTCGAAAAGCGCTGTATAAATGCAGTCCATTATTATTATTATTATTATTATTGTTGTTGTTATTGTAATTCATGTTGTTTAGTTTAGAGTTCACTTCTCAAGAAATGGCTCCTTATTGACAAAACTGCAATTCATACACAGATGAAATGAACTGATAAAATGCATTAATGGCATTAAAAGACCACAACGAACACTGTCCTTTTTGTGAACTAGCTAATATATTGCACAATTGTTGTGCTCATTGTTGTGCAATCTAATAAACTTTTATTTGTGAATTAGATTTAAATTAATTAGATTAAATTTTTGGAACACAATGAAATAACATTCACTAATTTTAAAACATAGTCAAAATGTTACTTATATTAATGGATCATTGCAAATCAGTATTTTGGTCGAATGTGAAGGTAAAACAAACACAACATGTATAAAACAAGTAAGTATAACGCAAAAGAAAAAAAAACAAACTTATCATAGATAATTTTTAGCCATCGAGCGTTTCACCTCTAGATGTGTTGAGTTTTGACGCAGCATTTTGCTTTATGTATTTCAACTTCTTTTTTTCTTCTAGTTTTTTTTTTCTTTTAGTGTTGTTACTATTAAGGATATCAAATGATTGGTTTCCTTATATTTAAATTTGCAGGATTTTTAGGGGTAGTTATCTAAAATAAACCGACCCCTAACTTTGATTTCTCACCTGTCCTTCTTTATCAGTTATTGTATAAACTTAATATCATAACATTTTTTTCTCCCCCCCTTTCTCACTGTCCCTCTCCCCTTCTGTTTTTCCCTTTCCTTCCTCTTTCTTTCTCCCTTTCCTATCCCTCACTCATGTCTGTCCCGTCTGTAACATCTGAAAATAAAATATAATAAATAATAAAAACAAAGATCGACCAAATGGACCAATACGGCAATGCCACGATGATCCATTTGGCAAAGTAAATCCATTGGGTATCCTTGTTGGTCTTCAGACAACAATTCTGATGGCTAAAGAACCAAATGGGACAGGCAATAAATAAATAAATAAATAAATAAATAAATACAGTGTCATGATATATTGCTGGATTTCTTGTATGCTGCAGTTAAATTTACTGTAAATGACTGAAAAGAGACTGAAACACATGTAGGACGTGTTTCAGTCTCTTTTCACTTTCTCTTTTGTCTCGTTTTTGTTCACACACTTACTCTCTTATTACTTTTATCTCCTACGACTTTCAACGTATACAGCGGAAATGTTTTCCAACTCCTCCAATGTCACCTCCAACAATCTTCTGGTCTACAACTGCACCACATTCATTTTTTACTCCAAAACTATTGTCTTTGCATTGAGAATCATCCTCCTCCTCCCTCTGTGCAGCCTTGTCCTTTATCTTGGTCGCCAACAATGGAGGCTGAAGCGCTCCTTCAACACAGCAAGCCACTCTGACATCTGCACCTACCACATGGCTGCCATGGAGCTGGTTTGGGTTTTGGGGATTTTTATCGAGTATGGTGGCATATACACGTCTCAGACAGTGATTCAAACAGTGGGGTCTTTTGCTTGTTTGTTTACTTACTATGGAGAGATTATTTTTCATGTCCTGACCTGTATAGACCGTTACTTGGCTGTAGTTCACCCCATCATTTACCTGGGATTAAGAAATGCCCGTGGGGCCAGGATCAGAAACATTAACACTGGTTGTTCTTGGATTCTTTGTTTTGGACTTGCAGCTATATATACAATTAACAATAGCATCATAATGTTGTTTTGCTTTTTAGCTTTGTGTTTACTACTCATATCTTTCTGCAGTCTCTCTGTACTCTGGGTTCTGATTCGCCCAGGGCCAGGACAGCAACATGGAGAAAAGGAGAAGCATAACCAGTCAAAGGTTAAAGCTTTCTATAACATTACCGCTATCACCTGTGTTGTTTGGTTGTGGTTTCTGGGGCTCCTTGCTTATATAGCTATGGACAACTCACCTTTGCTAAGCAGCACTGTGAAGTGTGCAGTGCAAATGAGTACAGTCTGGTTTAATCTGCCCAGCAGTTTGGTGTTACCTCTGCTGTATCTGCACAAGATAGGAAAACTCTCATGTTGCTTGTATAACAATGAATAAAGGCGTAAAGGTGTTAATGAGAATATCAGAACAGCATTTATTGCTTATTTTTGCTTCTTTTACAAAAAAAATATTATTTTGTTTTTTAATATCACATTTTCACTTGAAGGCAAAAATTAAATAAATGGGAATTAACAGTGGTGAATGAGTAATTGTACGACTTTGAAAATTCATACTAAATCACAAATAATTCACAAGATACGGTTAAACTAGTTCATGTGTCAGTCTGTCTTTTCACATCCCCCCCTTCCTCCTCCTTATTTTTGGGGATATTGTCCCCTACTTGTTCAATGTTGAATTTGAGCTGCTTGATAGTCCTGGGTGTCATAGTTCTCTTTACATGATGTGCCAAGTGTTTTCAGTTGGTAAAAGGTCTGGACTACAGGCAGGACTGTCCAGCACCCAAATTCTTCTCCTGTGATGCCAGGCTATTATATATGGCAGAATACAGTTTAGGCATCATCTGGGAGCATATGATGCTCTAAAATCTATAAGGATCCTTCAGCAATGATGGTGCCTTTCCAGATGTCCAAGATGTAGTTTCTATGTATTCCCATACCTTTAGTGTTTTTTAAGTACTGAAAAACACCTTTTTCAAGGTGCACATTTTATACCCAGTCATGACCTGCAAAATGTTTCATTAGCTGTTTTTGTTATTACCACTTACCTTCCCAGCCTTTTGTTGTCCCCATCCCAAGTTTTATAAAACATGTAACTGCCCTCAAACTGAAAATGATGTAATAACTTAAAACCAACAATTCATTTTCTCAATTGAAACATTTCATGTATGTTTTCTGTGTTCTAATGTTAATAAGTTATGGGTTTATGAGATGTGCAAATCATTGCATTTTGCTTTTATCCATACTTTACACAGCATCACAGCAGTTTTTGAATTAGAGTTGTACTTACAAAAGAGACACCTTTTTATTCTGTGCTGGTTTGTTCAAAAGTATATACAACTGCAACCATGACCTTTGTAGCTCTGCAATGATACTAACCTTAAGTTTTGGAGAAAAGAAAACAGAATATTTTATTTTGGTAGCAAGAAATTAGGCTTGAGGAGTTTACGAATGGTGACTGAAACTTCTGGTATTTAGTCAGCTTTTAGATAGTTGTTGTATATCGTATACATTGTTGGTATAAGATGAAACTGATTGACTGTTGCTATGTGATCGAAATGGTGTCAGGTAAACCTGCCCAGGAATTATATATATCTTAATTTATCTTCTGTTAACTTACAGAACACATTTCAAATGGCCCATATACTGACACTTTGTATGTCAATTGACTGGTTATGAGTCCGTTCAACAGTCACATGCCAAAGGGCAGGTATAACTAAGTTATAGCTAAATGGACACTTATTTTTAGTAAAATGTCGAAACTCAGTAGAAGAAAAATATGGATCTGAATAACATCCAGAAGTCTCTCTAACAAAAATTATCTTGAAATTGAATTGAATTGAATTGAATCTGCAGTCTGGGAAGATCCAGGCAACAGGTCTAATTATATTTGTCTTACCATCCAGCGACATTCAACATTATAGTAGCTGAGATATGTAAACTATATAAACTATAATATAAACATATAAATATGAACCTTTTTATCCAATAGTGATTTATAGCACAGATTTTGCTTCATGTAGAAATGTTTGGGTTATAAAGTCTTACCCAGAATTTTAACAGGTGTTGTAATGTGTAATAGGCTATTTTTAAAGATGGTAGTGGTTTAATGATCACAGTAGAATCTGTAGATGGACTTCTTCTGTCTCCATAGAATTTGTAGGATATTAATTGTATTTATTTAGATATGTTGTGTATTTAATAAGATAAGATAGCTTTCATTTAATTTTAGTGTTTCTTAATCCTTCAGCTCTTTAATAGATACTATATTGGTTGAAATCCAATCAGATTTCAATAGTGTGTTTAAGTGGTGTCTGTGTAAAATCAACATCTAATAGAGTAATTGTTTCAAATTGTAATCAAATGATGTAATGTGTATTCTATGAATCAAATAGATTTTTTTCATGCTGTCTGATTAAATATAGTTTTGTGCGACATGTCTTTAGAATCTGTAGATGGACCTCTTCTGTCACACATGTCAGCAGAAAATCAAATCAAATATAAGAGCAGGAATGTGAGAATTTTAAGAATAAATAATGTGCAAATATAAGATTGAATGTACTTTTCTAAATATGTATTACATATATATGTATATATTTCTACGTGTTTTTCCGTGCATATAAATGTATATAAAATAAAATATACAGAGGTCAGCAGTTGAATATTGTGCAAATGAAATGTCATATAAGTAGAGTATGGAGTGCATAATGTCGAAGTGAAAGTGAGGTGTCTATGAAGTGTTCAGCAGTCTGTTGGCCAGATGGACCCAAGAGAGAGATTCAACACAGACACTCAAGATACATGAAGTGTATCAATAGAGAGAGTGTCAATACAGATAATGCTTGTGAACATGTACAAGTTAGCCAGCAGTGTAGCAATGGGAATTGCATTTACCTGTGTGTTCCACCCGGAGTTTTGAGAGAAGGTGAGAAGTAGAGACTCATGACTGTTTATTAAGAGTTTAATAAAAGTTTACCTCGGAGGAGGGAAAGTTCAACCGAGCATCTTGTGAAGTTTATAGAGAGAACAAGATGAAACATGGTGGCAGCAGGGTCTAGAGTGATCCACACCGCGCTTTGAAGACAACAGATTGAGCGGACGGTATCGACGCGTCCAGCTAGGCTAGTTAGCCTCGGAGGTGCTAACGGCTCAGGACAGCAGGTGAGACGCTGACGAGAAGAGCGCAGTGGCTTCTATGATGGATGGATTGAAGCCACCCGCACAGTGGAGTATGGATTCAGTGAACCTGTCTAAAGCGTGGAAAACATGGAAAGAAGAGTTTAGACTCTACACGGAACTAGCTCTGCCGGATGCTGAGGAAAAGGCGAGAGTGAAGCTGTTTTACTATCTGATCGGGGAACGGGGCAGGGAGCTCTGTGGAACGCTGATCGGAGCTGAGGCAAGAGTAACAGTAAGTGAGCTGATGAGAAAAATCGATGAACACTGTAATCCCAAAGTTAATGAGACTGTCGAGAGATACAGATTTTTTGCACGCAATCAGGCTCCTGGAGAAAATATTGATAAATATGTTACGGACCTGAGAATGCTGGCGAGCACCTGCAACTTTGGACAATTAAAAGACTCACTGATCAGAGACAGGATCGTCTGTGGCACGAACAGCTCCAGTTGGAGGGAAAGGTTGCTCAGAGAAGAGAACCTCACATTAGACAGATGTCTAGATATTTGTAGAGCAATGGAGATTTCAAGAGAATACAACAAAACAATAGCGGGACAGGCTGTGGAGGAACTGCATGCAGTAAAACAAAAAGAGAGAAAAAGACTGTATAAAGAGATATCATGCAGATTTTTTGGAAGAGCACATGAAAGACTCAAATCAAAATGCCCAGCATATGGAAAAAAATGCAAAAAATGTGGCAAAGAAAATCATTTTGCTATAGCATGCAGGAGTAAAAGCAGACAGAGTGAAAGTGACGGAGCAGGACTCGGATTCCTGTGAGGACATAATGACTGTCACAGCTATGACACAGACTGCAGTAGAAGTGAACCAGATCAAAGAATCAGACATGAAAAAACGAGAGCAGCTGTTTGCAGGCATGATGATCGGCAACAGCCTGGTCAAGTTTCAAGTTGACTGTGGTGCAACCTGCAACGTTATTCCCATCAACTTGTTGAACCTTAACATCAAAATGGAGCACACAGACAAGGTTCTTGTGATGTACAATAAGTCAAGGCTGTGTCCATTAGGAAAGTGTAAGGTCAAGCTGACAAACCCAAGAAACAACAAAAAGTACAGAGTCGAGTTCCAAGTGGTAGAGGAGGATTGTAAAACACCTCTACTTGGGAGAACAGCTAGTGAAGCCATGAAGCTAATACAAGTTAAATATGATAACATCTGTGCTTTGGACAGCTCAGTGACAACAGCTCCATCAGAGAAAAACGCATGGTTGTTGCAAGAGATAAAGACAGAGTTTCAGGATGTGTTTACAGGAGATGTGTCACGGTATGGCATGGCACACCGTGGAAGGAGTGGGGAAGGAGGACCCAGGCGCGGTGCTCTATGTACAAACAGTGTTTATTTACAGAGTGAAAACAACGTAACAATAAATCCCCGTGTTCTCCCAGACTCCCGTGTCGTGTCTCCTGTGAATAGTCCGTGTGCTCTCTGCTCCCGTGTCAGCACCCCCCGGTGCTCGCTGCTCTCCGTGCCTTCCACGCTCTTCCTGCGGGAAACAATAGCGCAGCTGTCAGGACACTCAGAAATGGCAGGCATACACTTTCTGACTAAACTTAGACAGGGTGACTAACGTGGAGTCTCATGCAATGATCCCGCGTCGGTGGGAGCTCCAAGACTCTCCTAAGTAGCTCCCCCGACGAGCCCTGATCAGCGGCAGGTGTGTGGCTTCGGGTGTGGCCAGTCCTTCCGCAGGGCCACACCCCTCAGGCCTGCAGGTGGCTGAGCTCCATCCTCCAAGCATCCCCGCAGACATAAACACACACACTCACATCTACAATCATGGAGGAGAGCAGCAGCAATACCAAAATACATATAATAATAATAATAATAATATAATACATAACTGCTCAGGGATCCTGGGTCGCCCAGTCCCAGGACCCTGACAAGATGGATGTTTGCAAGGTGAATATGAGCTGGAAATCGACACAACAGTGCAGCCCGTCAAACTGCCAAAACGCAGAGTCCCAGTGTCGATGATGAAACCACTGAAAGAGGAACTGATGAGCCTTGCAGACAGACAAATAATAGCACCAGTGGAAGGTAGTACTGATTGGATCAGTGGGATGGTGACAGTGCAGAAGCCAAATGGCAAACCCAGGATATGTATTGACCCAAGACCTCTCAACAAAGCTTTGAAGCGTAGTCACTTCCCGTTACCAACAATAGATGACATCTTGCCAGATGTGTCAAAAGCAAAAGTTTTCACAGTTTGTGATGTGAAACATGGCTTTTGGCATGTGAAGCTTACAGAAGAGTCAAGCCATCTCACGACATTCGCAACACCATTTGGTCGCTTTCGTTGGCTGAGAATGCCGATGGGGATCAGCCCAGCGCCAGAGGTCTTTCAGCGCAAACTGATGCAAGCGTTAGAGAACCTGCCAGGCACATACATCATTGCTGATGACATCCTGATCACTGGAAAAGGAGAGATGACTGAGTTGGCAGAAATGGATCATGACAGAAACCTGAGACTTTTCCTGGAACGCTGCAGAGAGAGAAACATCAAATTAAATGTGGAAAAACTCAAGCTTAGAAGACAGGAAGTACCATACATCGGACATCTACTCACAGCAGAGGGGCTGAGAGCTGACCCAGAGAAGGTACGGGCCATCACAGAGATGCCAGCACCAACTGACATAAAAGGGGTGCAGAGACTAGTTGGAATGGTCAACTATTTATCAAAGTTCTACAAGCATCTGTCAGACGACTGTGAGCCTCTCAGACAACTAACGCACAGAGACAGCCTATGGGAGTGGACAGACGTGCAGGAAGATGCATTTAAAAGACTGAAAGAAAAACTAACTCAAGTCCCAGTTTTGAAATATTACAGCCCTGAAGAAGAGCTGACGCTGCAGTGTGATGCCAGCGAGACAGGACTGGGAGCAGCTCTGACTCAACATGGAAAGCCAGTGGCATTTGCAAGTCGTGCACTGACGCTCACTGAAAGAGGTTATGCACAAATTGAAAAGGAATGTTTAGCTATTGTGTTTGGGATGGAGAAATTCCACCAATATACATATGGTCGTCTTATGAGAGTGCAATCAGACCACAAGCCACTCGAGAACATTATTAAAAAGCCACTGTTGCATGCACCTAAGAGACTGCAAAGGATGTTATTAAGGCTGCAAAAATATGATATAACCATAACATATGGGACAGGGGTGGGATTAAATAAGTGTATACTTCTTCCCACTCCCTTTCAACATGTAAATTAATCAGAATGTTTTTTTGTATGTAATTTGTATAGTATTTTTTTTCTCTCTTATTTCTTTTCTAAATGTACTTGTATATTGTTCACATGTTGAAATAAATTACCAATCAATCAATCAATCAATCAATATGTTCCAGGCCGCGACATGCTACTTGCTGATACGCTGAGTAGGGCCTACCTGCAGGACAGCATCAAAAGCCAGACGGAGTTGGAGACAGAATGTGTCAACATGGTGGACTATGTACCTGTTTCAACAGAAAGCATGCACAGAATACGAGCAGGGACAAGAACCGACCACACACTACAAATGCTGATAAAAACAATACAAAAGGGGTGGCCAGCCTGTAAGAAAGATGTACCTGTTGAAATAACCCAGTTCCAATCTTTGCAGGATGAACTGAGCATACAGGATGGATTGGTCTTCAAGGGAGAGAGAGTGGTGATTCCAGAAGCACTGCAGGCAGATATAACCCAGCGAATTCACTCAACACACATCGGCACAGAAGGGTGCCTCAGGAGACTGCATCTACTGGCACGGTATGAACGACCACATCAAAAAGTACATCGCTACATCTGACGTATGTCGGTCTGTGGATGCAAAACAACAGAAAGAGACACTAAAACCACACGAGCCGACCACTAGACCATGGACCAAAGTTGGGACAGATTTATTCAACTTTGAGGGTAGGGACTACCTAATAACTGTTGATTATTACTCCAACTTTTGGGAGATAGATTATCTACCTGATACCAAGTCGAGTACTGTGATTAGGAAACTAAAGGCTCATTTCGCACGTCAGGGAATCCCAAATATTGTTTTTTCTGACAACGGGCCCCAGTACAGCTCAACAGAGTTTGCCAACTTCAGCCAGAAATGGGAATTTCGACACCATCCCTCATCACCTGGCTATCCGCAGAGCAACGGCAAAGCTGAGTCTGCCGTTAAAACTGCCAAACGACTCATGAAAAAGGCGAAATTGGCTGGACAGGATCCATATTTGGCCGTATTGGACCACAGAAACACCCCAACACAAGGTTTAACTACCAGCCCTGCACAGAGACTGTTAAGCAGGAGGACGAGGACACTTCTCCCAATAGGAGACAGATTGTTGCAACCCACAGTGACTGACAACAAGTTAGCACTGATGAAAAACAGAGAGAGACAAACAAAGTACTACAACAAGATGGCGAAGGACATGGACACATTAAACCCAGGGGACTTGGTGCGAGTCCAACCTTTTGAACCACACAACTTATGGACCAAGGCTAGAGTGTGTAACACTCTGGGAAACAGATCCTATGATGTGGAGTTGGACAATGGCAGAGTCCTCAGAAGGAATCGTTGCCATCTGAGGCGAGCTGTGGAGGTCAAAAAAGACATGTCAGCACATCTCCAGCTTGTGGGACAGAACATTACTGTGCCAACACAGAGCAAAGAGAACACACAAAACAGCCCTACCAGGTCAGGACGGGTAGTACAACAACCTGGATATCTGAAGGACTATGTATGCAATTAAGGAGTAATCTGTGAGTTATACACTGTGAGAGGAAAAACAAAAGAAAAAAAAACATCTGTGACGACATTTTGAGTTATATGTTGTGATTTGTTTACGGGTTAGAGAACAGAGCAAAACATCTGAGATAATATTTTGAGTTATGGCTTTGTGATCTGTCTACTTGTTTGGAGAAAAAAAAAGAAAAAAAAAGAAAAAAAGAAAAGACAAAAATAAGGGAAAGTGAAACAAAACAGAAAAAATGAATAAAAGTAATACTAAAGGAAAATAGAAAGAAAGCTAAAAAAGTAAGTGGAAGAAAGAATTTTTTATTTTTGAAGAAAATTGTGTCTAACAAAGAAATGTCATGTCTAAGTTTTGTTCCAGCTGCAAACTGAGTTCTCAATTTATGAAAAGTTCATTGTCTTTGTAAAAGAAAAGGGATGTAGCAATGGGAATTGCATTTACCTGTGTGTTCCACCCGGAGTTGTGGGAGTGTAACACCGGAAGGTGAGAAGTAGAGACTCATGACTGTTTATTAAGAGTTTAATAAAAGTTTACCTCAGAGGAGGGAAAGTTCAACCGAGCATCTTGTGAAGTTTATAGAGAGAACAAGATGAAACAAGCAGCAGGGGCGAGGTTACTGGTCCCTATATACTCGGGGACCAGAAGACACCCCAGCACTTTGTTTCCTCTGCTTTTTTCTGTCTGTCTCTGGTTTTGCTTTAGTTTCCTTTCCTATGTATCGTCTTGCTATTCTCTGTATGTACTTTCATGCTGTTCATATGATTCAGTGAATTAAACTCTGTTCCAAGAATTCTACTCTTTTCCAAAGGATTTTTTTGAGTTAATTGATATTAATTTGATCTAAAAACGTTGGATCTCTGCATCTTTGGTGGATTAAAGTTATTATGTTTGCATCAAAACTGGCAAGCACAATGCTGTGTTACACAAAGAAGATTTGTCATACTTGCAGCTCATCATTTATAGAAATTTAATTTAATGTAGTTACTTATTTAAGGTGAAAAGTTTTTTGTTTTGTTTTTTGTTTGTTTCTTTGCTGTGTTTTGTTTTATTCTTTGCTTCGAGTCCTATGTACATGAGCCGCATGCTAAAAGATCCTTTGTTAAAAGGGTTGGCATAATAAACACATTTTTTCTAATACTCTATTTTAAAACTTTTTTTAAAACCTTTTTAAAATCACTGTCATAACTATTGCACGAGTTAACTCCTTGATTTGATTTGATTTTATTGATTAGCATTCAAATTCAAATCTCAGTGAAAACAGTGAGAAAAAAAAACAAAAAACAGTGAAAACAGAACAAAAATCTACCATAAAGAAAGAAAGCATGAGACACGGCTAATCAAAAGGTATTGGCTGAAGCATTTGCTTATTACGCCAACCCTTTTCACAAAATATCTTTTTGTATGCAGCTCCTGTACACAGGGCTTGAAGAAAATAATAAAACAAAGCAAAAACCAACCAACCAAACAAACAAACAAACAAACAAAAACAAAGAAAAAAAAAACTTTCCACCTTAGATAAGTAACTACATCAAAGCAAAAGAATCAAGAGGTTGTTTTTTTTTTTCTCCTTTTTGCTCTTTTCATTCTTGATTTATATATTTTTCTATTACTCTATTTTTAAACATGTTTTTAAACAAGGAAAATGAACTACACCTTTTTAAATCACTGTCATAACTATTCCACAGGTTAACTCCTCTAACAGAAACACATCTCTGCTTTATATTTGTCCTTATCTTGTTTTTTTTAAAGAAATCTGTTCCCCTTAAGTCATATTGACTCTCTCTGACTTTGAACAGCTTCTGAGTACTGGGGCAAAGCAAGTTATTTTGTGCTTTATACATTATCTGTGCCATTTTATATTCAACTAAATCATAAAATTTCAGGGTATTCAGATTAATAAACAAAATGTTAGTTGGTTCTATATAGTTTGATTGGTTTATAATTCTTATAGCTTTTTTTTGTAACTTGAAAATATGAAGAGTGTTCGTTTTATATGCATTACCCCATATCTCCAGACAATAAGTCATATATGGAAGCAACAGAGTACAATAGAGTGTGTATAATGATTTTTTGTTCAGGACATGCTTTGTTTTATAGAGAATAGCAATGGTTTTTGACATTTTTGTTTTCACGTGGTTTATATGAGACTTCCAACTCAGCTTATCATCAATTATCACTCCAAGAAATTTATTTTCGTACACTCTTTCAATTTCAATTCCATTAACCCTTATTTTAGATACATTTTTCATTTGTCTAGTGCCAAAAATAATCAATTTTGTTTTCTTTATATTTAATGATAACTTATTTACATCAAACCAGTTTTTTAATATATTTAACTCCTTTTCCGCTGTAGTCAGAAGCTGTTCTAAGTTTTTACCTGAGCAGTACAGAGTGGTATCATCAGCAAACAATACACATTTTAACAGTTTGGAAACACTACATATGTCATTTATATATAATATAAATAATTTAGGGCCCAGCACAGAGCCCTGAGGAACACCACAAGTTACCTTCAACTAGAGATGGACCGATCCGATATTACGTATCGGTATCGGTCCGATACTGACCTAAATTACTGGATCGGATATCGGAGAAAAATAAAAAATGTAATCCGATCCATTAAATATCACGAAAGCACCTCACAAAACTTGCAACATGCCGTAACTCACCTCAGAACGTTAGCACGTCGGAGCAGTATGCATCACGTGATAGAGCGGCTGTGGCATGCGGGACCTGTCGGTGGTCTGGATAGCATTTGGAGCTTCGCTAGCAACCCGGCATTTCATCTCCGACAAAGTTATCCCGAGAGAAGTAAAGCAAGTGTGTAAGTCCATCTCTGAATGTTTGTAAAGCATTCCTGCGTTAAGCTTAACAAGCGACTGCCTCTTCTTGCTGCTACTTCAATGGTGAAACTGCTTAACGATCAGCTGATCGGCTTTTCTGTCGCGAGTCCGTGTCTCTAGTTTGCTTTTGGCCCACTTTGCACCAGAAAGAGGAAACCAGCGGCTGAACAACAGCAGCACGTTTAAGCTTGATCAGCTATTGTTAGAATGTATTTAATATTACTTTCTACTCGAGGATCTTTTTCTACGTAGCTGACGCTGGTAACTGTGCAGGGGCGGATCTAGCAAAGTTTAGCCAGGGGGGCTGATAGGGCATTAACAGGGAAAAGGGGGCACAAAGACATACTTTTCTTTCTTATTCTCATTTAAAATGTCTAGCTTTTAATAAATAATTATCTGACACCCAAACTTTTAATTTGATGTAAAATGTATAAAAGTCCATTACTGCATATAGTAACTATTAAGTCTAATATACCCTAGTAAGCTATAGTACTTTTTCCTTTGGGAAGGTACCATCTGTGCAGTCTGCAATTTTGTTGAAGAAAGATGTTGAATCTATTTAATATTTCTTGAAAAATAATTGATTTCTGTGCATTTTTTTTCACACTGCATCAAATTAAGGTTGATTACGTGGATTAAGCATCATGAGGTGGAGCGTGAGGGGTGGTTCCCTATTTTTTATTTATTTATTTTTGTTGTTGCTGGGAGTTGGAACCCTATTAGTTAGGTTGCTTAATATTTATGCTAAGTACTCTTTAAAATACCAGAATAGGGAGGATGGTGTAGGTTTAAGTTTATTAGATTGATCAGTATTGCTGAACTATGAAATATTTTTTTTTGCATACAGGTATAACAGAATAGCTTTAGTGTAGTTGTTGTTTTAAACTTGAGTATGAACTTATACAAAATGCAGCAAGATATTTAAAAAACAGTTTTGTTGATTAAAAAACACTATATCGGATTCTAGTCAAGTCAAGTCAAGTCAACTTTATTTGTCAATTCTGCCACATGTGCAGGACATACACAGAATAGAAATTGCGTTACTCTCAAACCCTAGTGATTAGAAAAATGCAAATAAAATAATTAAAAAGTAAAAATTTAAATAAATACAATACAATTTTACGTATAACAAAAAAAAGCTATGCAATATACAATATACAATATTCAAGTAAGAAGGCATAGTGGTGCAAAATAGGCAAATAGTGCAAATGGGGATTTAGTAGTGTACGGTAAGAGATAGTGTAACAACAAAGTCTTATGAGGTCCAATGCTTAAGCAGTCCAATGCTCCACAAAGTGACTGGAGCAGGCCAGTGAGTGCGTCAGAGAGTGAGTGTGTGTGTGTGTGTGACAGAGTTCAGTGAGACCGTGGTGGAGAAGAGGGGAGAGGGGGGCAGAATCGGGAGGGAGTTTAGCTTCCTGACAGCCTGATGGATGAAGCTGTCCTTCAGTCTGCTGGTCCTGGCCTGGAGACTCCGCAGTCTCCTCCCTGACGGCAGCAGCTTGAAGAAGCTTTGCATTGGGTGCGTGGGATCAGCCGCTATGCAAAGGGCTTTTTTAGTGAGACGGGTGCTGTAAATGTCCTGGAGGGAGGGGAGAGAGACACCAATGATCCTCTCTGCAGCTCTCACTATGCGTTGGAGGGTTCTATGACAGGACGCATTGCAGGCTCCAAACCACACAGTGATGCAGCTCGACAGGATGCTCTCGATGGTGCCTCTGTAGAAAGTGTGCATGATGGGGGCTGGAGCTCCTGCTCTTCTTAGTTTGCGGAGAAAGAAGAGACGCTGCTGTGATTCATATCGGTATCGGCAGATATCCAAATTTATGATATCGGTATCGGTATCGGACATAAAAAAGTGGTATCGTGCCATCTCTACCTTCAACTGCTTAGATTTTACATTATTGAATTCGACATATTGATATCTTTCATCCAGGTAACTTTTCATCCACTTGTATGCTATCCCTCTTATGCCATATCTCTCTAGTTTATTCATTAATATAGAATGATCAATTGTATCAAACGCCTTTTTTAAGTCTATAAAAACACCAACAGTATATTCCTTATTATCTATTGCATTAGATATCCCTTCAACAAGTTCCATCACTGCCATTGAAGTGGACCTTTTCACTCTAAAGCCATATTGGTTATCACTTAGGAGATTATGCTTCTCAATATATTTATCAAGTCTATTAACAAATAACTTTTCTAAAATTTTTGAGAACTGTGGGAGTAGTGATATTGGCCTGTAATTGGTAAACTGACATCTCTCTCCGTTTTTATGGATTGGAATAACTTTTGCTATTTTCATTTGTGAGGGAAACACACCAGTTTGAAAGGACAGATTACAAATGTATGCGAAAGGTTGCACTATATATTCTATAATACTTTTAACTAATATCATGTCAATACCAAAACAGTCAGTGGACTTTTTATTTTTAAATGTCTTCACAATGTTAATTATTTCTCTATGAGTTGCAGCACCAATAAACATGGAGGACACGTTCTGAGTAATATGTTTATTTAGGTCGTTATTATTTCTTGACTCTGGAATTTCTTTTGCTAAATTAAAGCCAACATTTACAAAGAAATCATTAAATTCATTTGCAATGTCTTTAGTTTTATCAAGCACAATATCTTTATCTTTTTAAAAATAATCTGGATAATTCTTATTTTTTGAGCCCTTTTTGATTATACTGTTTAATATCCTCCATGTTTCTTGTGTGTTACTTCTACTTTGCTCCAATAATTTGTGGTAATATTCTTTCTTACTTGTTCTTATAATATTTACTAATCTATTTTTATATAACTTGTACTTTATTTCAGCATCTTTTGTCCTCTGTTTTATGAATCTCTTATATAGATTATTTTTCTTTTTACATGCATCTTCTATCCCCTTTGTGATCCATGGCTTATTTGATCTGTGATGCTTTCTAGTGATTTTCATTAAAGGACAATGTTTTTCATATAGTGAAACTACAGTTGATAGGAATGCATCATACGCACTATTTGAATCTTCATTTGCAAAAACCTCATTCCAATTGTGTTCCTTTAAGTCCACCTGGAGGGCAGCAATGGCTCTTTTTGTTCTATGTCGTATCATATCAAATATTTGATTCTTTTGTTTAGTTTTAATCCCAAAATAATTTTGAAAAATTGCAAAAACAGGAAGATGATCGCTTATATCAGTTATAAGAAGTCCACCTACTATTTCATGGTCAATTTTATTTGTGAATATATTATCTATCAATGTAGCTGTATCAATTGTTATTCTACTTGGTTTTATAATTACAGGGAAAAGGGAATTACCCTACATTGTATTAATGAAATCTGTTGTTTTCTGATGTCCATTTGGGTTTAGCAAATCTATATTAAAATCACCACAAATTATTTGCACTTTTTTATCATTTAGGTTGCTAAACATAGCAGCAAGTTTTTCATTGAATATCTCAAGGCATGAACCTGGTGTCCTATAGATGCAACTTATAATTATATTGTTAGCTTTTTCAACATGAATTTCAATAGTGACACATTCCAATATGTTATCTATGGTGCTTGACATGCATTCAATCAGACTACATTTCAAAACTTTATCTACATATAAAGCAACACCGCCTCCTTTTTTATTCACCCTGTTCATTGTAAATAATTCATATCCTCCCAGTCCCATTTCACTAACTTTCTCATTATCGAGCCATGTTTCTGATATTGCAATTATGTTAAACTTTTTTAACTTACTTAAACATTCTGTAATTTTAGAAATTTTTTTATACAGGCTTCTACTATTGAAATGTATGACCGACAATGCATTTGCCATATTAATATTCACATTGAATTGGTCGTCTGTATAGTACTCACAAGTATTATTGGTGTTATTGTAGAAGTGGGTATCTGGGTCAATGTTACTTTCAGGGTCATTCATGTTGTGCTCTGCATAGTTAAACGTTTTGAAGTTCGTTTTCTCAGCGTGTGTGGCAAAATAACCACCTTGACAGTCCTTTTCATAATCAAAGTCTTCCTCTTCAATATCTCCGAATGGAAACCTATAATCTGTGTCCAAACTTGTCATTTATGTGTTTTTGTTGTTGTTGTTTCCATTGTTTTTGAGCCATAAGGCCAGAAACACTTTCCATACCCATTGTTCATTATCCAATCGTCACTTTTCCAATAGATTCCATAACAGATTCCTGATTATTTATATTGCTCTAAGTCTTTGAGTTCTCTTATCATCACAACTTTCGCTTCTTCGGGATTGCCATTTAGTCTTATCATTACTTTGCAGTTCCTCGTCCATGTCGCTTGTATCTTATTTTGTTTTCTCAGGCTGCGTGCCTGTCTTGCAATTTTGTTGAGTGATGGTAACATTAATGTTCTTGGAAACTATTCATGTAAAGTAACTTAAAGGCAGTAAAGTCTACTGACACCAGCAGACTTTGAATACAAACTTTTTAAATGATCTGCTCTAAGGACAGCTACAGTGTTTCGACCTTTAAGAACACCTGCATAGAGCAGGAAAACTATTATATTTTAGGAAGAAAATGGATTCAGGATGAAGGATTGGGTAAAAACATAAATGACATAAAGACAGGAAATGTTAGTTAATAATGTGTTATTTACAAAAGTTTATTTTTTAATAACTAACCTCGTATTGTGAATGAATAATCTCAGTTGTTCTCCTGACTGAAGTTTAGCCCGTGTATAGCATCCTGCTATGCGATTGCATTTGTCCCTAACCACCAGAATCCCTCACGTTACTTTTATCGAGTGGAAAAAAAGTTGGCGTTCATCCTCCAGCTTCAATGTGCTAATGTTATGCTAACATAACTATGTCGCTAGCAATCGCGTAGCACAACATTACATATCAGGTAGTCCAACTTCAGTAACCCTGCAAACGCCACTGCTGTTTAGTTTTCTGTCTTCATCTATGTTGGAAGTGGTAGCAGAGCTGTACGTTTTAATTAGTTTCAAAAATCTCTCAGTCAGAACATGGTATATCATGTTTAGGGGGAAACTAGCGAGCTAACTTCCTATTAACTTCTAACTCCATTAAATTTAATAAATTCTGTTTTCATGGATACCTGGATGTTAAACTTAATTGTTACACCTGGTAAAGCAGCAAGCTCTGACAATCCATCAAGCAGTGCACCTTACCAAAGTTGTACTAAAACATTTTTTAACAGATTTCTGCACGCCAAAATCAGTTCGAGGTCAGTAAGCACAACCAGAATTCATACATAAGGCACACCTCGAGTTTTGAGAAAATTAAAGGATTTTAAGTGTGCCTTATAGTGTGGAAAATACGTTATACAGAAGTCTGTGAAGGTTCTCAGTCATCCAGGTCATCGTAGTCAAAGGAGCTTGCAAAGAAAAGCGTCTGGACTTCTTTAAGCTGCTTCTTTAAGCAACTTAAAGAAGTCCAGACGCTTTTCTTTGCAAGCTCCGTTATACAGAAGAAAAGAATATATCGCAATATATATCGTTACCGCAAGTGCTTCGAATTATACCGCGATATGGATTTTAGGCCATATTGCCCAGCCCTAATGGACATGTTGGTCTTTTTCACAGGACTTGTGTCATGGAGGCTTATATGCATCCTCAGAGATGGTATGCCAACATCATCACGGTCATATGCAAATGCCCCACATTCCTCTCGCAACATCTTCCTCGCAGCCGCTCGCTGATTTTCGTCCAGATGCTGGGGATCCACTGGTGGGTCCCATGACTTTGGTCTCTGTTGGTTTTCTTGTGTCTGTGTGTTACTCGGGTTGTGTGACTTTAGCTCTTTACCGTTTTTGTTCTCTCGTGTCAGCTTGTTTACTTTAGTCTGGATGCCAGCTGCGTATACAGTCTTTACTGGTTTAAGGTATCCAATCACTTTATGGCTCTCCAGATAAATGGTGTGGTCTGTAGTGTAAGTCACAGGGATGGGCACATATGGTACTTTTCTGTCTGGGATTTTCTCCAATACGTCATTGAATATTATGCCCTCTGGTGGTGGGTCAGCCCCATCAGGCAGAAAGAGTATGTCTTGGCCCCGGGCATGTGAACCAACGTGTGCCCGTAAATAAACTGTGGTGACTTGGTTTGCTGACAAAGGAACTCTTCTTATGCCAGTCCTTACCACACCTGTCTCTGGGCATTCACTGCTGTTCTGCACAAGCTTGACAACATTATGTGCAGTGCATACAGTTATTTGAAATGCTTTACTCACATAGTGTGCTAGCTGTTTTCTTCCTCCTTTGTTTTTTACATCTTCCTGATTCACGATAGCTTCAATGACATTGTAGCCAATGATGGGATTGCTAGCCACAGCCGGGTCACTGGATACAAGTACTGGGACTTGCAGCTCATTGGTTGGAGACAAATCGCTGCCTAGTCTGAAGCTGACTTCTATCCAGCCAATGTAGGGAATGGGTGTGTCATTTGCTTTAAACACTTTGAGCGTCTCATTGTCTAGCAGTTCTGAAACGGGTCTGACAACCGTGTGAGGGAGATGGTTTTGCCGCCAGTTTTCATTTACTATACTGGACTGTGCCCCTGAATCCCATAACACCTTGGCTGGGTGATTGTCCATAAAACAGTTTACAGTATATCTGTTTCCTACCAGGCTTACTAGCCATGACTTTCGTTGAGGGGGTAGATAGTGAACCTCAGTTACCGCTGATGGGACACTAGCTGCAGTTTCTTTGGAAGAGATCGGTGAGCTTGGCTGTTTGTTATGGGACCATGGGCTTTGGACTACTGTTGGTCCTATCTCAGTAGTCCAAAGCCCACGGTCCCGATGAAAGTCTCGGTGCTCGGCATCCACGGGAGTAGTGGCCCTCTCTGTTATGGTTATGTCGTTTAGGGGGGACAGTAGCTGATACTTGATAGAGTCACTGAGCAACCCAGTTTCAATGGAGCGGAGGAATTTGCGCTGCATGGTGGCTCTGCTATACAGTTCATCTGTCTCCTCATTTGCCGCTTTCCATAACAACTTCTCTTTAAGTTCAATGGCACGAAATACAAAGTTTAAGGGAGTCTCTTTGGGCTCTTGGGAGATATTGAGGAGCTGATGGTAAAGCTCAGTGGGGCTGTCTACCCTATATTGTCCCTTTAATATGGTGAGCCAATCTGGCGAATCAGGCTGAGATAGAATAACTTATCCTTCTGCCCATGCTCTCCAATCTGCCCACAGATTTTAAACTCCCTCTTCAGTGTTACCTCTTGAAGACTTCGCATCGCCTCTGGTCGGGCTCTGGGTGAGTAATCTGCAATATGAAATGGAGTAGCACATGCGGTGTTCTCAAGATCTTTCTTTGCCCAGACTCTGTGCCATGGGGTTCCCTTTCTGACTGACACTCTCCTTTGCTTAGTCTCTGGATGTATACAGCAATGTCTTTATAACACTGTTTTACTTGATCCTCTTCCTCACTTTTCTCCACATCATCAAACATGCCCTCTGCCAACCTGATGAGTGTTCTCTTGGTCTTGCTGTGAGACTCTGCGCTGTCCTGGCCAGAACATTTCAGTCGCCTGCAGACGTCCACAAGATGCTCTCTCTCTCCAACTGCCACAAGACTTCACTCACTTCATCACGCAATGGTTGCAGAGATTCCATTTCTTTTGATTCAAGGTTCGTCTCTTGGGAAAGAAGGTGGTTGGTGATGGTGTTGACTCACTAGCGCTGCCTCACCAAAATATGTTACACCGCTGAAATGATGGGCCAACTCATCTCCCGTGCAACATTTTTTACAGAAAACTGTAAAGACAGAAAAAGATGTCATTAATCATTTCTTTCGGCGCGCGGACCGTACGCTGCCTATTCACCACTAGGGATGGATACCGGTATCCGGTTCTGACATAAACGGTAGTAACCAGACCGAAAAGCAGCGCACATTTCGATGCTTTATTTCTGTGCTTTTTTTTCCTGAGATGTCACACACTTTGGATTCTAGCCAATCATTTTACCTTTGCAAGTGTAGTAGGTGGGTCCAGGTACGTACGTTCTTTTAGAGCAGAGCTACAGATTAAAAATGCCCAAGGCGAAAGTCTGGCTGTACTTCACAGCAAAAAATGCAAACTCAGCAACCTGCAACAAGTGCTTTAAGCTGACTTGTTGCAAAGGAGGTAACTCCTCAAATCTGATGAAACACCTGGCGACGTACAGCATTTTGTTAAAAGCCGAGAAATGCGCCGTATTTGATAGCTTGCTGCGAGACCTCACACCGAGCACATCTACTGCAGGTGTGGTGCCTGTTATCAGACAGGGAGTTAGCAACATCCCCCAAAAACCCGAAGAGGGGAGTCCTGGCCCCTAGCCCTGCCAGTGTAGCAGAAATGATGACGGATGATGATGGCAGCAGCAGCCGTTCTTCTCTGCGTGAGTAGCTTAATGTTGTTCATGTGTAATTTACCTTGAGTAGGCTAACGACGTTATTACATTAATGCATGTAAGGTGAACTAGCAAACATCATCATAGCTACATGCGGCTGTCTTCTTGTTTGATGGCAGATACTCCCTTCACCCTGGCCAAAAAGGCTAAAATGACCAAAGAAAAAGTGGAAAACAGTTAAACATGAGAGGTTCTTGGACAAAGTTTGTGTTTTTTCCATTGTTTAAGCACTGCTTCCAGCCAAGAGTGATACCATATATGCCCTGTAGCTGCAGAAAAGGCTAACATTGTTGTCTTTTTACAAAAAAAAACAGCTGAACATGAGAGGTTTTTGGACCAGTTTTGTGTTCTCCATTCTTTAAGCAGCGGTTCGAGCACTGGTTCGAGCACCGTTTAAGCACCTGCACCGTTTCAAAAGTACCGGTTTGGTACTGGTATCGGATAAAACCTAAACGATACCCAGCCCTATTCACCACTGACACTACTTCTTCTAGTTTAGCGTCAGCTACTGATGCGTACAAGACTGAGCGCCCTCTGCTGGTGGAACTTATATAACAGTAAAGCTGACATTACAGTGGACTTACTAAAAGAAAGTGTCTCTGAGCATAAAATAAAATGGGGGGCTACTATCTTCATGTCTCTGTGTTTAACAACGTGCCACACTGTCATTAGGAACCGCTACATCTATCACTACAGCCGTCTTCTTCTGTTCGTCTACCACCACTATGTCCGGTTGGTTAGCCACCATTTTGTCCGTCTGTATCTTGAAGTCCCACAGGATCTTCGCTCGGTCATTCTCCACCACCCTTGGGGTCATCTCCCATTTTGACCTCAGGACTTCCAGGCTATATTCGGCACAGATGTTTCTGTATACAGTCGTGGCCAATAGTTTTGAGAATGACACAAATATTAGTTTTCACAAAGTTTGCTGCTAAACTGCTTTTAGATCTTTGTCTCAGTTGTTTCTGTGATGTACTGAAATATAATTACAAGCACTTCATACGTTTTAGTCTTTTATTGACAATTACACGACATTTATGCAAAGAGTCCGTATTTACAGTGTCGGCCCTTCTTTTTCAGGACCTCTGCAATTTGACTGGGCATGCTCTCAATCAACTTCTGGGCCAAATCCTGACTGATAGCAACCCATTCTGTCATAATCACTTCTTTGAGTTTATCAGAATTAGTGGGTTTTTGTTTGTCCACCCGCCTCTTGAGGATTGACCACAAGTTCTCAATGGGATTAAGATCTGGGGAGTTTCCAGCCCATGGACCCAAAATTTCAACGTTTTGTTCCACGAGCCACTTAGTTATCACCTTTGCCTTATGGCACGGTGCTCCACCGTGCTGGAAAATGTATTTTTCTTCACCAAACTGTTGTTGGATTGTTGGAAGAAGTTGCTGTTGGAGGGTGTTTTGGTACCATTCTTTATTCATGGCTGTGCTTTTGTGCAAAATTGTGAGTGAGCCCACTTCCTTGGATGAGAAGCAACCCCACATAGAATGGTCTCAGGATATTTTACTGTTGGCATGACACAGGACTGATGGTAGCGCTCACCTTTTCTTCTCCGGACAAGCCTTTTTCCAGATACCCCAAGCCATCGGAAAGAGGCTTCATCGGAGAATATGTGTCATGATCCTGGGTCATGTATACCCAGCATTGTTAGTTTTTGTGTGTTTTGTATTTTGTTCTTTATGTTCCTTATTTGATTTCCCCTTGTGACTTTACCCCTTCTGTGTATCTGTTAGCCCTCGTCTCCCCTCCTTGTGTTTTATTCCATGTTTCCTCAGCCCGTTATGTCTGTGCTGTCCCAGTGTTCTCTACTCCCCTCCTGTCTGCACCTCTGTGTACTTCCTGTTTTACTTTGACAGTCTCCCGTCAGTGTTGTGTTTACTCCTGCCGTGTCTCGTTATGATTATCAGTGTCACCTGTGTTCCCCGTGTGCTCCCACTTCCCTCGTTAACCCTCTGTGTATTTATTAGGGGTGCAACGATACACAAAATTCACGGTTCGGTTCGGTTCGATACTTTGGTGTCACGGTTCGATATTTTTTCGATACAAAAAAAATGTTCATGCCCTTGTAATTTGTCATTTATTAAAATTATAAATATATATTTTAACTCAAAAGTACAGTTTTTAAATTTAACCCTAACCGTTGTGCGTGTTTGACAGCGAATGCGCACCTGCGGACCACTTATGTGCACCCCTGGTTATTTAGCTCGTCATATTGCTGTCACAGAAATTCTTTTGTCCATGAAACCATAAAGCTGCACTTTCTTTTTGCCTTATATTCTGATTTGTCATAACTTCTCCGTTTTGTGGTAAGCTTTTCTTTGGCTGTCACTTCTTCACCCTGACCTGTCTTATTTGGCTCAGCAGAACTAAAATATAAATCCTGCTGCTTTTACACACGCACTCACATAAGCTCAGCGATTCTCTGCGCAATCAACCTCTCACATGTTTAAGCTTGCTGCGGGAGATTTCACTTGTCATGTTTGCATAGTAAGCTAACGATTAATAAGACGATGTCAGAGGAATTGGTGCACAAATTATCATCACTCACAGATCAGTGCTGTCGCTCTCTATACACAGTTCGCACGATTGCAAAGTGAAAGCAAAAAAACAAGCGCAAATTCAAACGTGACTTCAATATGTCACATATTGACAGTGGCTCACCGATGCCAATGACATAATTAACCAGCTACATTTCTGAAAGAATGCAAAAGCATTGACATATATTTTTCCTACAATAGCCCGACGGGCAGGGCAGAGATAGATTTTGGTAGCCCGACTGAAATAATCGCTAGCCCCGGGACGTCGGGCTAGCGATATTGCAAGCCCTGTATCTGATTGAAGAATCACTCATCTTTGGAAAAGAGAGTTTATTACAGAGAAATGTCTCTTTCCAAAATAAAAGCTATACTATCCGCTTCTTCTGGGCTATATTCTCAGCAGCATATTAAACATATAAGGAGAATCATGTGCTAACAGCTGTCTAAATGACTCGGCTAAAGTTAGTAGCATGCTTGCTTGTTTTTTTTCTGCTTCCACTTGTCTTTGCACTAGGATAATGTCGGCGTAAATGTGCAGTCATATTCGTTGTGTTCCCACTAGTGCTTGCAGGTTAATCTCGTTGAAATGACCTTAAAGCCACAACACGGCAAATCTCCGTTAACGAGCTACCGCCGATCGCCCCGTGCGTGGGGCTAGACGGCCAACACGTTAACGAGCTAACTGCGCTAACACACTAGTTCCCACCCATGTAATTGAGCATTGCATGGCACATCCAACATACTGTTTTACTTTAGTCCATGACTCGCTTACCTTCAGGGTCATACGTCACATGAAAACCAAAATAATTCCAAACGCCAGATCTGAATGAGGGTGGGGGAGGTCCATGTTGCAAGGAGAGCTTAACTTCTGTCTCGCTAGCTTGCCCTGCGCTCTTCCTTCTGACGATGCTGTCTGTGTTGAGTGCTCAGTGAATCTGCATTCGACTACTCCGCCTAGGCTGCACTGTCGAGCCTAGGCGGAGTAGTCGAATGCAGATTCACTGAGCGCTCAACACAGACAGCATCGTCAGAAGGAAAGTTGATAAAATAAATTACAAATGTTGTATTGTTCGATACATATGCGTACCGAACCGAAAGCACTGTATCGAACGGTTCAATATCGATACGAATATCGTTGCACCCCTAGTATTTATGTCCGTGTCTCTCTCAGTTCTGTGTTGTGTTCTCCCTCATTCATGGCTGTGTGTTTCTCTGTGTAATACTTTATAGTGTCCCAGTTTAGTTTGTATGGCTTTGCTCTCCAGAAATAAAGCTTTGAGTTCATTCCTGCCTCCGTGAGTTTGCGAGTGGGTCCTCATCCTGCCTGCACGCTTTATCACAATATGACTTTGCCCCAGTCCTCAGACATAATGATCTCCAGCCTTGTGCTCATCAACATTCTCACCTGAGTTAACAAGACGATTACTGAAATGGTCTCAGCAGGTCCTTTAATGACAGAAATAAAAAGCAGTGGAAAGGGATGTTTTGGGATTAAGTTAATTTTCATGGCAAAGAAGGACTATGCAATTCATCTGATCACTGGATCATTCTGGAGTATATGCAAATCGCTATTATAAAAACTTAAGCAGCAACTTTTCAAATTTCCAATATTTATGTAATTCTCAACACTTTTGACCATGACTGTATGCCCAGGCTTCTAGCATCTTGCACCCTGCTGTTATGTGCTGGACAGCCAATACTCCAAATCACATCTAAACACAAACTACTGGTTTTCATGCACTGTGGGGTGAAACCCTGAAAATTTGACTGGACATTATTTTGAATTTTCCCCCATTAAACCAGAGTTTAAAAAAAAAATTTATTAAATTGAATTGAGTTTGTTCATACTGTAAGATTACTTTGATTATAAAGAAAATGGTAATAAGGTACATGAATTATTTAAAGGCTGGATGGTTTAAAAGGTTATAAAACAGGTTATTTTAAAACTGCATTCCTCTTGTTTGCTTTGTCCATTTAACACATTAATTCAATAATGTCATGGCATCATACTAAATAGAGTAGTGTTGGCTTGCCATTGAAGATTCATAGTTTACAAAATAAGAATTTAAAATTTATAAGACCAAAATCATAAGCTTTTTTGTTGTTAATTAAAGACCTTTCAATTCATTAGCGCTTTGACTTATTAAGTCAATTTTTTTTTAACAAAATGCAAAAGTAGGAGAAAAAGGTGCAAAGTAGACATCTATTTTTTTTGTTTTTACATTACCTTAAAGGCAACTCAAATAGACACGGTCTATTTTAATTAATTATTTGTTTTCAGTAGTGACCCTGGCTTCAGTGACACAAGTTAGTTGAACTGAACCATGATGATCTTTATTAATAGGCCAATAAAGAAATAATAATCAAAATAACCAAACTCACCCTTTATACTTAGTTGAATAATTTTTCAATCGTATTAGAGGCGCACAAAAACTTTTAAAGTAACAGAAGCTAATCAAATCAATCAAGATGATAGAAATGTAATATTAATCACTTATCTGAATCCTCCTTTAGCTTCCTTGAATGCCAAAACTTTTCAGAGCTAAATTCAGAAACATCCACCTTCATCCATATGATCACTATGACCCAAGGAGAAGTGAATGTTGAGATAATGTTCTTTTGCATGAATCAGCTGATTCTCAGAGGGTTAGGTCAAAGCTCCTTTCCAATTTGATTATTGAAATGAACATGACATTGTTTAGGCCACAATCAATAGGTTTACTCTTCATGAGAACTATATGGAAATGTTTTAATAATGGATCCACGTGGATAATGGAGGGGGGACACAGGCAGCTGTAGCCATTTGCTGTCCCAAGCCAACTGGAGTGACCAAACTGGACTTCTTGGTTGTGTTTTTCATATAGGTACCTTTTGGAACATTTTGATGGGATTAACTGACAAATAATATATTGAGTTTTCTGTCACAGATCTTTCAGGAAGTTCATTCTTCAGTTTTGGTCGGCAAAACTGTACTTGTTGGCTTCTGGAACTACTTAAACTGCACCTTTGTAGCTCAGGAAATTTTCTGGATCAAGCTTGTTAACCAAGTGAGCAACTATTAGATAGCTTACACCCCATCTTTTAATCCAAATATGGTCACATTTGAGAACATCAGCAACAGCCACAACGTCAATGATCCACAAACCAGTTAGTTGTGTCATGGTGATTACCAGTGTTGGGAAGTAACGGAATACATGTACGGCCGTTATGTATTTAAAATACAAAATATGAGTAACTGTATTCCGTTACAGTTACCGTTTAAAAAGGTGGTATTTAGAATACAGTTACTTTGTTGAAATAAATGGATTACACTGCGGTACTTTCCTGCTTCATATTGTCACGGATCAGGACAGTTTGGATTTAGTTTGTTCTGTTGTTCCAGGCGGCAGAGTTACGGTTGCCATGGTTACAGGGTGACACTCTCTCTCTGCGTGTTTTCTGGGTGAGAGAGTGCCTTTTTGTTGTTGTTGTGCTAAGCTAATAGGCAGATTGCTACAGGCATAGCCCTAAAGAATGTAGCATCATAGGCAGTGTAGTCCGTGTTGCAGGGAGAATGGACTGCCATACACGTTATGTGTGTGTGAGCGCGAGGGGGGAGAAAAAGGAGAGTGGAAAAGTACGAGCTGTCACCAAGCAGAAACGGTGTTTTCTGTAATCTGTAGTGGAATACATTTTAAAAGTAACCTTTCCAACACTGGTGATTACATCCATCTTTATTGTAGTATATGGATACAGCAAAGATCCATAGACTTCAGTACAAATGTGTACTGTTTATAGGTATTAACAAGTCTGTACAGCTAAGCTGTCAAATTTTCTCAATTTACGCAACTATTATACATCATCTAAAACCATCAAAACCAACTCCCACCTATGCGTATTTGTAGTAAATTTTTAACTAATATTAGTAATACAACAATATTGGAAATAAATGCTACTACTAATAAATAGAATAGCATAGACTAACCCTTTAATGTTGCTGTAAATACACAACAAAATGTTGGATGCTCAATGCCAACTGTGCAGGAATCAAATATAAATAGTAAGACAGCAGAATAGATTTAAAAAAAAAAACACGCGAAATATATACAATCAAGAAGAATTTATAAAAAAACAAACAAACAAACAATAGCAAAGCACACATCGGACTTGGTTTGAATTTAGAGGCTGTATGTGAGTGGCCTGAGTGTGTGGGGTGATACTGTTGACAGTCTGAATGGTCTTGGGGAAGACGCTGTTAGTGAGGCGCCAACCGGGAGCAGCCGGTCAAACAGGTGGTAGGCAGGGTAGAGATGACCTGTGATAGCAGTGATTTTTCTGAGACAGGAGGATCTGTTGATGGTCTCCAGGAGTAGCAGTGAACAGCCAGTTATTTTGGCGGACAGTGTTAATTACCTGCTGTGTAGCCTTCCTGTTCTCAGTGGTGGCCCCTGTGTACCAAACATGAAGTAGAAGCTTTTTCCTCAGCACAAGATAGAAGTGCAGCAACTGCTGGGATGTCTTTACCAAGGTGTCAAGATGAGATCAGTGGAGATGTGGCTGCCCAGAAACCTGAAGGTGGAGGCAAATTTTACCCGTTCCTCATTTATAATCAGGTAGAAGTGGACCTAAAGTCCATTATGAGTTGTGTTGTTTGAAGGACATTAAGCTTCAGGCTATTTTCTGAGCACCAGCAGGACAACTTCTCTGCCTCTGCCCACAGCACAGGGCGGAGGCCCCTATCCTGAATTTTTTTTCCCCCTACAACATGACAGTTTTCCTGCTTTGTGCAAATACAACAGAGGAAGAACCAGACGGCTGGGTACACTCAACCAAACAGATGATTCCATCAAAGTGCATGAGTCTTTGTTAGCAATCAATGACATATTTTTTATCACATAACAAATCATCAACCCAAAAAATCTCAGCAGGAGCACTGCTGTTATCACCATGATCATGTGGAAAGCCTTGAGCTTTGATTGGTCAACATGCTCCTTGTTGTGGCCCACATCCCCTGGTCTTGGAAGATTGAGAACATGAAGAACAGATAGGCAGCAAAAAACAACAATCACCATGCAGACACCCAAGTAGGACAGAAGTAGCATATTTGAAAATTGATACCCATGCAATAAATGTATCCCCAACCATGCAACCCACTGCAGCCACGCACAAACAGCACAGATGTTTCTAATCCTGACACCATGTGATTGGCGCAGATGCATATAGGTGATGGGGTGAACAACAGCCAGGTAGCGCTCCAGACAGGTCAGGACATGAAACAAAGTCTCTACAGGAAGAAGGATGGTAAACATATACATTCCAACATAAATCATTGTCATCTTATTGGTATAACCACCCAGGGTGTAGAAGACTGATCCAAAAGCTCCAAAACTCTCCACCCACATCATGTTGTAGGTGAAGAAGTTGGAGTTGGTCGTTGTTGCCCCTGCATGTGCAGATTTCTGACACCACTGTTGGAAGCCCATGTAGAGGATGAAGATGTAGAGTGGAAGGAAGAGGAGGATGGTCATGGAGGTGTAGATGGTGTAGAAAACTTTGCTGACTTTTGAATCCAGGCATTTTGACTCAAACGAGTTAACGGAGGAATTTAAGGATGAGAGAGAGGAGGAAGTGTTGATGAACATGACCTATGGAAGACAGCAAAGGAAAAAAACAGTAACATATGGAATAATTTATTGTTGTTTAGAAAACACAGTAAAGTTTTGCATATGCTGACAATGGACGTGTTTTTAACCAAGCCAGCATCTGTGCTCCTGCAGGAACAATTCATAGAAATGAATTTCTAACATTTTTTAGTTTGTACTGTTTCCTTTGGGGATTTGTCTTTCACACTATCGTGTTTTGACAGTAGCCCGGTAGCGGCTACCTGAGAGAAAAGTCTTCATATATGAGGATGAAAGAGGAGGCTGAATAATAATACTAAAACATGGTGGGTGGCTGTAGCTCAGGTGGCAGAGCAGGTCAGCCACTAATCAGAAGGTCGGTGGTTCGATCCCAGGCTGCCTCCTGGCTGCATGTCAAATATCCTTGGGCAAGATACTAACCCCATGTTTGCCTACTGGTGGCGGTCAGAGGGCCCGGTGGCGCCAGTGTCTGGCAGCCTCGCCTCTGTCAGTGTGCCCCAGGGCAGCTGTGGCTACAATGCCATCACCAGTGTGTGAATGTGTGTGTGAATGGCTGAATGTAGTGTGAAGCTCTTTGGGGTCCTTAGGGACTAGAAAAGCGCTATACAAATGCAGGCCATTTACCATAAAACATATTAATAATAACGAAGAAACCTCTTAAGATGCTTCAGGTTATTCGCAACTGAAGTTATGACTAAGCTTCAGGTTTGATTTTAACTAACATCTACATCTTTCTTATAGATGTTACCTTTTGAAACATTCATACTTTCTAATCATATATTTTTCTAGTTTGAAGTTTTTGGAAATGTTTCATTTTTGGAAGAGTTTTTAACAAAAAAAAAAACTGCATGGACGAAAAGTCTAAGACCTTATGTCAAATGTCACATCTTTTAGATTTCATGCAATTTAGCATGAAAAAACCCATTCCTAGCCCAATAGATGGTTCAACAAGGCTGTGGTAGTTGTTAAACAGTATATCAAATGTAATATTAAATGCTTTAAATACCTTAAAAGAAGAAGAAGGTTCTTTGCATGTTAGAAAACTATAATATGCTTTTAGTGCCTCAGGTGTAGAGGGTTTTGTGTATAAAACTAAATGCATTAATGATGCATACTCACATTCAATAATATTATTGTAGAAGTGTTGGAATTATTTTTATTTTTTTCTGTTAGAGTACTTTTTGAGCTATACATCTGTTTTGTGCAGCTTTGAGTTTTCTCTGTACTACATACAATTTAAGGTTCCTTGAGGAAACTGTTGATGTGATATGAATTGAATTCAAATTGATTTGAGTCTAGTCAGCTAAAAATCAACTTTGTTTCAGCAAATTTAATCAGTTAGTAAAGAAATTATATTAGTATTTTATAACATAATATTACTTCATTTTTGTGTCAGTTTGCTCTAATAGCATATTATAGTATGTTGCCATTCGTGTTGGCTGTATTATAGGTTTGTGTATTCTCTTTAGTACATTGAGAGCAAATAAAAAATGAAGGTATGTGTCACACACTTGGTCAATAAAGCTGATTCTGATTTTGACAAGATTCCCAACACCACTGGCTAACATGCAGCTTCAAACCATGACAGCAGCATGTTTTACATGTTGTACCTCTCTCCTGAACTCCACCATATATTTTACTAACAAGCTATAGATTAATCCACTGATGCACCAGATGCATCTTCCAGGATATGTGTCAAGTTGTTGTTGGATGCTTTTCTATTTCTTAAGAACTTGACTTTAAGAAACTGTTGTACCTTTTAGGTCTGCCACGTCCTCTTTTGTCTGTCCACTTGTCCACAATTTTTTTCACATTTCTAAAAACACACTACACATCACGTTAAAATATAACACTACTTTTTGGATCCTTTGGGAATAACCTCGTTGGTGTAACAGTGCTATTTTAAATGGTGTCATCTTTGGTGGTTTTCATAGATTCAGGGGTAAAAAAAAAAAAAAGTACCTAGATTGGTTCTTTTGTAAGTTCTATGTTAAGTCTAGACAAATATATCCTGTGAGTCAGGTGCCTTTTTATGCTTGAATGATTCATAGTTGAGTATTAATTGGCTCTTACAAAATAAAACCTAAATTGAAACCAACATATATGAAGAATATATAATTTTGAACAATAGTATTTGTTGAATACTAATTTCAAATTAATCAATCTCCTAAAAATTTTATCTCAAAAAATACTCACCTGAATCTCCATGTAGCTCAGCCAGCTGCTTCCTCTAATGCCAACAAGTGTCGTCTTCAGCACAGCTGAACCAGAAAGAATCCACACACGCTCTAACACGCATTACATGATATTCAAAACTGTTGATTAGGTCACTGCTGGTGTTTTGCATATCAGGACTGGACACCTGCCTTACAGTCACAGTTCATCGCGTATATCTTAATATAATATACAGCAATACAATATCATTTAAAACATTGACTGGTCACATTGTTGTGATTACCTTTGTGACTTAAGAAAAGATTGGTTGTATTGGACTAGTCAGATTCTCAAAGGCTTGACTCAGATTTTTTTCTTTCTGAGTCATCTGGATACTGCAGAGATGCTGTGGCGTATTTGATATTGACCGGTGTCCTTGCAGAAGCTGTTGTCACCAATTCCTATCTGCTAGTTACTCCACTAACCAGAGCCACTGAACTGGAATTCATGATTGTGTTTTCCATATTTGTGCCTGGTGGGAAAAAAAACAAAACATTAAATTGCTTGCTATAATACATCCAACTTTTTGGTACAGAGCCACGGAAAGTTCATGTTGTGCACTGGGGAAAAGGTTTATTTGGTGGCTTTTTAACAATATTTAGTCTACATCTTAGTGGATCGTCCATTTTTCTGCCTCAGCAGATAGCCCACAATCCAGCCTGTGCTCCAAATATTTTCACATTTGGTTTGAAAACACAAGACGGCCGCAGAAAAGACTTTGATTTAGAGTCCAGAAACAAATGTGGTGGCTACATTAATCTTTATTACAGTGTATGGCAGCGGTGGGAAGCTCTAGTCACCGAGAGCCGGTATCATGCAGCTTTTAGATATATCCTTGATCCAACACAGCTGATTTAAATGACTAAATTACCTCCTCGACATGTCTTGTATTTCTCCAGAGGCCTGGTAATAAACTAATCATTTGATTCAGGTGTGTTGACCCAGGGTGATATCTAAAATCTGCAGGACACTGGCCCTTGTGGCCTGGAGTTACCCACCCTTGGTTCATGGGTACAGCTAACATGTGCAGAATTCAGCGCAGACAGTTCACAGGTAATAATGCTAACTTGCACAACAATCGCATGTATCTGAATGCACAATTATTATTGAGAAGGAATAAAACTCTCTATGAACAGTTAGTTACTAAACACCTCTGACCAAGTAAACGTACATATTAGTGGAAAGTATAGTACAAGTAATAAATGTAATAGCACTGTTGGGTTTTTGTAAGTACTTTAACTTTATTGTAGGGTATTTACGTTACAATATAAGGCCTCTTTTCTTTTATCAAACCACCCTAATCCTACAAACACTTACCGATCTACAAATAAAACCACCTTTCAATGCTTAAAATCACTGCACAGTACAAGAATTACATTTATTAACATAAGCAGACATCCTCTGAGCAAAAACGTTACCACCACGAAATTCACTCCAGTTTTGAAAGCTGAAACCTTAACCATTAATTACTTACCTAATGAGTATACAGTCTTTCAGGCTTGTTATAATTCATAAAGTTCTAATACTTTAAAATCTAATCACTCCATAAAACTCTTGATTCCTCTGACTCTCTATCCTGATCCGGTTTTCTTCGCACAACATAGTTTTTTTGCTCTGTGCAGAAACAGCAGAGGAAGAACCAGACTGCTGGGGACAGATAGCAAGTTTGCTACTTCCCACATCACACATAAAACTTTCATGTCCATCAGTGATAATTGTTCTATGCCAGAACAAATCAGAATGCCAGCAGATTTCAGCAGCAGTGCTCCCATAATGACCACGATCATGTGGAAAGCTCGTTGCTTTGACTGATCAATACGTTCACTGTTTTGACGCACCTCCCCCGGTCCTCGGCGAATCAGAACATGGAGAACAGACAAACAGCAGAAAATAATGACCACTAAGCTGATACCTGAAAATGCTAGTTGTAGTTTGACCGATTCCTCAACAGACTGAATTATCCCGTACCATCCAATGTTCTGCACCCAAACACACACAGTGATGATGTTTCTTATCTTGACCCCGTGTGTTTCCCGTAGACGCATGTAGGTGATGGGGTGAACAACAGCCAGATAGCGCTCCACACAGGTCAGCATGTGAAACACAGTCTGTCCAGGAAAACTATTTTCAAACAAGCGCCCCCCAGTAGACTTGATTATCATCCTATTGGTAAAAGTGCCCACAGTACAGAGAAGTGTTCCAAAAACAACAAACAGCTCCACAATAATCATGTTGTATGTGAAAAAGTCAGAGTGGCTCATTGTCGTCCCTGCAGGTGCATTGTGCCGATGCCTCCAACGCTGAAAGCCCGTGTAGAATATGAAGATGTAGAGTGGAAAGAGGAAGAAGGTGTTTGCGATGGTGAAACTGGTGAAAAGGGCCATGCCTGCTGTGGGACATTCGGATGAAGTGGAGGAGCTTAAAAGGCCGGAGACATCACTGAGAGCTGAGGAAGAGTTGATGAACATGGTCTGTTGAAGACGCCAAGAATAAATATGTTTGATCATTTAATACTTTCCAGCAGTTTCAACGTGCAACACTATATCACTTATTCTGATGATGTTCATGTTTGTAACTGATCCTTACAAAATCATTAATTCTCCTGAAAGAAACACTCAACAGTAATATGTTCTTGTCAGTGCTGCGTTTAATTAGTGCCATTTCCTACAACTTCAAATTTTCACATATATCACCTGGATCGGCCTACCTGATCTGTTATTGGACTTTTGTGCTGATCCTAGCCTGTCCATAGTAAACACCGTAAGGGTGTTCATGTGGCACTAGGATACTGTAGACTGCACAAAGAAGGGGCTGCAGTGTGCTCGGTAAGCCTGCAGGGCTCTGGACATAGCGGACAGGTACTGGCAAGCCAAGCACAGTGTAGTTGTGGCAAAACTGAAACAAACACGAAACGTTTTGCACCAAAGGAACCTGCATTTATTTTTCTACGAAGGTTTAAACTTTGAGAGTGTTTAAACATGAGACAAAAGTGTGAAAATGTTCAACCCTGTCTGAGAAAAGTGTATAAAGTGTGCCGTGAGGGGTTTTACAGCCTTAAAACATCTATAATAATTGTAAAAATACATTAAAGTTGGCTACTTTGCAGATTTCACCTATCACTGGTTATTTTTAGAACGTAACTCCCACCTTAAACTAGGGACCACTGTATTTATTGCAACATGGTATGGAAAAAAATAATAATCAAATTGTAAGTCTTCATAACTATCAAGATTGACTGGTTTTAAATTACCGAACCATAAAATGTCTCTGAAAGTGTAAGAGTATTGACAGAAGTCTCCAATAGATGAAGAACCTGAAACTTTTTGAAGAAATCACAAACGGTCAAAATTTAAACATGTTGTAATTACCCAAGCAAAATTCCATCACTGGTGCAAGCCTTCGGTTTTGCTAATATCCACATTGTCTTTAAAATGTTTTTATCTTCTCATAATGTTTTCCTTTTTGAACAATTACAAAGTTTTCAGTTTTTAAAAATTTGCCTTTAGCATTTTTCCTTGAAACAAAACCTGTTTGCAGCTGTATGTGGGTTCCTACATCGTAGTGTATTAGAAACATTACATGCTTTAAAAGAGTCAAACCTTATTTGTATTCTTCTTGTTTCTTCTTAATAAATGAAGACGTGTCACTTTGCTGCTTGTTCAAAGTGTCTCAATTAACCTATCAGAACACATGTTGATGGATAGTTATGTGAGGAAGACGTAAAACAAATAAAAGAGCTAGTTCTTTGCACGTTTCAAAACCACTAATGGCCCGTAATTTAAATCTGCCACATACTGTTTTATGACTTAGCACCTCCAGGTATTGAGCAGTCTGAGTGTAGCACAAAATCTCTTAATCTCTCTAAACTCCAGATCCAACATTTAGTGTATGCACTGCATACTTTATAGTACCACTGAACATTGTAGGGTTTAATTTTGTTTTGTTACTTTACTTTTTGAGCTGCACGTCTCTTTTGGATTTGCCTTTCCTTGAGTTTGAGTTATAATCAGGACCAAACATTAACTTTGTCCCAGCTTATTTAATCCATATATAAATAAATGAGATTAGCAGTTTATTAAAAAATGCCCGGTGACTTTATTTTTCATGTGAGTATTTACAGGAGCTGAATTTCCTTAAATCTTACTCGACAGCTCCGTTCTCCTTCCTTTGAGGCGCTCAGACTCAGGGATGTTGTCATTATTGGCATTTAGCTAGATATACAGGAGGAGTGAGTGCGAACCCTTTAGATCTTACAAAAGCCTGGAGAATTATAAATGTAGAACATTAAGTCCGGCTCCTTATAAAAAACGATTAAAGCTAAAATATAAAGAAATGAGTGATGGTTAAAGACTTATACAGTCCCTTATCAAATAATATTTTCTAATTATAGAAATGCTGTCACTCACCTGAGTCCTGTTGTTCGTCAGCGGGGAGCTCCGTTTAATACCAACAAGTGTTGTTATTAGTGCAACTGAGCCAGAAATAATAATCCACATGCATTCATCTAACATCAAGTACATATTATTCAAAACTAACCATTATGACATGGCTGTTGTTTTGCATATTAGGACTGGACTCCTGGCTTACAGTCACCCGAACAGTTTATCTTCTATTTCTTAATGCAATACACAGTAATACAGTATTATTCTAACTGCTGACCAGTCACATTTGTGTGATTAGCTTTGTGACTTAAGAAAAGATTGGTATCTTTGGACTAAACATATTTTCAGAGGCTTAGTTCAGATTTTCTTTTGTAAATAATTCATCTGGATACTCAGAGAGGGTGTGGTGTCATGGTCCTGGGTCGGTGACCCAGCGCTTTAAGTTTATTATTATCATTTTCCAGTTTATTATTATGATGATTATTATTGTTTGAGTTCTCTTCGGTCTGCCTCTGAGTCTGCGTCTGTATCTCAGTCTGTCTATGGTGTCACCCCGTCTGTTTGTGAATCTGTCTGTTCAGTTCAGCGTCTTGTCTGGTTCCCTGTGTCTGAGTTTCCTGTTTTATTGTGAAGGTCTGTGTCGTATGTGAGTGTGCTCAGTTTACGTTTCCCCTGTCTTGTCAGCTGTGATTTCTCTCAGGTGTGTTCCCCTCCTGTCTCTCATCCCTTGATTACTGCCGTCTGTGTATTTAAGCCCTGTGTTTCTCTGTGTCAGTGTCGCGTTGTACCCTCAACTTGCTGTGTGTTTGTAATGTCCTGTCCTCCAGCACCTCGGTTTAGAGTTTTGTTTTGCTTTTGTAAGTTTTATTTTGTGAATCATTCCTCCAGCAATAAAGCTGCGTTTTCAGTTTATTCCCGTCTCCAAGAGTCCTGCAATTTTGGGTCCACCACTTCTGCTTGCCTGCCACACAGCCAACCGTGACATGTGGTCTATTTGACACTGACAAGTGTCACAGCACAACTAGCTCTCTGCTGGTGAACTTTAAGTAACTGGAGTCACTGGGCTTGAACTCAGGACTGTATTTTTGCACATTTTGAAAAAAAAACATTAATTGAATTATGTAACAAATGATATGTCTTACAGTGTGGTACAGATCCTTCAAGACATTCATGCTATAGTTCCAGTGGGCAAAAAATTTATTTGATGGCTTTTAACAATATTTAGTCTGCATCTGAGTGGATCGTCCATTTTTCTGGATCAGCAGATACCCCAGACTCCAGCCTGTGCTCCAAATATTTTCATATTTGGTTTCAAAATACAAGATGGCAGCAAAAAAGACTTTGATATAGAGTCCAGAAACAAGAGTCATGTCATCCCTCTTTATTACAGTGTATGGGTACAGCTAACATCTGCAGAGTTCAGCACAGACAGTGACTGTTTACAAGTAAAAATGATAACCTGCACAACTACTACTGAGAAGGAACAAGTCTCTCTACATACAGTTAGTTAGGATATAGAAATCATCTCTGACCAAGTATATAAAAATGAGTAGTAAATGTAGCAAAAGTAATAAATGTAATAGCACTGCTGGGGTTTGTATTATTGTACTTATAATTTAAAGAGCTTTGTGGAAATGGTTGTTGTGATCTGAACGATATAAATACAATTGAATTGAAAAGAAATCACACAAGTAGGTAAACATCTAATTTCAGAGTTAAGATAGCTTTTAGCTTTCAGCTCTCACTTTCTTCTGACAATGCTTTTTGTCTCTTACCTTGAATTGGAAGTAAAAAATTGTGTTGCTTTGCTTTGACAAGACAAATGGACCCTGACAGCACTTAACAGCATTTTAGTTGTTAAATTTTAGCTGGCATGGATTACTAGGCAATAATGCATGGCTTTTTGCTTCATATATCCACAGTTAATGTGATAGTGTGATATAGCAGCACAAACAAGACCAAGGAAGTATTTAGCTGATATTTCAAATCTTCAGTTAAACTACCCTAATCTTACTGACAGTGACTGATCAACAAATAAAACACCCCGTTCTATGTTTAACAACTCTATAAAGTGCAAAAATCCTATTTACGAACATAAACCAGGATCCTCTGAGCAGATACATTACCAATGTGAAATCACAACTTTCTGTTTTGAAAGTTGAAACCTAAACCCTTAATTAGTTACTCAATGAGTATACAATCTCATAACTTGTAATAACTCATAGGGTTTCAATATTTTAAAATCCCACCACTCCATTATTTTTCAACATCCATAAACTCTTGATTCCTCTGACTCTATCCTGATCCAGTTTACTTCACACAACATAGATTTTTTCCTCTGTGCAGAAACAGCAGAGGAAGAACCAGACTGCTGGGGACAGATAGCAAGTTTACTACATTCCACACAACACATAAATCTGTCTTTTCCACCAATGATAACTGGTCTGCGATGGAACAAATTAGGATGCTAGCAAATTTAAGCAGCAGTGCTCCCATTATGACCACGATCATGTGGAAAGCTCGTTGCTTTGCCTGATCAATCCGTTCACTGTTTCGACGCACCTCCCCCGGCCCTGAGCGAAACAAAACATGGAGAACAGACAAACAGCAGAAAATTATGACAAATAAGCAGACACCTGAATATGATAGTAGTAGCAGTACTTTCACTGAATCCTTAGCAGACCATAGTATCCCATACGATCCAACATTCTGCACCCAAACACACACAGTGATGATTTTTCTAATCTTGACCCCGCGTGTTTCCCGTAGACGCATGTAGGTGATGGGGTGAACAACAGCCAGATAGCGCTCCACACAGGTCAGCATGTGAAACACAGTCTGTCCA
Source organism: Astatotilapia calliptera (assembly GCF_964374335.1). Classification (NCBI taxonomy): domain Eukaryota; kingdom Metazoa; phylum Chordata; class Actinopteri; order Cichliformes; family Cichlidae; genus Astatotilapia; species Astatotilapia calliptera. The sequence goes on from NC_137424.1 coordinate 64,461,911, forward strand.
GGAAAACTATTTTCAAATAAGTACCTCCCAGGAGAAAGAACTCTCATGTTAATGGTAAAAGTGCCCATAGTGGAGAGAACTGATCCCAAAATACCAATTATCTCCACAATAATCATGTTGTATGTGAAAAAGTCAGAGTGGCTCATTGTCGTCCCTGCAGGTGCATTGTGCCGATGCCTCCAACGCTGAAAGCCCGTGTAGAATATGAAGATGTAGAGTGGAAAGAGGAAGAAGGTGTTTGTGATGGTGAAACTGGTGAAAATGACATAACCGACTATGGGACATTCGAATGATCTGGAGGAGTTAAAGTTTAAATAGCTGGAGACTGAGACAGGATCACCGAGAGCTGAGGAAGAGTTGATGAACATGGTCTGTTGAAGACAGTAAAAATAAATATATTTAATAATTTAATACTTTTCAGGAGTTTCAACATGCACTATATCACTAACACTGATGATGTTCTTGTTTGTAGCTGATCTTTTCAAATTATTCATTCTGCAAAAAAGCCTCATCAATACTACGTTCTTGTCAGTGCTTCGTGCTGACAATTTCCCTTCACTGGCTGTCTGTACATTTTAGAATCCTTTTAAAAATGTCTTTTGTTTGCTTTTAAATCTCTAAATGGCCTCAACACGAGTGATGTGTTCAGGAATTTTCTATGAGTTTGGTCAGAGCATATAAGACAGCGAACCACACCCATCTTCAGAGACTACTTTGGTGTTTGACCAGAGTGTTTCTCCATATTGCAATGTGTTATTAAACCCACTGCAAAACACACTCACCAAGTGTTTGCAGTTCATTTTAAAACTTCACAGCCCAATTTACCAGAAAAGCAAAATGAAATTCATGGGGATTGGATTCCCAAGGCTTCCACCCCTGAGTGCCACAGTCAAAGGGCAATGAGACCTGGAGAAGCTGATCAGGAGGAATGGTCTGCCAGAACTGAAACTGAGTGTTGTTCTGTTATTGAACTTCTGTGCCGATTCCATAACAAACATCGTAAGGGTGTTAATGTGGCACTACGACACCGTAGGCTGCACAGAGCTGTGGTGCCATTGTGATTGGTTTCTTTTGTCATGTGTTTAATCTCTGAACCAGATGGTGGTGACAAAAGCCAAAAGGAGTGCTCCTGGGCTTGGTCAGCTTGTAGGACTCTGGAGATAGCTGACAGGTACTGGCAGGCCAACTGGAGAGTGGCTCTGGCCATAACTGAAGCCAACAATTGAATGAATTGCTTCAAGGCAGACCGAAAGTCTTCTTCCATGACTTCATTCAATTGTTGGCTTCAGTTATGGCCAGAGCCACTCTCCAGTTGGCCTGCCAGTACCTGTCAGCTATCTCCAGTCATGGAAGAAGACTTTCGGTCTGCCTTGAAGCAATTCTAGTTTGGAGTCTTCTCCCACCCCCATTCTCTGCGGCCTGCTGGAGCGGGAGGGCTAGGAGGAGGAGTTGGCCGTCCGACTGCGGTCTGGAGTGTGGGGCCTCCCTGCTGCTGCGGAGTCGGGGCGGTCTGCCTCTCCCCACCGCAGGGAAAAGGGTAACACCACCTGGGTCTGGGTGCAGTTCCCCCCTCCAGGGGCAAGGGTACCTAGACCCGGTTCGTAGAGTACGCTTGGGGAGTGTGATCGTGTGTACAGCGTCTCTTTATGCTTGTCTCCACGTTGGTTGAGTGTGGAGTAAGTGCATATGAGAGCATGAGGGTGGGAATGGATGTTTGTGTCTGTGTGTGCCTGTATGTCTGTGTCTATATGTCAGGTTGGGTGTCAGACGCCACCTCTCTGGGGACATCTCAGGCCCTCCAAGGTTTGGAGGCCTATCTCCACCCACTACCGGGGCCTGGAGCCTGGGGCTCGCTCGGGCCACTTCGGAGGTGGGGTGCCTCCGGCCTCTCGGCCTGGGGCTCGGTCACTCAGGCACGGCTGGCTGCCGGCGGAGCTCACGGGCGCGTCACTGCAACTCCCCCTGGCTTCTGCTCCGCGGCTGCTGAGTGAGCCCTCATCTGGGACTCTCCTCAGCTCTTACTGGGACAGTGGCATGGCTGCCCCTCTGTTAGTCTTCCTTGGTCTCTTGTGTTCTGGGGGCCTCTGGATGTCTGGAGTTTTGATCTCCTCCATACCTGCTTCATGCCCTGGAGGACGGGGCTGTGGCTCCCCACACTCCCTAGCAGATCGTTACATGGAAAAACCTTTGGAATGCAAGCATGCTGATCCACACAGGTATGCACACAGGTGTACACACGGGTATACACAGCTTTCTTGGCTGCTGCCTCAAAGCACATTGTACGCTGTCTATCTTGCGTGCTGCACAATATCGTTTATTATTTAGTATCTACTGATATCTACTGCTAGCTAGTTTATTGTGATGGTGCTGTTTTTTTTTATTATGTTGCTCTTTGTTGTTTGCTTTCTCTTGTTTTTTTTTCTCCATACAGGTGACCCAGGTGTTTGTTTTTTTTCTTTCTTCCCCCCCTTCTCACCGTCTCTTCTCCCCTTTGGTTTTCTTTCTCTCCCTCTCTTTCTTTCATTCTTTCTCCCTGTCCTATCCCCCAGTCATGTCTGTCCCGTTTGTAGCAACTGAAAATAAAATAAATTCATAATTATAATAAAGGTCAATCAAATGGACCAATATGGCAAGGCCATGATGATCCACTTGGTAAAATAAATCCGCTTGGCATCTTTCTTGGCCTTAAGACAACAATTCTGATGGCTAAAGATCCAAACGGGACACAAAAAAAAAGAAAAAAAAAAAGAAGAAAAAATAAGCAATTCTAGTAAATTTTCAGCTATTATGAAATATGAAGGTCAAAGAATATATTTGTGAATTCTTTAATACAGTTATGTGGATGTCCAAATGCTATATTTACTGACACGTACTTTGGACTTTTTTAAAAATACAAATCATCGGCTTTAAGTTACCATACCATCAAATGTCTCTGTAGCTATGAGAGCATTACCAGAACTCTCCAATGGTTTGGGAACTTGACAATTTTTGAATATAATATAATAAAGCAAATACTAAGCTAATTTGAAGAAATCATGAATGGTCAATAGTTAAAAATGGTATAATTACAGAAGCAAAATTGCTCATCATTGGCATAAGTTAAGAGACATTTCTTTAATTCTAGTAACAATCATATTAATAACAATGAAGAAATTTGTCGGTATAATTAAGCATTTAACATCCATCAGGTAATGGCAACTCAAGTTAGGGCTAATCTTAGGCTTTGGTTTTAGCTGAAACTAACAGTTTCTACTATCTTGTAGAAACTGTTACTTTCTGAAAATGTTTCCCTTTTAAAACAGTAAAACATTCTTGGTTTTTTTAGTCAAACCTTATGTGTATTTTCCTCATTTCTTCTTAATAAAGGAGGACGTGTCACTGTGCTTTTTGTCCAGACTGTCTCAAGCTAGTGTCTCATTAGAACACATGTTGATGAATAGTTGTGTGAGGAATATATGTAAAATAAATGAAAGAGCGAGTTCTTTGCATGTTTCAAAACCAGTAATGACCCCTAATTTTAATCTGTCACATACTGTTTTATGATTTAGCACCTCCAGGTGTGGAGCAGTCTGTGTTTAACACAAAATCTCATAATGGTGCAAACTGCAGAGCCAACATTTAGAGTATGCAATGCATGCATGTTGTACAATATGTTTTAAGCTGCAGGTTTATTATGTGCCTGTTTTTTTGTTTTGTTTTGTTTTGTTTTTTTTTATGCTGGTGGTCTCTTACTTTAAGAAAAAGGTTTCCTAGACCTTGAGCTTTACTAACATTAGTTTTATCCCAGCATATTTATCCATAATTAATTCAATCAGATAACTAGTTTATTACACACTAACAAGTCAATTTATTTTTCCTTCATCTATAGAAGCTAAATGTCCAGAAAATAATCTTGCTCGACTGCTCCGTTCTCCTTCCTTTCAGGTGCTCAGACTCAAGGAGCTAGATACACAGGAGGAGTGAGTGTAAACCCTTTAATACAGAACTTCTGTAATAACAAAAGTGTGTCCCTTTGCAAAAGGGGTTTGATAAAGGTGATATTACTGACCTGACTTTATTTTATTTGTCAGGTACAGGAAATAGTCAGAAGTAAATGAAAAAGCCACCAGTGTCTAAATAAAAAAGAAACTTTGAAAGACTTTCCAAAACCCTCGAAGTGTTTGGAGAACTATAAATGTAAAACATTCAGTCTGACGACGTAAAAGAAAAAAGCTGAAATATAAAGAACGAGGGATGGTTCAACTCATATTCTGCAGTACTGTGTTGAATAATAATTACTAATTATAGACTGACTAAGATTATCTTTTTAAAATAAAAATAATATAATCAAACTCATAAAGACTTTATTTAAAAATGCTGTCACTCACCTTTGTCCTCTTGTAGCTCAGTGGACAGCTTCCTTTAAAGCCAACAAGTGTTGTCAGTGCAGCTAAGCCACATATAATAATCCACATGCACTCATTTAACATCAAGCACATATTATTTAAAACTATCCACTAAGTACAGCTGACGTTTTGCATATTAGGCTTGGACATCTACATTACAGTCAGTCACACAGTTTACCTACAAGTCACATTGTTGTGATGTTATATTTTCATGACTTAAAGAAAGAGATTGTAAGGAGCACGAGTCAGCTGATTTTAAGAGGCTCACATAGAAACTTTCAGGTCTTTATTTCTAACTGATTCATTTAGATACTCCACAGAGCTTTTTCTTTGTGTTACTGTGCTTTGACATTAAATATTGCCCACTTCAGTTTTTACTACTTACCCTTCAAAGGTTTAAAAGTCTGTGCCGTGCAAGAATTACATTTATTAACATAAGGTGCGATTGTCTGAGGAGACAATAACCAACATGAAATTCATTCCAGTTTTGACAGTTGAAATCATAAGCATTAGTATACAAAAGTCTTCTAGAGTTGTGATAATTCATAAAATTTTAATAGTTTAAATCCAACCACTCAATTTTTCCACATCCCTAAAGTCCTGATTCCTCTAATTCTCTATCTTGATTCAGGATGCAAAACATAACATTTTTTTTGTTCTGTGCAGAAACAGCAGAGGAAGAACCAGACTGCTGGGGACAGAGAGCAAGTTTGCTACTTCCCACATCACACATAAAACTTTCATGTCCATCAGTGATAATTGTTCTATGCCAGAACAAAGGAGCAGCAGTGCTCCCATTATGACCACGATCATGTGGAAAGCTCGTTGCTTTGACTGATCAATCCGTTCACTGTTTCAATGCACCTGGATCAGAACATGGAGCACAGACAAACAGCAGAAAATAATGACAACTAAGCAGTAACCTGAAAATGCTAGTTGTAGTTTGACTGATTCATCAACAGACTGACTTATACCGTATCTCTTCAGTTCTAAGGTCAAATGGTGGGGAGTCCTAGATTTAAACCTAGTGGGAGTATCCCCCCACCTTTTGACCTTAGAACTGAAGAAGCTTCTCGGATGAGAGGTGAAAACAAAAATATGCAGCATGTGCATGGATCACAAAAGGATTACAAAATGCATGTAAAAAGAAAAATACCTTATATAGAGAATTTAAAAGAACAGAAGTACAGAAGCTGAAAATAAATACAAGAAATATAAAAATAAATTAACTAGTATTTTGAGGTCATGTAAAAAGGAATATTATGAGAAAGTATTAAATATGAATCAAAATAACATTAAGTGGATTTGGAAAACATTAAATACCATCATTAAAAATGGTTCTAGGCAGTTAAATTATCACTCGTACTCACTAATAATGATAGAAATATTAGTAACATGAGTGATGTGGTTAATGAGTTCAATAAATTCTTTGCAAGTGTTGGGTTTTTGGGCAAGACTTGGCTGATACAATTCCTGATATAACAAATTCTGCAGAGAAAGAAAGTAAACTCATTGACTGTAATCCTCATTCAATGTTTTTAACGGTGGTAGAAGAAAAGGAAATCATTGATATTGTTGGGAAATCACAAACAAAAAATTCTACAGACTTTGATGACATTGATATGGAAATCGTTAAGAAAGTGATCGAGGGCATCTCCAAACTCTGAACATACATTTGCAATTTGTCTCTACAAACTGGTGCATTCCCAACACAAATGAAAACAGCTAAAGTAATACCACTGTTTAAAAATGGAGATAGACACCAATTCACAAATTATAGGCCTGTTTCTCTACTTTCACAATTTTCACAAATACTGGAAAAAGTTTTCATTAATAGACTTGACAAATTTATAGATAAACATTAAATAATAATGGACAGTCAGTATGGTTTCAGACCAAATAGATCAACATCTATGGCATTAATGGAACTAATTGAAAATATAACCAACAATATAGATCAAAGACAATGCACAGTTAGTGACCTAAAAAAAGCTTCTGACAAAATTAATCATGAACCTGCCTCAGTACTACATGGAAGCTCCTGTCAGGCATCATATCGGCTAAGATGAACAGGCACATGGGTCAATACATGAGTGGGACACAGAAAGGAATTGGCAAGAATACCAGAGGCGCAAAACACCAGCTACTGGTAGACAGAACAGTCAGCCAAGACTGCAAGACCAGACTGACCAACCTGTGCACTGCCTGGATTGATTACAAGAAGGCCTATGACTCAATGCCCCACAGCTTGATACTGGAATGCCTAGAATTGTACAAGATCAATGGGACCCTAAGAGCCTTCATCAGGAACTCAATGGGGATGTGGCGTACAACACTAGAGGCTAACTCCAAGCCCATAGCACAAGTCACCATCAAGTGCGGGATCTACCAAGGAGATGCTCTGTCCCCACTGCTGTTCTGCATAGGCCTGAACCCCCTCAGTGAGATCATTAACAAGACTGGCTACGGATACCGACTACGGAACGGAGCAGTTGTCAGCCACCTCCTGTACATGGATGACATCAAGCTGTATGCCAAGAGTGAACGAGACATCGATTCACTGATCCACACTACCAGGCTATACAGCAATGACATTGGAATGGCGTTCGGACTGGAGAAGTGTAGTCGGATGGTAACAAAGAGAGGGAAGGTAGTCAGAACTGAGGGGATTGAACTACCAGAAGGCAACATTGCAGACATAGAGGACAGTTACAAGTACCTGGGGATCCCGCAGGCGAATGGGAACCATGAAGAGGCCGCTAGAAAGGCTGCAACCACCAAGTACCTGCAGAGGGTCAGGCAAGTCCTGAGGAGTCAGCTGAATGGTAAGAACAAGATCCAGGCCATCAACACGTACGCCCTGCCCGTGATCAGGTACCCTGCTGGGGTAATAGGCTGGCCAAAGGAGGAGATAGAAGCCACTGACATAAAGACAAGAAAGCTCCTTACCATGCATGGAGGGTTTCACCCCAAATCCAGCACCCTGAGGCTGTACGCTAAGCGGAAGGAAGGGGGCCGGGGACTGGTGAGTGTCAGCACCACAGTCCAGGATGAGACAACAAACATCCAAGAATACATTGGGAAGATGGCCCCAACTGACCGAGTGCTCAGTGAATACCTCAGGCAGCAGAAACCCAAGAAAGAGGAGGGAGACGAGGAACCATCATGGAAGGACAGGCCCCTGCACGGTATGTACCACCGGCAGATAGAGGAGGTGGCTGATATCCAGAAATCCTACCAGTGGCTGGACAAAGCTGGACTGAAAGACAGCACAGAGGCACTAATCATGGCAGCACAAGAACAAGCTCTGAGTACAAGATCCATAGAGGCTGGGGTCTATCACACCAGGCAAGACCCCAGGTGCAGGCTGTGTAAAGATGCCCCAGAGACAATCCAGCACATAACAGCAGGGTGCAAGATGCTAGCAGGCAAGGCATACATGGAACGCCATAACCAAGTGGCCGGCATAGTGTACAGGAACATCTGTGCCGAGTATAACCTGGAAGTCCCGAGGTCAAAATGGGAGATGCCCCCAAGGGTGGTGGAGAATGACCGAGCTAAGATCCTGTGGGACTTCCAGATACAGACGGACAAAATGGTGGTGGCTAACCAGTGGACATAGTGGTGGTAGACAAACAGAAGAAGACGGCCGTAGTGATCGATGTAGCGGTTCCGAATGACAGCAATATCAGGAAGAAGGAACACGAGAAGCTGGAGAAATACCAAGGGCTCAGAGAAGAGCTCGAGAGGATGTGGAGGGTGAAGGTAATGGTGGTCCCCGTGGTAATCGGAGCACTAGGTGCGGTGACTCCCAAGCTAGGCGAGTGGCTCTAGCAGATCCCGGGAACAACATCGGAGATCTCTGTCCAGAAGAGCGCAGTCCTGGGAACAGCTAAGATACTGCGCAGGACCCTCAAGCTCCCAGGCCTCTGGTAGAGGACCCGAGCTGTCGATGCACTCTAGGAAGCCCAGAGGCACAGCTCTCTGCGGGTCGTCAGCTGGAGGCGTTCTCCACTCCTCACTGATCCTCTTGTCGCCTCTGTTATAGCCTTAGTCTGCATCTGCATCTCAGTCTCTTCTTCCATCATTTCACCTCATTCCACCAGTAATTTAAACAATGACACTTCCCCAGAAAACCCTCTTTTGCCACATGGCCCTTGCCATGTGTCAGCTTCACACAATTAGACATACACAAGAAAGCTGCACATTCTCTCTTAAAGATTCGCAGGGCTTGTCCCTCAGAGCAGCTTTACTCCAAGCCTGCAATCCTGTCATAAGAAAAACTTTAGCCAGTGATTTTCACGTTAAAGTTGTTCAACTCCCAGCTCTGCTTGGAGCCTGTATCCTAGAAGATGTTTAAGGTAAATCAAACTTCACAATTGCAAACAACTGTAGATCATAAAGTATTCAGCACTACAGAGACAAGCATTATATGCAGTTTCTTTTTTTCTTTTTTCAAGTCATTCAACGCACTACTATTGCTATAATTTGCCGCAAATCATGTATCATCCCATGCGTTTATTCCAAAACACTGTAATCACTGACTTTCCTTAATTTATGTCACTTACTCATGTCATCACTATGAGCTTAATAGTAGTCAGATAATGAGCCCAACATTAAAAATGTCCTTTAATCACTGCACGTGTGCTCTAATGTCACTTGTCTGTCCGTGCTGAATCCTTCACAAGCACTCTTATAGAAAAACAACACATTCGCCTTGTAGCGTCGTGGAGGTCAGGCCTGGATCAACAGATTCCAGAGGTGCTGCTGTAAATCATGTGGTCAATCCTCCTTTTCTGTGAAAGGAGTGATACTGATTTTAACACAGCATGTGTTTCACATTGAATACACAGGCTCACAGTAATATTCAACATTTTCCCAACAGCACGGTTTAATTGCATCACAAACACATAGCCTGTAAACATGGTTTCCTTCACACAAAAATTGTAGTTAAAGGTTAGATCTGTAGGGCCCACATTCTCATGTGAGGGACTGAGGGACTGAGGTTAAGCTGCAAAAAACGTACGGAAGAAACTAGAAAAAGAAATATAAAGAATAAAGAGAAACAGGATCTCAACAGTGTGAATGCCTGTGAGACATTCACACAAGGAGGTGAAGAAACTGAAAATTAAGGTGAAAACAGTTGAAGCAGAATTTTTTGCTGAAAAGAGGTGAAAAGCCCAAAATTCTGCTGAAAATGGGTAAAGATGCTGATATTTGTACTGAAAAGAGTTGAAACAAAGTTGAACTGTGTTTCCATGAGCCAGATTCGAGCCCAGGCCCTGGTCTCAAGGCGGCCTGGGTTCAATATCTGATGCCTGTGAGGCATTCACACAATAAAGAAACAGGAACTCAATAGTGTGGATGCCTACTGCATCCACACAATAATAATCAACAAAGCACAAGCGTATCAAAAACCAATCCATAATGGCAAAATAAACGTAAAACATAAGAAACTCAAAATGCTGGGTCGAATCGACCCCAGAACCGTAACATTTTTAGCTTTTGATCAACAGGTTACAGGCATATATCTGTCATCATTGCTGTAGTTACCATTTTGACTGTTCAATAAATAACAAAAAGTACATTTATTGATTTTCTTAAGATAAACAACTTGAAGTTTATTTGGATTTAATTTGAGAAAGAAAAAAGTTACAGAAAATAAGAACAAGATAAAATTCAGTAGGTTAAAGTTTCTGATGAAAGTAATTTTTTGTGTGACTATGATTGCTATGACTACTATGACTATGATTGCAGCAATAGCAAAGCAAAGTCACCTGAAGAGTAACTGAACATTTTCATTTTCTGTCCCCCTCACACATTGGTGACAGGTCGCGATTATTCTGGTCATTCAGGTAGTCCTCTCCATAGTCAATGATCTTTTTCAGTATACTCAGTATCAGTGAATCCACACCGTCATCTGTCTCGATTTCTTTGTGGTAGTTCTTCACAAGGAAGATGCAGTTCAGTGGAAGTCCCAGGTTCACGTTTACTGTTTCCATCTAAGTTAAACAATATTAAATTTTTAAAAACTGAAACTATATTGTTGCACTAGTGATATAATTATAAATTACTTATTGAATTATTTGTACTGATTCCAGCTGAGGTTTCTGTACAAATATACTGAAATGTACAGCTGAATTATAGATGTTACATTCATGTGTAAACTGTCTACAAACTCATGAAAGTTACTTCTTTGAACATACCAGCTTTTTCAAGTGCTTGCTCCTGTAGGCGTTCTTTATGTCTTTTTGGACTTCAGGACAAGCTTCATCAATTTTTGTCAGAATGGCTATTTGTGGGATCTCTGCCAATACAGAAACCAATGCAATCATTTTATCTCATGTTTTTCTAGTATATGAAATTGTGACATCATATATGCTCGTAGAACAACATCTGCTCTCACGTTTGTCACGACCTGCTGCTCTGATATCGTTCATCTTTCTCCAAGTGGCATCATCAATTAAGCTCACTGAGGTAGCACAAATGACAAAAACCAGAATGTGGACTTTGTCATCGAAAGTGGAGGAGCCTCTGTAGTTAGGATCTGTTTCAGCCAAGGGGCATTTGGGATTGAACTGGAAAAAAAAAAATGCAAGAGCAAAATGACTGAAAACAGAAGAACTGTTGCAGTTAGGATCCGATTCATGGAAGAGAGATGTGGGTTTGAACTGGGGGAAAAAAAGCAAAATCACTGAAACTTTTTTTGCATGATACAATTTCTGTATCACAGACTGTGTACAAGCATCTGAAAGAAAACATCATACCCTGTAATCTTCTTTAACATGTCCACTGATGGCAAGTTTGATGTCTTCCACTTGAATTCCTTGGTCACTGGACTGAAGCCCCATGGTGTCATTGAAGACAAAAGGGTAAAAGGTGTCTGGATTTCCTTTCTGGATTTTATATGTCCTGTACTATAAATAAATAAAAAATATAGTGTTGTTATATCAGTGCCAGATATTAAAGAACCTAAACAATTTGGTATTTGCAGAATAGTTTACACTATAGTTGCACCTACTATCCTACTTTTCTAGTTCAATTTCTACAAAGCAGTTACCGCTGCAGTGCCCTCCTGTAGTCCTAGAAAGCCTTGTAGGAAATGTGTTTTTTGTAACCCTCTAACAGTGACTATGATAAGAATAGATACATCCTTATACATACTGCAATGGTGAAACTTTCGGAGGCATTTGCTGCCAAAGCTCGAGCTGTGGTTTTGCCTCTTAAAGTACTGTCGACAGAGTTGATGAAGCTGGACTTTCCAGCAGCTGGTGGTCCATAAAGCAGAATTCTGAGATGCTCAACATCTTTGTGAGGCTTGTAATCTCTGACAAGCTGCAGGTCTCGCTCTCTTTCACTGTTCAATAAGAAAATTAAATATGATTGAGTATACACATAAAGTTTACACAATAGTGGCATGAACGCACAAAAAATAACACAATAAGCAAACAAAACACTTGAGGGGTACATTGGCTGGCTTAATAATACTAAAAACCAGAGTCACACAAATGTGGCTTCATGATGGTGGTTATCACTTTCTGCCTGATTGTTATCCTGAGGTAAGGTAATTTAACTGTAAAAGCAAAAGATCAGATTTCAACTTTGATAAGACAGCAGGGAGGATTATGGGCATGGCAGCTCCTATAAACACTCAAGAACTACTAGAACAGACCATCCTTAGACAGGCAGATGGCATTTTAGCAGACCATCTCTAATGCATCTTTAAACTCTCCCAGTTTTTCAAAGTGTGGTGAACAACCTGTTTCAATGTCGTTGACAAAGAGTTCTAGCTTGATTCAAACGCAAACACTGCTTGTTGAAGGGATAAGACTGCATTTCCAACGCCTTGCATTTTCACATTTTCAGTCATGTCCACAAGATAGTAGAACTTAAGGCGCCTCTCAGTGTTAGCTAACTCATGATGCTCAACATTTTTCATTTCAAGAAAAGTCCGGATTTCGCTCAGACAAGAGGTGAAACAGCTGAGCACTTGACAACCAATGCACATTGCTGTGCAGAAGAACACCAAGATAATTATTCCCAACTTTATTCAGCAGTGTTTTAAACTGGTGTTCATTTAAAGCTTGGGCACCAATAAAGTTGACCACCCGAATGACCAGTCTGAGAAAAAGTGCCTCCTTAGGATGGCTCTCTTTTCATGTTCATGAAGAAGCGCTACGAATCCTCCGTTTTTCCTCACCATGCACAGGGCACCATCAGTACAGACCAAAATAAGTTTACTCATCAGTAATTCTTTTCTTTGGTGAGCTCAGTGAAAGACTTGAATAAATCCTCCCCTCTTGTTGTCCCTTTCATAGGCAAAACAGCAAGACTTTCCTCACCTAGTGTGACACCAACAACATACCTTGCAATCACGCTGAACTGAGATAAATGGCTTACGTCTGTTGACTCATGCAAATCAAGAGAAAAGAATGGATGCATTTATGTCCTTCACTTGTGTTTTGCCATTTGATTTGCCATCAATTGTGAACAGTTCTTGCAAACAGAGGAATGTCTTTTATTTGTTTGATTATCTTGTCTTTATCCGAAAAGTCATCAAGAAGTTCATTGGCAACATCAAGCACAAATGTTTTGGCATAATCCCCATCTGTGAATGTCTTTGCATTTTTCACAACTGCTAAAGCATCAGCAAAGCTAGCCGAATTCAAGTCACCTTGTTGCTAGCACACCAGAGTTGTGCCATAATGGAAGTGGTTCTCTGATGTTGCCTCCACTGATGCAGATTGAGTATGACTTCTTTTTTAAATATATATATATATAAGCATGTAGGGCTGTTTGATATAACGATATATATATCAGATGACGATATAAAAACGTCTATTGTTTCATTTTACGCTATCGTTTGTTTCGTATATATTTTATATAACCACACTACGGACGGACAAGCGCCTGTTTTTCTGCGTTGTGGTTAGCAACAACGGCGGTAACAGCATCGCGTGTCCGCTTGTTTATGTTCCAGATAAACCTTTCACAATAAAGCTCAAGATCCTGTTGAGACTTTTCAAAATAAACCGAATCACGTGAAAGAGCAGATTATTTATGGATGAGAAGTAAAAAAGAGCCGCCAGGTGCTAAAAAATAAACCTTAGACTCAAACGTTAGAACAGGCTTTCCCAATTGAATGAATTGCTTCAAGGCAGACCGAAAGTCTTCTTCCATGACTTCATTCAATTGTTGGCTTCAGTTATGGCCAGAGCCACTCTCCAGTTGGCCTGCCAGTACCTGTCAGCTATCTCCAGTCATGGAAGAAGACTTTCGGTCTGCCTTGAAGCAATTCTAGTTTGGAGTCTTCTCTCACCCCCATTCTCTGCGGCCTGCTGGAGCGGGGGGGCTAGGAGGAGGAGTTGGCCGTCCGACTGCGGTCTGGAGTGTGGGGCCTCCCTGCTGCTGCGGAGTCGGGGCGGTCTGCCTCTCCCCACCGCAGGGAAAAGGGTAACACCACCTGGGTCTGGGTGCAGTTCCCCCCTCCAGGGGCAAGGGTACCTAGACCCGGTTCGTAGAGTACGCTTGGGGAGTGTGATCGTGTGTACAGCGTCTCTTTATGCTTGTCTCCACGTTGGTTGAGTGTGGGAATGGATGTTTGTATCTGTGTGTGCCTGTATGTCTGTGTCTATATGTCAGGTTGGGTGTCAGACGCCACCTCTCTGGGGACATCTCAGGCCCTCCAAGGTTTGGAGGCCTATCTCCACCCACTACCGGGGCCTGGAGCCTGGGGCTCGCTCGGGCCACTTCGGAGGTGGGGTGCCTCCGGCCTCTCGGCCTGGGGCTCGGTCACTCAGGCACGGCTGGCTGCCGGCGGAGCTCACGGGCGCGTCACTGCAACTCCCCCTGGCTTCTGCTCCGCGGCTGCTGAGTGAGCCCTCATCTGGGACTCTCCTCAGCTCTTACTGGGACAGTGGCGCGGCTGCCCCTCTGTTAGTCTTCCTTGGTCTCTTGTGTTCTGGGGGCCTCTGGATGTCTGGAGTTTTGATCTCCTCCATACCTGCTTCATACCCTGGAGGACGGGGCTGTGGCTCCCCACACTCCCTAGCAGATCGTTATCGTTGGAATGCAAGCATGCTGATCCACACAGGTATGCACACAGGTGTACACACGGGTATTCACAGCTTTCTTGGCTGCTGCCTCAAAGCACATTGTACGCTGTCTATCTTGCGTGCTGCACAATATCGTTTATTATTTAGTATCTACTGATATCTACTGCTAGCTAGTTTATTGTGATGGTGCTGTTTTTTTTTATTATGTTGCTCTTTGTTGTTTGCTTTCTCTTGTTTTTTTTTCTCCATACAGGTGACCCAGGTGTTTGTTTTTTTTCTTTCTTCCCCCCCTTCTCACCGTCTCTTCTCCCCTTTGGTTTTCTTTCTCTCCCTCTCTTTCTTTCATTCTTTCTCCCTGTCCTATCCCCCAGTCATGTCTGTCCCGTTTGTAGCAACTGAAAATAAAATAAATTCATAATTATAATAAAGGTCAATCAAATGGACCAATATGGCAAGGCCATGATGATCCACTTGGTAAAATAAATCCGCTTGGCATCTTTCTTGGCCTTAAGACAACAATTCTGATGGCTAAAGATCCAAACGGGACACAAAAAAAAAGAAAAAAAAAAAGAAGAAAAAATAAGCAATTCTAGTAAATTTTCAGCTATTATGAAATATGAAGGTCAAAGAATATATTTGTGAATTCTTTAATACAGTTATGTGGATGTCCAAATGCTATATTTACTGACACGTACTTTGGACTTTTTTAAAAATACAAATCATCGGCTTTAAGTTACCATACCATCAAATGTCTCTGTAGCTATGAGAGCATTACCAGAACTCTCCAATGGTTTGGGAACTTGACAATTTTTGAATATAATATAATAAAGCAAATACTAAGCTAATTTGAAGAAATCATGAATGGTCAATAGTTAAAAATGGTATAATTACAGAAGCAAAATTGCTCATCATTGGCATAAGTTAAGAGACATTTCTTTAATTCTAGTAACAATCATATTAATAACAATGAAGAAATTTGTCGGTATAATTAAGCATTTAACATCCATCAGGTAATGGCAACTCAAGTTAGGGCTAATCTTAGGCTTTGGTTTTAGCTGAAACTAACAGTTTCTACTATCTTGTAGAAACTGTTACTTTCTGAAAATGTTTCCCTTTTAAAACAGTAAAACATTCTTGGTTTTTTTAGTCAAACCTTATGTGTATTTTCCTCATTTCTTCTTAATAAAGGAGGACGTGTCACTGTGCTTTTTGTCCAGACTGTCTCAAGCTAGTGTCTCATTAGAACACATGTTGATGAATAGTTGTGTGAGGAATATATGTAAAATAAATGAAAGAGCGAGTTCTTTGCATGTTTCAAAACCAGTAATGACCCCTAATTTTAATCTGTCACATACTGTTTTATGATTTAGCACCTCCAGGTGTGGAGCAGTCTGTGTTTAACACAAAATCTCATAATGGTGCAAACTGCAGAGCCAACATTTAGAGTATGCAATGCATGCATGTTGTACAATATGTTTTAAGCTGCAGGTTTATTATGTGCCTGTTTTTTTGTTTTGTTTTGTTTTGTTTTTTTTTATGCTGGTGGTCTCTTACTTTAAGAAAAAGGTTTCCTAGACCTTGAGCTTTACTAACATTAGTTTTATCCCAGCATATTTATCCATAATTAATTCAATCAGATAACTAGTTTATTACACACTAACAAGTCAATTTATTTTTCCTTCATCTATAGAAGCTAAATGTCCAGAAAATAATCTTGCTCGACTGCTCCGTTCTCCTTCCTTTCAGGTGCTCAGACTCAAGGAGCTAGATACACAGGAGGAGTGAGTGTAAACCCTTTAATACAGAACTTCTGTAATAACAAAAGTGTGTCCCTTTGCAAAAGGGGTTTGATAAAGGTGATATTACTGACCTGACTTTATTTTATTTGTCAGGTACAGGAAATAGTCAGAAGTAAATGAAAAAGCCACCAGTGTCTAAATAAAAAAGAAACTTTGAAAGACTTTCCAAAACCCTCGAAGTGTTTGGAGAACTATAAATGTAAAACATTCAGTCTGACGACGTAAAAGAAAAAAAGCTGAAATATAAAGAACGAGGGATGGTTCAACTCATATTCTGCAGTACTGTGTTGAATAATAATTACTAATTATAGACTGACTAAGATTATCTTTTTAAAATAAAAATAATATAATCAAACTCATAAAGACTTTATTTAAAAATGCTGTCACTCACCTTTGTCCTCTTGTAGCTCAGTGGACAGCTTCCTTTAAAGCCAACAAGTGTTGTCAGTGCAGCTAAGCCACATATAATAATCCACATGCACTCATTTAACATCAAGCACATATTATTTAAAACTATCCACTAAGTACAGCTGACGTTTTGCATATTAGGCTTGGACATCTACATTACAGTCAGTCACACAGTTTACCTACAAGTCACATTGTTGTGATGTTATATTTTCATGACTTAAAGAAAGAGATTGTAAGGAGCACGAGTCAGCTGATTTTAAGAGGCTCACATAGAAACTTTCAGGTCTTTATTTCTAACTGATTCATTTAGATACTCCACAGAGCTTTTTCTTTGTGTTACTGTGCTTTGACATTAAATATTGCCCACTTCAGTTTTTACTACTTACCCTTCAAAGGTTTAAAAGTCTGTGCCGTGCAAGAATTACATTTATTAACATAAGGTGCGATTGTCTGAGGAGACAATAACCAACATGAAATTCATTCCAGTTTTGACAGTTGAAATCATAAGCATTAGTATACAAAAGTCTTCTAGAGTTGTGATAATTCATAAAATTTTAATAGTTTAAATCCAACCACTCAATTTTTCCACATCCCTAAAGTCCTGATTCCTCTAATTCTCTATCTTGATTCAGGATGCAAAACATAACATTTTTTTTGTTCTGTGCAGAAACAGCAGAGGAAGAACCAGACTGCTGGGGACAGAGAGCAAGTTTGCTACTTCCCACATCACACATAAAACTTTCATGTCCATCAGTGATAATTGTTCTATGCCAGAACAAAGGAGCAGCAGTGCTCCCATTATGACCACGATCATGTGGAAAGCTCGTTGCTTTGACTGATCAATCCGTTCACTGTTTCAATGCACATGGATCAGAACATGGAGCACAGACAAACAGCAGAAAATAATGACAACTAAGCAGTAACCTGAAAATGCTAGTTGTAGTTTGACTGATTCATCAACAGACTGACTTATACCGTATCTCTTCAGTTCTAAGGTCAAATGGTGGGGAGTCCTAGATTTAAACCTAGTGGGAGTATCCCCCCACCTTTTGACCTTAGAACTGAAGAAGCTTCTCGGATGAGAGGTGAAAACAAAAATATGCAGCATGTGCATGGATCACAAAAGGATTACAAAATGCATGTAAAAAGAAAAATACCTTATATAGAGAATTTAAAAGAACAGAAGTACAGAAGCTGAAAATAAATACAAGAAATATAAAAATAAATTACCTAGTATTTTGAGGTCATGTAAAAAGGAATATTATGAGAAAGTATTAAATATGAATCAAAATAACATTAAAGGGATTTGGAAAACATTAAATACCATCATTAAAAATGGTTCTAGGCAGTTAAATTATCACTCGTACTCACTAATAATGATAGAAATATTAGTAACATGAGTGATGTGGTTAATGAGTTCAATAAATTCTTTGCAAGTGTTGGGTTCTTGGGCAAGACTTGGCTGATACAATTCCTGATATAACAAATTCTGCAGAGAAAGAAAGTAAACTCATTGACTGTAATCCTCATTCAATGTTTTTAACGGTGGTAGAAGAAAAGGAAATCATTGATATTGTTGGGAAATCACAAACAAAAAATTCTACAGACTTTGATGACATTGATATGGAAATCGTTAAGAAAGTGATCGAGGGCATCTCCAAACTCTTAACATACATTTGCAATTTGTCTCTACAAACTGGTGCATTCCCAAAACAAATGAAAACAGCTAAAGTAATACCACTGTTTAAAAATGGAGATAGACACCAATTCACAAATTATAGGCCTGTTTCTCTACTTTCACAATTTTCACAAATACTGGAAAAAGTTTTCATTAATAGACTTGACAAATTTATAGATAAACATAAAATAATAATGGACAGTCAGTATGGTTTCAGACCAAATAGATCAACATCTATGGCATTAATGGAACTAATTGAAAATATAACCAACAATATAGATCAAAGACAATGCACAGTTAGTGACCTAAAAAAAGCTTCTGACAAAATTAATCATGAACCTGCCCCAGTACTACATGGAAGCTCCTGTCAGGCATCATATCGGCTAAGATGAACAGGCACATGGGTCAATACATGAGTGGGACACAGAAAGGAATTGGCAAGAATACCAGAGGCGCAAAACACCAGCTACTGGTAGACAGAACAGTCAGCCAAGACTGCAAGACCAGACTGACCAACCTGTGCACTGCCTGGATTGATTACAAGAAGGCCTATGACTCAATGCCCCACAGCTGGATACTGGAATGCTTAGAATTGTACAAGATCAATGGGACCCTAAGAGCCTTCATCAGGAACTCAATGGGGATGTGGCGTACAACACTAGAGGCCAACTCCAAGCCCATAGCACAAGTTACCATCAAGTGCGGGATCTACCAAGGAGATGCTCTGTCCCCACTGCTGTTCTGCATAGGCCTGAACCCCCTCAGTGAGATCATTAACAAGACTGGCTACGGATACCGACTACGGAACGGAGCAGTTGTCAGCCACCTCCTGTACATGGATGACATCAAGCTGTATGCCAAGAGTGAACGAGACATCGATTCACTGATCCACACTACCAGGCTATACAGCAATGACATTGGAATGTCGTTCGGACTGGAGAAGTGTAGTCGGATGGTAACAAAGAGAGGGAAGGTAGTCAGAACTGAGGGGATTGAACTACCAGAAGGCAACATTGCAGACATAGAGGACAGTTACAAGTACCTGGGGATCCCGCAGGCGAATGGGAACCATGAAGAGGCCGCTAGAAAGGCTGCAACCACCAAGTACCTGCAGAGGGTCAGGCAAGTCCTGAGGAGTCAGCTGAATGGTAAGAACAAGATCCAGGCCATCAACACGTACGCCCTGCCCGTGATCAGGTACCCTGCTGGGGTAATAGGCTGGCCAAAGGAGGAGATAGAAGCCACTGACATAAAGACAAGAAAGCTCCTTACCATGCATGGAGGGTTTCACCCCAAGTCCAGCACCCTGAGGCTGTACGCTAAGTGCAAGGAAGGGGGCTGGGGACTGGTGAGTGTCAGCACCACAGTCCAGGATGAGACAACGAACATCCAAGAATACATCACGAAGATGGCCCCAACTGACCGAGTGCTCAGTGAATACCTCAGGCAGCAGAAACCCAAGAAAGAGGAGGGAGACGAGGAACCATCATGGAAGGACAGGGCCCTGCACGGTATGTACCACCGGCAGATAGAGGAGGTGGCTGATATCCAGAAATCCTACCAGTGGCTGGACAAAGCTGGACTGAAAGACAGCACAGAGGCACTAATCATGGCAGCACAAGAACAAGCTCTGAGCACAAGATCCATAGAGGCTGGGGTCTATCACACCAGGCAAGACCCCAGGTGCAGGCTGTGTAAAGATGCCCCAGAGACAATCCAGCACATAACAGCAGGGTGCAAGATGCTAGCAGGCAAGGCATACATGGAACGCCATAACCAAGTGGCCGGCATAGTTTACAGGAACATCTGTGCCGAGTATAACCTGGAAGTCCCGAGGTCAAAATGGGAGATGCCCCCAAGGGTGGTGGAGAATGACCGAGCTAAGATCCTGTGGGACTTCCAGATACAGACGGACAAAATGGTGGTGGCTAACCAACCGGACATAGTGGTGGTAGACAAACAGAAGAAGACGGCCGTAGTGATCGATGTAGCGGTTCCGAATGACAGCAATATCAGGAAGAAGGAACACGAGAACCTGGAGAAATACCAAGGGCTCAGAGAAGAGCTCGAGAGGATGTGGAGGGTGAAGGTAATGGTGGTCCCCGTGGTAATCGGAGCACTAGGTGCGGTGACTCCCAAGCTAGGCGAGTGGCTCCAGCAGATCCCGGGAATAACATCGGAGATCTCTGTCCAGAAGAGCGCAGTCCTGGGAACAGCTAAGATACTGCGCAGGACCCTCAAGCTCCCAGGCCTCTGGTAGAGGACCCGAGCTTGAAGGATAAACTGCCCGCAGGGGCGTGCTGGGTGCTTTTTTTTAATATATATATATATATTTCGTATTTGTAAATGCAAGTGTGTGTACTTGTGTATATATTGTTTTTTCTGTATATGTCTGAAATAAAGATACAATAACAAATTGGCATGCTCCCCTTATCCTTCAGATGCCCATTCTGTTGTCCACCATCTCCTGTCGATGCACTCTAGGAAGCCCAGAGGCACAGCTCTCTGCGGGTCGTCAGCTGGAGGCGTTCTCCACTCCTCACTGATCCTCTTGTCGCCTCTGTTATAACCTTAGTCTGCATCTGCATCTCAGTCTCTTCTTCCATCATTTCACCTCATTCCACCAGTAATTTAAACAATGACACCTCCCCAGAAAACCCTCTTTTGCCACATGGCCCTTGCCATGTGTCAGCTTCACACAATTAGACATACACAAGAAAGCTGCACATTCTCTCTTAAAGATTCGCAGGGCTTGTCCCTCAGAGCAGCTTTACTCCAAGCCTGCAATCCTGTCATAAGAAAAACTTTAGCCAGTGATTTTCACGTTAAAGTTGTTCAACTCCCAGCTCTGCTTGGAGCCTGTATCCTAGAAGATGTTTAAGGTAAATCAAACTTCACAATTGCAAACAACTGTAGATCATAAAGTATTCAGCACTACAGAGACAAGCATTATATGCAGTTTCTTTTTTTCTTTTTTCAAGTCATTCAACGCACTACTATTGCTATAATTTACCGCAAATCATGTATCATCCCATGCGTTTATTCCAAAACACTGTAATCACTGACTTTCCTTAATTTATGTCACTTACTCATGTCATCACTATGAGCTTAATAGTAGTCAGATAATGAGCCCAACATTAAAAATGTCCTTTAATCACTGCACGTGTGCTCTAATGTCACTTGTCTGTCCGTGCTGAATCCTTCACAAGCACTCTTATAGAAAAACAACACATTCGCCTTGTAGCGTCGTGGAGGTCAGGCCTGGATCAACAGATTCCAGAGGTGCTGCGGTAAATCATGTGGTCAATCCTCCTTTTCTGTGAAAGGAGTGATACTGATTTTAACACAGCATGTGTTTCACATTGAATACACAGGCTCACAGTAACATTTTCCCAACAGCACGGTTTAATTGCATCACAAACACATAGCCTGTAAACATGGTTTCCTTCACACAAAAATTGTAGTTAAAGGTTAGATCTGTAGGGCCCACATTCTCATGTGAGGGACTGAGGGACTGAGGTTAAGCTGCAAAAAACGTACGGAAGAAACTAGAAAAAGAAATATAAAGAATAAAGAGAAACAGGATCTCAACAGTGTGAATGCCTGTGAGACATTCACACAAGGAGGTGAAGAAACTGAAAATTAAGGTGAAAACAGTTGAAGAAGCAGAATTTTTTGCTGAAAAGAGGTGAAAAGCCCAAAATTCTGCTGAAAATGGGTAAAGATGCTGATATTTGTACTGAAAAGAGTTGAAACAAAGTTGAACTGTGTTTCCATGAGCCAGATTCGAGCCCAGGCCCTGGTCTCAAGGCGGCCTGGGTTCAATATCTGATGCCTGTGAGGCATTCACACAATAAAGAAACAGGAACTCAATAGTGTGGATGCCTACTGCATCCACATAATAATAATCAACAAAGCACAAGAGTATTAAAAACCAATCCATAATGGCAAAATAAACGTAAAACATAAGAAACTCAAAATGCTGGGTCGAATCGACCCCAGAACCGTAACATTTTTAGCTTTTGATCAACAGGTTACAGGCATATATCTGTCATCATTGCTGTAGTTACCATTTTGACTGTTCAATAAATAACAAAAAGTACATTTATTGATTTTCTTAAGATAAACAACTTGAAGTTTATTTGGATTTAATTTGAGAAAGAAAAAAGTTACAGAAAATAAGAACAAGATAAAATTCAGTAGGTTAAAGTTTCTGATGAAAGTAATTTTTTGTGTGACTATGATTGCTATGACTACTATGACTATGATTGCAGCAATAGCAAAGCAAAGTCACCTGAAGAGTAACTGAACATTTTCATTTTCTGTCCCCCTCACACATTGGTGACAGGTTACGATTATTCTGGTCATTCAGGTAGTCCTCTCCATAGTCAATGATCTTTTTCAGTATACTCAGTATCAGTGAATCCACACCGTCATCTGTCTCGATTTCTTTGTGGTAGTTCTTCACAAGGAAGATGCAGTTCAGTGGAAGTCCCAGGTTCACGTTCACTGTTTCCATCTAAGTTAAACAATATTAAATTTTTAAAAACTGAAACTATATTGTTGCACTAGTGATATAATTATAAATTACTTATTGAATTATTTGTACTGATTCCAGCTGAGGTTTCTGTACAAATATACTGAAATGTACAGCTGAATTATAGATGTTACATTCATGTGTAAACTGTCTACAAACTCATGAAAGTTACTTCTTTGAACATACCAGCTTTTTCAAGTGCTTGCTCCTGTAGGCGTTCTTTATGTCTTTTTGGACTTCAGGACAAGCTTCATCAATTTTTGTCAGAATGGCTATTTGTGGGATCTCTGCCAATACAGAAACCAATGCAATCATTTTATCTCATGTTTTTCTAGTATATGAAATTGTGACATCATATATGCTCGTAGAACAACATCTGCTCTCACGTTTGTCACGACCTGCTGCTCTGATATCGTTCATCTTTCTCCAAGTGGCATCATCAATTAAGCTCACTGAGGTAGCACAAATGACAAAAACCAGAATGTGGACTTTGTCATCGAAAGTGGAGGAGCCTCTGTAGTTAGGATCTGTTTCAGCCAAGGGGCATTTGGGATTGAACTGGAAAAAAAATGCAAGAGCAAAATGACTGAAAACAGAAGAACTGTTGCAGTTAGGATCCGATTCATGGAAGAGAGATGTGGGTTTGAACTGGGGGAAAAAAAGCAAAATCACTGAAACTTTTTTTGCATGATACAATTTCTGTATCACAGACTGTGTACAAGCATCTGAAAGAAAACATCATACCCTGTAATCTTCTTTAACATGTCCACTGATGGCAAGTTTGATGTCTTCCACTTGAATTCCTTGTTCACTGGACTGAAGCCCCATGGTGTCATTGAAGACAAAAGGGTAAAAGGTGTCTGGATTTCCTTTCTGGATTTTATATGTCCTGTACTATAAATAAATAAAAAATATAGTGTTGTTATATCAGTGCCAGATATTAAAGAACCTAAACAATTTGGTATTTGCAGAATAGTTTACACTATAGTTGCACCTACTATCCTACTTTTCTAGTTCAATTTCTACAAAGCAGTTACCGCTGCAGTGCCCTCCTGTAGTCCTAGAAAGCCTTGTAGGAAATGTGTTTTTTGTAACCCTCTAACAGTGACTATGATAAGAATAGATACATCCTTATACATACTGCAATGGTGAAACTTTCGGAGGCATTTGCTGCCAAAGCTCGAGCTGTGGTTTTGCCTCTTAAAGTACTGTCGACAGAGTTGATGAAGCTGGACTTTCCAGCAGCTGGTGGTCCATAAAGCAGAATTCTGAGATGCTGAACATCTTTGTGAGGCTTGTAATCTCTGACAAGCTGCAGGTCTCGCTCTCTTTCACTGTTCAATAAGAAAATTAAATATGATTGAGTATACACATAAAGTTTGCACAATAGTGGCATGAACGCACAAAAAATAACACAATAAGCAAACAAAACACTTGAGGGGTACATTGGCTGGCTTAATAATACTAAAAACCAGAGTCACACAAATGTGGCTTCATGATGGTGGTTATCACTTTCTGCCTGATTGTTATCCTGAGGTAAGGTAATTTAACTGTAAAAGCAAAAGATCAGATTTCAACTTTGATAAGACAGCAGGGAGGATTATGGGCATGGCAGCTCCTATAAACACTCAAGAACTACTAGAACAGACCATCCTTAGACAGGCAGATGGCATTTTAGCAGACCATCTCTAATGCATCTTTAAACTCTCCCAGTTTTTCAAAGTGTGGTGAACAACCTGTTTCAATGTCGTTGACAAAGAGTTCTAGCTTGATTCAAACGCAAACACTGCTTGTTGAAGGGATAAGACTGCATTTCCAACGCCTTGCATTTTCACATTTTCAGTCATGTCCACAAGATAGTAGAACTTAAGGCGCCTCTCAGTGTTAGCTAACTCATGATGCTCAACATTTTTCATTTCAAGAAAAGTCCGGATTTCGCTCAGACAAGAGGTGAAACAGCTGAGCACTTGACAACCAATGCACATTGCTGTGCAGAAGAACACCAAGATAATTATTCCCAACTTTATTCAGCAGTGTTTTAAACTGGTGTTCATTTAAAGCTTGGGCACCAATAAAGTTGACCACCCGAATGACCAGTCTGAGAAAAAGTGCCTCCTTAGGATGGCTCTCTTTTCATGTTCATGAAGAAGCGCTACGAATCCTCCGTTTTTCCTCACCATGCACAGGGCACCATCAGTACAGACCAAAATACATTTACTCATCAGTAATTCTTTTCTTTGGTGAGCTCAGTGAAAGACTTGAATAAATCCTCCCCTCTTGTTGTCCCTTTCATAGGCAAAACAGCAAGACTTTCCTCACCTAGTGTGACACCAACAACATACCTTGCAATCACGCTGAACTGAGATAAATGGCTTACGTCTGTTGACTCATGCAAATCAAGAGAAAAGAATGGATGCATTTATGTCCTTCACTTGTGTTTTGCCATTTGATTTGCCATCAATTGTGAACAGTTCTTGCAAACAGAGGAATGTCTTTTATTTGTTTGATTATCTTGTCTTTATCCGAAAAGTCATCAAGAAGTTCATTGGCAACATCAAGCACAAATGTTTTGGCATAATCCCCATCTGTGAATGTCTTTGCATTTTTCACAACTGCTAAAGCATCAGCAAAGCTAGCCGAATTCAAGTCACCTTGTTGCTAGCACACCAGAGTTGTGCCATAATGGAAGTGGTTCTCTGATGTTGCCTCCACTGATGCAGATTGAGTATGACTTCTTTTTTAAATATATATATATATAAGCATGTAGGGCTGTTTGATATAACGATATATATATCAGATGACGATATAAAAACGTCTATTGTTTCATTTTACGCTATCGTTTGTTTCGTATATATTTTATATAACCACACTACGGACGGACAAGCGCCTGTTTTTCTGCGTTGTGGTTAGCAACAACGGCGGTAACAGCATCGCGTGTCCGCTTGTTTATGTTCCAGATAAACCTTTCACAATAAAGCTCAAGATCCTGTTGAGACTTTTCAAAATAAACCGAATCACGTGAAAGAGCAGATTATTTATGGATGAGAAGTAAAAAAGAGCCGCCAGGTGCTAAAAAATAAACCTTAGACTCAAACGTTAGAACAGGCTTTCCCAATTGAATGAATTGCTTCAAGGCAGACCGAAAGTCTTCTTCCATGACTTCATTCAATTGTTGGCTTCAGTTATGGCCAGAGCCACTCTCCAGTTGGCCTGCCAGTACCTGTCAGCTATCTCCAGTCATGGAAGAAGACTTTCGGTCTGCCTTGAAGCAATTCTAGTTTGGAGTCTTCTCTCACCCCCATTCTCTGCGGCCTGCTGGAGCGGGGGGGCTAGGAGGAGGAGTTGGCCGTCCGACTGCGGTCTGGAGTGTGGGGCCTCCCTGCTGCTGCGGAGTCGGGGCGGTCTGCCTCCCCCCACCGCAGGGAAAAGGGTAACACCACCTGGGTCTGGGTGCAGTTCCCCCCTCCAGGGGCAAGGGTACCTAGACCCGGTTTGTAGAGTACGCTTGGGGAGTGTGATCGTGTTTACAGCGTCTCTTTATGTTTGTCTCCACGTTGGTTGAGTGTGGAGTAAGTGCACATGAGAGCATGAGGGTGGGAATGGATGTTTGTGTCTGTGTGTGCCTGTATGTCTGTGTCTATATGTCAGGTTGGGTATCAGACGCCACCTCTCTGGGGACATCTCAGGCCCTCCAAGGTTTGGAGGCCTATCTCTCCCCACCACCACTTCCCCTGCCAGTGGCGGACTCCCTCAGGTGTTGGTGCGTTGGTGGTTCTTTGTGTCCGGGGATGGGCGTCCAGGTACACACCGGCTCACTCCTTGGCGGCCGCTTATCGGGGCCTGGAGCCTGGGGCTCGCTCGGGCCACTTCGGAGGTGGGGTGCCCCCGGCCTCTCGGCCTGGGGCTCGGTCACTCAGGCACAGCTGGCTGCCGGCGGAGCTCACGGGCGCGTCACTGCAACTCCCCCTGGCTTCTGCTCCGCGGCTGCTGAGTGAGCCCTCATCTGGGACTCTCCTCAGCTCTTTCTGGGACAGTGGTGCAGCTGCCCCTCTGTTGGTCTTCCTTGGTCTCTTGTGTTCTGGGGGCCTCTGGATGTCTGGAGTTTTGATCTCCTCCATACCTGCTTCATGCCCTGGAGGACGGGGCTGTGGCCCCCCCACACCCTCTAGCAGATTATTACATGAAGGAACCTTTTAAAAAAAACAAAAAACAAGCGCGTCCATGCTCACAGGTGTACACACGGGTGATCACACCCACAAACTACACCCTTTTTGGCTCCTACCTCAAAGCACACTGTGTTCTGTTGATCTTATGTGCTGCACAATAATGTTTAATATTTAGTATTTACTGTCATATTCCCATATATCATTGTGATGTTGTTTATTCTATTACTCTTGTTCTCTTCTGCTTGTTTTCTTTTTTCTTTCTCAGCAGGTGATCCAGGTGATCGATATATGCATTTTTTTTTCTCTGCCCGTTCTGTTGGTTTTTGTTTTTTGCCCTTCTCCCCCGTCCCTCTTCTCAGCTGTTTCTCTTTCCCTCTTTCTTTCTCCCCTTCTTTCCCCCAGTCAAGTCTGTCCCGTATTCAGTAAGTGAAAATAAAATAAACAATAAAAGGTGAATCAAATGGACCATTACGGCAAAAAAAAAAAAAAAAGAACAGGCTTTCCCCGCAGCACGCAGTGTAATAAATACTCACAAAGAAAACGGCGGCCTTTACAACTTATGTCTAAAAATGTATCGTTTCATGCATCAGTTAAAACACTCGACTCCAGCTACATGATGTGCAGCTGGAAACACTTCCCGCAAGACGAGCTGTAATTTACAGAATTTACAGAAAATGTTACATTTTTGTGATTTATATCGTTATTTGGACGACAGAATTCTTATATCGGGATATGAGATTTTGGTCATATCGCACAGCCCTTTAAGCATGCTTTCATTTTCTTCTGGCTTCCAGGAATTTCCCTCACTTGTCCAAACTAGTCTGTTATAGGTTCTTTGTTTGTGTCTGGCAGGATCTGTGTGTGGCAGGCAGGAATGTAGAATGCGAATGGAGACTGTTGGAGATGAAAAGTGAACTAAAACCAGCTTTATTGCTGGACATGAGGGAAACTAACTAACATGAGGAATACAAAATAAACTAGAAAGACAAGGCATGTGATTTTGTTAAATAAAAGTTTGCTTTGACGTATCATGTAACTCATTGGCCTGATTGTCAGAGACATAAGAGGAAAATGTGATGATGATCTATAAAGATTATAAGAAGTATAACACCAAGAGGCAAGGGAGAAGCAACAGCAGAAAATAACTAATCCTGTGAATTCCTAATGCAATACCTTTATTTCAGCACTCAGTGCACTCTCAGCACCATGATTCATTGCCAGCAATACAGCTGCTGGAGGTTTGAATCTCTCTACTGATACATTTACACATTATATAATCCGGTCTGAGACTGACATCAAATGGCAAACATGTGTTAAAAACATAACTCACATTTAAGTTCTAGAACACAAAGAATAAACCACCCCCATAATACTCACTTCCATGGTATTTTTCTTTCTTCTACCCGTAAAACTGTAAAATGAACATGTTAATTGTGTGAATCACACGAGAAGGAAATTGTTTTAAATTCATTATACATCGTTATGTGTTGGTTTAATCTTAAAGTTTAAAGAATTTTATATTAAATTTTAAATTTCTTACGGGGAGGTGAAGGGGGAGGTGAAGGGGGAGGTGAAGGGGGAGTACCTGCAATTAAAATATGACATTCTAGCAACATGTTGACAACACTTTTCCATATTCAATGTTACTTATATAATTTACTCCCTTATGTTAAATGAAATGTTATCATTTGCAATGTTCAGATTAAAAGTACATCATCGGTTTTTTCCATTATAAAATCACTTTGCAAAATTCAATGACTGATCAAGATCAAGTTAAGATGAGAATCCAGGATTTTCGTTTTTAGCAGCTTTGGTGTACACACCTCAAAAAACTATTCAGTATTTCAGTCAGGCAAGTTTTATTTGTAAAGAGTAATATTATATGAAAAAGCCCAAAGAGCTTGACATGCATGAAAACACACTGAGAGCAAAATTGAAAAAAAAGAAAGAAAAAAAAGAAAGAAAACAAAATGTATGAACTTATTAAAGCAGAGCTGCAAACAAGTAAATCAACACAAATATTAAAGCCATAAACATGTTACATTGAAAAAAAAAACTGCTTACCAAACATAGATTTGATAATTTTCCTAAAGAAGCTCATGTTTTTTGCACCAACTATCTGTGAATAAAACAGGTAGTTGGGAATATATACCAGGATATTGGACTATATATATTGGACTATATAACAATTGCGTTTAATCATTGTTTTTCCTACCGTATTGAAATGATTAGACAAAGTTAGCATACCTGAATATCCAATTGTGTCGTAAAGGTAGTGGTTCTCTGGTGTTGCCTCCACTGAAGTAGACTGAGTATGACTCTTTTTTTTATATAAACATGCTTTCAGTTTTAGGGCATGTGACTTGTAGGAATTTCCTCCTAACTTGTCCATACTAGTCGGTTATAGCTTCTTTGTTTGTATGTATCTATCATGATCTGTGTGCAGAGGAATGGAAGACCTGAATGCAGGGTGTACCCCACCTTCCTATGAGAACATGTGTCATTAAAGGTAATAATAATAATAATAATAATAATAATAATAATAATAATAATAATAACAACATTTCCATTAGCTCGTGCTCCCGACGTAGGGGAAACTAATTCTGTCAGGGATACCTACCTTGGCAGTAGTGCAGGTGAAGCCAAAGCAAGATATGCTTCATCATATTTTCTAGTATTTGGCTTGGAAGGAAGTTTTGCCGATGCTTCACCTGCTTTGCATTTGTGTGGGAGGCCAATCAATAGTGATGTGCGGATTGATATTGAAATATCGATTCCTCCGATACCAGTCATTTACTTTCTAGAATTGATTCTCACATTAAAAAATTTATATTTTAGTAATTTAGGGTAAATTTGTATTTTATCATAAAAAAGGAACACAATGGAAAGAAACTATATCATTTGGATTGTCTACATTGGAAGGAACTACTTCCTCTTCCGCCTTTCATAGTCATTAGTGATGTGTCGTTAGCTAACGAAACGGCTCTTAGAGAGGGATATTTGAAGTGAACGACGTGAGCCGGCTCCTTATTTGGAGTCGTGGGTTTTTTCCCCCCTTTCTCTCACCCTCTCTCTCGCACTCTTTTTCCGCTTCACTCCGCACGCAAGCCTTGTGCTTTGCGCTGGGATAGGGGTGGGTTTTTATAATCAATTTATCCATTAAAATTGATTCTGGCTTGGATAACGTGAAATCGATTCATTAAAATCCTGAATCGATTTTTTAATATAAATGTATTTTGCCCGAAATGCCAGAATCTCAGGTGAAACCTCACAAAATTTCAAGAACCACCAAACAGCTAAAACAGTAAATGAGAGCAGGTCCACGGATTCTGCACAAAGACCTAAACACACAGCGTGGACCCGCCGACGGATCAGAATCAGTGAGATGTCGCCTTTCTCACCCGACGGCACGGACACGGTCGGGGCTGAAAGCCGACAGCTCGCTGATTCTGATCTGTCGGCAGGTCCGCGCTTTGTTTTCACGCCCTTTTTGCGCTGATTCTAAAGCTGTTAGCTTTATCTCTCTCCAAACAAACTTCTGACCGAACCAGCAGCAAAAGAAGATCCAAACTACGCTTCACATAAACATCGTCATATTGAGAGTGTGGGGAGTGAGTTGGAGGGTGGGGTGGGCTGCTTTTAACTATGTAAAGCACTTTGTGCTACATTTTCTCTGTATGAAAAGTGCTTTATAAATAAAGATTGATTGATTGATTGATAAATTCCCTCTGACTTTTCCTGTTTTGCTTCCACCACGATAAAATCACACTTCATGCACAGCTCTCTCTCTCTCTTCAAGAACAGTTTCCCCGTCTAAAAATCTGTTTTCTTCATTATTCGCTTGCTTGTTACGCACAAGTCTACCGTTGTTTACAGCGATGCTGGCCAACTTTTTTTTTTTTTTTTTTTACATACTTCTGAAAAGAAAACGTAATTTCTGCTGTTCAATAGGCTTCTGAACAAATTTAAACTTTTTAAAATTATGCAAAATGCAAAACGCTTAGCCGTGTCTCTAATAAAACCGCTGTAACTTCAGAGGTAACGTTCATAAGTTGATTAATGGTTTTCTTTTGTTTGTGATCTACTGCAGAATATTTTTATAAAATCTCAGGCCAGGAAAATCACCTTCATGTTCTTCTGTGTTTTATCTTCAGCTACTTTGACACAAAGGCATCTGCTGTGACGCTTACACCTTTGATAAAGTCTTGCGTGTGTCAGCTTCCTTTTTATAGATACAAAAATATGTAAATGTACTGATCTGAATTATAATATTTCTGACTGTCAAAATTTCCCAGATTCAAATTGAATTGAATTGAATCGTGGATTGAATCGATTCGGGACCTTGGGAATCGGAATTGAATCAATTTTAGAAATCAGTGACGACACCCAGCCCTACACAGGAACAGAGCGGGAGGGAGAGACAGAGAAAGAGAGCCAGGGACAACAACGGATTCTTCAGGGCCAAGAAAGACACGGCTCAAAGTGGTCTTTTACTTTTAAAATGATCTTTAATTAACATATCCTGGATATGGAGACCTTAGCACACAACACACAACCCAAGGTCTGAAGCACAAACGGAAGCCCAGGTATTTACTTGCTCTCTAGTGTGCATCAAACAGCCTAGTTGGTTTCACTTTCACTTCATTCTAGCTGCAAAAGCACGCTTCTGCAAAAGAATGCAGTTTCCTGTCAGCCCTTTTTGGCACAGAGTGTACTCAGAGTTAGGCCTTTCTCATATGAAGCAATATAATCAGCATATACACATTTAAGATGATACATTTAAACCTCAACAATAGCAATCATCAACAGCTATTTTAAGTTGTGGATGATAAAGGATTCAGAAAGGCCCATATGACAGAGAATGTGCATTTTCTTGTTGTTTTCATATTTTAATTTATATGTAATTGTGTTGTGGTTTGCAGTGTTTTGTGTTGTTTCACTTTAAATTTGTTTAAAAGGAAAAAGCTGAAAATTTAAATAGTTAAAAGTTGAAATGTAAATAGTTGGTTTTTGTATTATATGATTTATTTATTACATTTTATGTGGAGTGAATAAATAAAAGTATATTTACGGTGGCCCCTACAGACAAAGCACATACAAACTACAAAACACGTACAAAAGACAACAGAAGTGCTCCAGGATGCTAGGCACAGTGTTGAGCTTTTGTTACCTAGTGGCTTCACAAGTCAGGAAGTACTAAAGACCGGATTTGGTGTGTGGTAGTAACAGGTAAATGAACTTTTTAAAAAAAATTATCTATTTAGTTTTTTAAATTATTTGAATATATATGAGTGCTTGTGTATAAATACACAAACCATACACATATGCTTTCAATTGTGTAATTTAACTGATCTAGGTAGCTCTGTTTTGGATTCTGTACATGCTTTGACTCTAGGGGCCACCGCATATATTTATATATAACATATATAAATATAAACACTTTTTTTCATTAGTAACTCTTTTTGTGCATAATCCTATATTGTTGTTAATAATAAATTAATTAAAGCAACAAAACAACCTAAGGAGGCGGTTGAGAGCCCAAAGAGCGGCTCTTTTTGGAGAACCGGAAATCCCATCACTAATAGTCATGTGCGAAATACGGCTGTATAAATGTGCCGTTGCACCTGGCGTGCACACTCACAACAATGGCTGAGCGTAAATGGAGTCATGTGCGGACGTTCTTTACCTCCACAAACGGTCGAGACGTGGTTTGCGATACATGTGGCAAGAAAGTGAGGTATTGTGGCAACACCACTAACCCTAGTCAAACACACAGTAACTCATATCACAGAATATGACGAGCGTATGTTGAGGTGAACTCAAGAGAGGAGTGGTCAGGTGCTGCTAGGGCGAGACTGTCACGGGTTGTTCTGAGGATCCACTCGCAGGACTCTGGAGTAGCGTTTTAACAAAGACGATTTTATTTACAGATCTTCACCAAGTGTATTTACAGACAGTGCGGGGATAGCGCTATATACAAGATGTAAAGGCGCAGGGCTCCAGGGAAAACAGGGGAATCACACACGCGCTCAGTCCAACCTCTCTCTCGCCGCTAGCAACCAGTCACTCCTTCCACACTCCACACGGGGAAACATGGGGATGGGCCCGGGGAATTAGCGTCTTCACAAAAATCCAGCGTTGAACAGCTGACCTCCTCCCTCTAAAATACCAGCTGGTCTGATGAGGCCAGGGTGTTCCAAATCCAGGAAGGCGTGGGCCGAGGGCGTGAACCCACCATGAGTTCTGCCCCGGCAAAACAGGGGGGAGAGGGAGAGAGGGGGAGATAGAGGGAGAGAGAGAAGAAAAGGAGAGGTAGGAGTGGGGAGATTCTGATCAGCGCCTTGCCGATCCTGCAGGTCGTGACAGAGACAGACGTCTCTCACGGAGTCCTTTAGTGCTGCAAGCAGGCAAGGCGTTCAAATAGCTCGCAACTTCAGTTTTTTATTTCTATATGATAAATTCTGCATTATTAAGTGATAAGAACAAGTAAGCTGACGTCCTGTAATCATTATGATGCTATAATTTGAGATACAATAAAAGATACAATAAATAAAATACATTTTTGTACAAAGTATTGGTATCGGATCAGTATTGTCGATACCACCCTGAATTTTACTTGGTATCGGATCGGAAAGGAAATCAGTGGTATCACACATCACTACCAATCAAAAACCTGTCCATTGTGCTAGCAGTGTCCAAGCGTTTTTTGTTTTTGTCGCAATAGCTCTGTGTCCCCCCCACTTTGGGAACCTCTGCGTTAATCTAGGGGGGAAAGTAATTTTCATCATCCTGATAAGCTTGAAAATCAATATTTGGTATTTGGTACCAGTTTTATTATTTTCCAATCTTTATTTTAATTGTGTAATATTAACTTGAATTGAATGTATAGGTCAGTATTAACCAAAAAATAAAGCATTCCATTGAAAAAGGTCAGGTACAAGGACTTGACTGAACATAAGTAAAAAAAAAAATCAGCCAAGGTGCAGAGCATAATTTTCAAGGGGTCTTCAGAAAGCCTGGACACATATTTTTGTCACCACTCAAAAAAATTACAGTTAACTGACTCCTTGTAGCAAAAATTGAATCAAAAAATATAAAGAAATGAGGCGTGGCGCAGGACCTTTGCACCACTTGGTATTTTAATGTGTAAAATATTAATTAGAGACCAACTCAGGATAATCTCAGTGAGAGAAACTCATTCAAACTCATGAAGATTTAATATTCAAAATACTGCCACTCACCCGAGTCCTCCTGTAGCTCAGTGAGCAGCTTCCTTTAATGCCAACAAGTGTTGTTTTCAGCGCAGCTGAAGCAGAGAGAACAATCCACACATGCTTATCTAACATCTATAATATACTATTCAAAACTATTCACTACGTCACTGCTGGTGTTTTGAAAATCGAGACTGAATACCTGTATTAGAGCAACTACCACAGGTTATCTTATGATTACTGTTTTAGGACCCTCAAGTGACCCATTACATTACTGTGATGTTATAAGGAAGACGTTGTGGTGTATCAATCACATGATTCTCAGAGGCTCGGGTGGAAACTTATTTCAGGTTTGATTGATGCTTTATAAAAAAAAAAGGAAGGGGGAGTGATTTTTTTGTGACTGGTATCATAATAAAATCTAAAACCTTTCTATTTCTCTGTCTCCACAGAAAGAGTGCACACAGACATAAAGAAAATCTGGACTGACAGGTTTAAACACTATAATGATTTCCTTTTAATGAATATATTTTTGTTCAACTGATTCTTGATTATATTTTGATTGATTTCTGATTTGATTACAGGAGGAATTACTTTTAGCAAAAGCACATACATAGAACTGAGTCACTCTGTGCTACAAGCAGTGTTGGAATACATATACCAGCGTTACATATTCAAAATACAAAATATGAGTAACTGTATTCCATTTAAGCTATTGTTTAAAAAGGTGGTATTAGGAATACAGTTACTTTGTTGAAGTAACTGTTGAGATCGTGGCTCAAGAATTTGGCAGTCTGTCATCACATTCAATGAGAGGAGGGAGGTCTAGACGTGGGCCTTCACCTACAGGCTCAATTTGGAACCACACGTTCTTATATGGTACATCAGAGGTCTATCCTTGAATCCAAATAACTCAAAGAATTCAGGGCGTGCCAGTGGCGTACATCTTAAAAGACCATTCTGGTTGACCTTTAGGGAAAACTAGACTAGACATACCTTGGAGCAAGGACGTGGAAGACAGCCTTCACTGTAGATTTCAGTGCATCATGATGTTACCTTGGGTAGAGTGGAAAAAAACAACCTTGGGTGGAGTGTTGTCTTGAGGCTGAGGCTCTGGTTCAGGTGTGTTTTCTGGCTGGGGTTTTTGACCCGTGTCAGGGTGCGTGGCAGAGGAATGTTTTTCACTTTGGCACTCCTCACACTTGACCTTGAAGTCGCAGTCCTTTATTGTGTGCATGGGAGACGTTTGTGTTCTTTGAGAATGTTTCGTCTTTCATGTAGTAGTTTGATCTGGAAAGCTCTACATTTGGCTAGAGGATGTGTTTTCTTGTGGACTGGACAATAACGTGTTAGATCATCCTCTCTGATACCAGTTGTATCAACCTCCAAAAGTTGATTCAGTTCATCTGGACGTAGCGTTTTGTGGGAGAAATGTTTCGTCACTCACAGCTGACTGCAGGTTTCCCCAGTCTTATAAACAGTACATTTGTACCAGCCCACTGAAGGACAAGCCACTGAATGGGCTTGTCCCACTGAAGGACAAGCCCATTCAGTGGCTTGTCCCAGTGGGACAAGCCCACAGCTTCTAGAACCTCTGCTTTTGCCGTAGCAGCTGCAGCTTTTTCCTCCATCTCCAACATCTGTAAATCCATTTCCAGATTTTCTTGCTGCTTTTTAATTTCCAATTGTCTCTAACTGTACGAGGCTTTAGCATTTAAATAAAATACAGAAAAACTAATGCTGACTGTATAGAAAATATTTTTTAACTAAATGACTTTTTTTTAACATAAATTACCAGAGATGAAATATGACATTTTTATCACTAAATTATTATGAACCATTTTTAATCTTTTACTTGGGACAGAACAGCTTGTTTGTCACACTGGCTTGGGCAGCTACATGTTAGAAATCATGTCATGAGGCGTGGCTCTGAATCTTTGAGCTTTATCTCATAAAGTTGAAATTTTACGCAGATTTATCTGTCAGTGAGAATGCCATCACATGACAACTGACTGCAGATGCTCTGACACAGGTTTGAACATTTCAGAGCCGATGAGCAGAGTATTATAATTTCATTGGTTTAATTGAATCTCCTTTCTCTCTCCCTGTGATTGGCTGTTAGTTGGTGTGTGGCGTCTGTCTGCAGTGGATGTCATCCATGTTTCTATGGAGCGTGTCCAGGATTACTGCATAGATAGGATGTGTGACAGCTGTGCCACAATCTGCCTTTACAGTGAACATTATAAAACTCTAAGGTTCTTCTGCACTCTCATTAGCCACCTCATTTATAAGCTTATGAACAGGTCATTTGTTTGCATGTGATGATCTTATCATTTTCCAAAGTGAAGTCACAGGTAGTTTTGAGTTGATCCCTCGCTCAGAAATCTGTGGTCATTATCAGGTATGACATGTTTAACTCTACTACCACATTGTTATTATAGTTTCTGGATTTTCTTTATGGTTCATGACCAACATTTTATCCTCCGTAGGAGCAACAAATGATGGTGACACAATAAGAATTGTTATCCAAACCAACAACTCATCGCACACCTGGAGCCACTACTAACTTTTAGCCATCAAGGCACACGTTAGATAAAAATTTGCATCATTAGATGTTTTGTAACATGCAAACGACTTCAGTTCTGTTCATTCCCCATATGGCACACCTGTTTTTGACAGGATAAATGAAGTGTTGCAGGCTAAGGAAACAAGATAAAAGCCATCGTTTGTGTAGGAGAAACAAACAAAAACACTGCAGACAAGTTTCAACTTCCTCAAGGTAGGCCTACTCAATCTATACGACTTCGTTATCGTCACCTGTGTGAGAAATGTATTTTGGTTATGGTATGGTTATATTGGTTATATTATTTGATGTTATCCCTCTGTCCGTCAGTTATTCGTTTTACACATGGCCTGGTATACAGTAGGTGATAAAATTTCACAACCTTTGCAGAGTGCTGAAAAACCCAGTGACTTTGAATTTAGATTAGATGAAACTTTATTAACCCCTCGGGTGGGTTCCTGCGGGAAATTCAGTTTCCAGCAGCACAGCAGCGACACAAGTTGCATGTTACAGATACAATTAAAAGGGGATGAGAGTAAGGCTAAGCATAAATATACCATATATGCACATATAAAAATACAGAATATATAATATGGATGAATATGAACACATAGATTACACATTTGAGTGAGTCTATTGCGCAGTGATTATTGCATATAATATAAGAAAAAACATTGCACAGTGAAAAAAAGCACTACAGCTCAGTTGTTCCCACCCTCCTTTGTCCCCCTGTTTCCCCTACCTCTCCCCTCCAACGAGGAGTTAAGTAATTTAAACCCAAAGGAAGTCCAGAGCTCTTCAGAATGGTGGCCTGAAATTATTATTGGTTTGACTGGAGCAATGATTTCATTTTGGCTTTTTTTTTTTCAGCACTGCAGTTAGCGTTAGCAAAAAGCAAACAAACAAAAAAACAAAGAACCCTCCCAAAAATCTTTTAGGTGCAATCTTCCACAGTTGACTAGACATTTATAGGAACGTCAGGAAATAAAACACTAATGCAACAAAACACTCAATGTAAGGAATTTACTCTTGGTAACACTCACATCTGGGCTCTAATTTTAAATAAAAAAATAAAAGATTTTAAATAAATCTTTTAAAAACATATCAGAAATTATAAACATTATTCTTTATTATCAGGTGTGTTTCCAGAATCACTAAAAACTGCTGTAATCAAACCTATACTGAAAAAGGACAATCTTGACAAGACACAAATGAACAACTACAGGCCGATCTCAAATCTCCCGTTTTTAAGTGAGATCATTGAAAAAGCAGTTTCTCAACAGCTCAGTTACTTCTTAAAACAGAATAACTGCTACGAGGCCTTCCAGTCAGGTTTTAGACAGAACCACAGCACTGAAACCGCTCTGACCAAAGTGTTTAATGACATATGTCTGAATACAGACAGTGGAAAAATGTCAGTCCTAGTCTTACTGGATCTCAGTGCAGCATTTGATACAGTTGACCACAACATATTACTCAAACGACTGGAGAACTGGACAGGTCTTTCAGGAACTGTACTAAACTGGTTCAAAACATACGTAGAAAACAGGAAATACTTTGTATCAATAGGTAACTTCACATCTGAGCAGACAAGTATCACATGTGGAGTTCCCCAAGGTTCCATCTTGGGACCCCTTCTGTTTAACATCTACATGCTCCCACTGGCACAGATTATAAACAACAACAAAATAAACTATCACAGCTATGCAGATGACACACAAATATATATCACAATGTCACCAGGAGACCGAGGCCCTGTACAGGCTCTTGGTAAATGCATTGAGGAAATCAATGACTGGTTGTGCCACAATTTTCTCCAGCTAAACAAAAACAAAACTGAGGTAATAGTCTTTGGCGCCAAAGAAAAACGATTACAGGTCACCAGAGAACTTCAATCTATACATCTAAAAACCACAAACCAGGCGAGAAATTTGGGTATAGTGATGGATGCAGACCTAAACTTAGAAAAACACATTAAGACAATAACAAAGTCAGCTTACTATCACCTCAAGAATATATCAAGGATAAAAGATCTGATGTCTCAACAGGACCTGGAAAAACTAGTCCATGCATTCATCTTTAGTAGGCTTGATTACTGTAACAGCATCTTTACAGGTCTACCTAAAAAATCAGTCAGACAACTACAGCTCATTCAGAACTCTGCTGCTCGAGTCCTCACTAAGACCAAAAAAGTGGACCACATCAGTCCAGCTCTGAGATCCTTACACTGGCTGCCTGTCCGTCAGAGGATAGACTTTAAAGTTCTGATGCTGGCCTATAAAGCTCTGAATGGTTTAGGACCAAAATACATCAATGACCTCCTGACCCAGTATGAACCTTCCAGATCCCTCAGGTCATCTGGATCCGGTCTTTTATCAGTTCCCAGAGTCAGAACCAGACACGGAGAAGCTGCATTCAGCTTTTATGCTCCTTATATCTGGAACAAACTCCCAGAAAGCCTCAGATCAGCTGAAACACTCAGTTTATTTAAATCCAGGTTGAAGACTCACCTGTTCTCAGCTGCATTTGAATAAAGCACCAAATCCACACTTTTAAGCTTAAATTTCAAAACTTACATTTAACTACTGATTTTATCTACTGTTCTGATTTTATCTGTTTTGATTTTATATACTGTTGTTTGTTTGTTTGTTTGTTAATTAGTTAGTTAGTTTATTTGCTTGTTTTATTCAATTTTAAATCATGCTTTTTATTTGTTCTTGTTTCTAATGTCTCTGTAAAGCACTTTGAATCACCTTGTTGTTGAATTGTGCTATACAAATAAACTTGCCTTGCCTTGCCTTGCCTTGTGTAACAGAAATGATCCCAAATATAACATTAAGCTTAATCCTACAAGTGTTCAGTAAGTTTGAGGTCAGGGCTGCAGGCAGGCATCCCATCCTGTCCACTACTCAATTCTGCAGGTAATCATTTATAAACGCCACTGTGTAGGGCAGGGGTGTCAAACTCAATTGCACAGGGGGCCAAACCTCAAGGCACACCTTAGGTCGCGGGCCAAACAAGACAAACATTTATTGGACACACTAAGACAATGTTTTTTAAACATAAATATGAATAAAAACAGGCAGGAATATTATTCCAGATTAAATAAATTTAAAGAAAAATAAACTTTAACTTTAAATATTTTGCTCTCCATAAAAATATATCCTGTCAAAATATGAAATAGAAATATGAACATGCTGCAAAACCCCCCAGAAAAAATAAATTAAAACATATACAAGGTTTGATCCGCATGTAGACGGAGCTGGGCCATTGCTTCAGGAATGGAACTAATAAACTCTGCGGGTCATTCTTTCCCTTGAGTGTCCCATTAGAATGCAGCTCCATCTGAATCTGCACAGGTGCAGTTTATCCTGCGGGCCTTGAGTTTGACATATGTGGTGGAGGGCAGCGGTCCCCAACCTTCTTTGCGCAACGGACCGGTTTATGCCCGACAATATTTTCACGGACCGGCCTTTAAGGTGTCGCGGATAAATACAACAAAATAAAACTAGTACTGGTACTGAAAAAAAGAAGATTTATTCATAACACACGTGAAAATACCCAGGAAAACCGAGTTATCGATAAAAACGATCACAAAATAACGCTGAAAACCGATAAAAACCCTGAAAACCATACATTTCACACGTGGGCCTTTACTTTTGCGGCCCGGTACCAAACGACTCGCGGACCGGTACCGGTCCGAGGCCCGGGGGTTGGGGACCGCTGATGTAGGGGGTGAGCATTGTCACCTGTGAGGGAAATGCTGCCTCACAGCATCACACAACCTCTGCTAACAAGAGTCAATAGCCCAACCCACAAATTACTTTCCTTACAAATGTGTCGCCATTTAAACATAAATGCTTTACATGCTTGTCAACGGTATATGATTTACTATACCGTTGCTGTCAAGAGATGTATTCTAAAACACTTCTTCAGTTGAGAATCAGAGAGGAGAAACACACAGTTTTACTTGTATACAAGGGCAGCACAGAGCACTCGCACTGAGAGTGAGGGCTCTGAGACTCGCAGCTCTGTGACTGCCCCGGTCTTTATTTATACATCAGTGGGTGTTTGTTCCTTACATTGGAATGTGGATGTGTATATGTGTGTGTGCGTGTGTGTTTGCGTGCGTGTGTGTCAGAGTGTGACCCCATAAACGACTTCCCTTAACCTGCTGGTCTGGAAAATCCAACAGTTCATCTATATGTAAAAAAGGCATTTAGACTAAAACTGACATTGTTTATCCTACCGTAAAACAATAAAAGAAGGTACAACCTTTCCCATGCTCCTAGGATGTGGGGGTGAGTGCCAGAACACCCTGGAATGTACACAACGTTGTTACAGACCTCCTAGGATGAGACATTCTTTCAATATGCCACCAACTATATACTTCTAAACACAAATGATTACATGCAGTATTCTACCATATGCAAACTTATATCATTAAAAGATTATACTGACTACTAAGAACAATTTTCCATTGACAGTTGCAAATCTAGCAAACACAAATTTCCTTACTTTTTGTGCGAAACCAACAGATGTAAATAGTATGTAGTTTAATTATTACTACAATTTTAATCAAATTAAATCCAACCAATGACATCATAATAATAATTATTATTATTATTATTATTATTATTATTATTATTATTATTATTCTCCTATCCTCTGTTTTTCTTACTTTCTTCCACAGGTCATGCTCTTCAACTCTTCCTCCTTCGCCACAGTTTTCCCCACCCCAACATCCCACGACTCTTTCAATTCCTCCAACTCCACCGTGTCTTTCTACGCATTATGCAGGGAATCAGTACCAAGCATTGTCATTTACACCATGTACACCTTTACAAACATCCTTGTCCTCTGTCCACTCTACAGCTGGATCCTCTACATAGGTTTCCAACATTGCAGGCGTCAGCACTCCGCATCTGCAGGAAGGTCGATGAGCCTCTCTGACTTTTTCACCTACAACATGATGATCTTGGAGATGTTTGATGTGTTTGGATCAGTCCTCTATTGTTTGAGCAAACCTACAAGTAATGACTTACTAATGATGTTGGGCATATATTTATTTTGCATAGTTTTTCCTGGACAGACATTTTTCCATGTCCTGACCTGTGTGGAGCGCTATCTGGCCGTTGTTCACCCCATTGCCTACATGCATGTGCGAGAAGTATCAAGGGTCAGGATTAAAAACATCTGCACCTTGTGTGTTTGGCTGATATGTGGCGGTTGGGTGGGAATAGTAAAGCTGTACTACCCCAGTTTTCCCATGGTCCCGTTTCTTTCATTGGGCATCTGTCTGTTAGTTATTATTGCGTGCTGTGCATTTGTTCTCCATGCTCTGACTCGTTCAGGGCCAGGACACATGGGTAAGAACAAGGATCGAGTTGACCAATCAAAGCAGAGGGCTTTCTATATGATTACAGCCATAACAGGAGTGATGCTGTTGAGGACTTCTGGCCTCGTGCTTTGTTTTGTAATGGAAACAAGGAAGTTAGTTGATCTCGAAGTGCTGTGCTTGTTGCTGGATTTAGTCATCTGGCTGTCCTTTCCCAGCAGTCTGGTTCTTCCTCTGCTGTTTCTGCACAGAACAGGAAAACTACCAGGCTGTAGGAAGAAAACAGAATCAGGATAAAGAGTCCATTAAGAAAGTTTGACTGATGTGTACAAAACAAAGTTATAATGGTAAAAATGGCCTGTATTTGTATAGTGCTTTACTAGTCCCTAAGGACCCCAACGCGCTTTACATATTCAGTCATCCACCCATTCACACACTGCATTTTAATGTATGAAATGCTTTGTAACTTATATGCAATGTATACTAAGCAATAATAGGTTGTGTTTTATATAAAATATTTTGATATGTACAGTGCATCAGTGTCTGCTCAGGACATTTGTTTACCTATTTACATGTACATTCTTATTCTTATGTATATCGATATGCCTCAGTTTTAAATGGATTTGTATTATACTAATGGGCAGTAAAAATTAACCAAAGACATCTATAAATAGTAAACAAAGAGGGAATTCTGATTAAGATATACTCTTAATCTAATTCAAATGGTTTTTTTTGTTTGCTATAGTAGTTTATGACTTGCTATGGTACTATCCTAATTTTATTTTTTTCATTAACCTCAGCTCAAGTAAATTATTTGATATATTAATATAGGGACAAAGTCATATGATCCTGTATAAATGTGCTATAAACTGCTAAAAAAAA
Organism: Astatotilapia calliptera; assembly: GCF_964374335.1. NCBI lineage: Eukaryota > Metazoa > Chordata > Actinopteri > Cichliformes > Cichlidae > Astatotilapia > Astatotilapia calliptera. The sequence goes on from NC_137424.1 coordinate 64,504,933, forward strand.
CTTTAATAAAATGACAACAATTAAAAACACTGTATGTCACACGTACTTTTCTTCAGTCTTTTTTAATCCATTCACACAACAGTATTTTCATGATTGTATGACATAGGGCGATCGTGGCTCAAGAGTTGGGAGTTCGCCTTGTAATCGGAAGGTTGCCGGTTCGAGCCCCGGCTTGGACAGTCTCGGTGGTTGTGTCCTTGGGCAAGACACTTCACCCGTTACCTACTGGTGGTGGTCAGAGGGCCCGGTGGCACCAGTGTCCGGCAGCCTCGCCTCTGTCAGTGCTCCCCAGGGTGGCTGTGGCTACAATGTAGCTTGCCATCACCAGTGTGTGAATGTGTGTGTGAATGGGTGGATGACTGGATATGTAAAGCGCTATACAAATACAGGCCATAAGAGTCAGATTGTCAGGAGTTCTCAGAGCTCATTTGTATGAGGGTCGTAATGTCTCAGATCAGTCAATTTTTTAGAACATTTACTGCTTAATCGTCCCTGAATTGCACAAAAAATATTTTTAACATTAAATTTCGTTTTAATTCTCAAATACTATGGAAAATGTTCCACTGACCCCCTTTTTACCACACATTGTTAACTTGTTTTCTCTTCTTGCAGAATTAATAATTATTATGGGCCACTTTTGGTCTGAGACAACTTTAGTGTTAATTTTTTTTAACAACATAGAAATATCTTTCCTTCAAAATTTATCTGTTGTTTAAGTGTAAGTAGATTATGCTTTTTGTTAACAAGGAAAAGATTTGCCAAGTGGGACTCATGGTGAGTGAACATATAGGTAAAATGTTGTGATTGTTTTGAATGGCATTACAAGTAAACATGCTTTTCTGGAGTTCAGTTTAGACTGCGTTTTCTGTTGTTTTGTGTTTAATTTCCCGATCTCCAGCAATAAAGTTGTGTGAGTTCTGAATCAGTCTCTATAGTACAATCGTTCAACAACGCAAATGTCTAATTAGTCATTCAGTTAGTCAAGTTAGTCCATTAGTAATGGCAGAAACTATGTTCAACATGTTCAAGGTGATCTGACGAAAGTCAAACTGAAAATGGCCAACTATGTTGGCCCAGTAATAATAATAATTATTTTAATAATAATGGTAAATGGACTGGTTCTTATATAGCGCTTTTCCACTCTTCTGAGCACTCAAAGCGCTTTACACAACTTGCGCATTCACCCATTCACAACTGACATTCACACACATTCATACTCCGATGAATGCATCGGAGAGCAATTTCGGGTTAGTATCTTGCCCAAGGATATTTGGCATGCAGACTAGGGGAAGCCGGGAATCGAACCACCAACCTTCCGATCAGTAGATGACCTGCTCTACCACCTGAGCTACAGCCACCCTAATAATAATTATTACTATTATTTTTGTTATTATTTCACTTTAGAATAAAAAAAAACACAGGAGCCAAACATTTAATCTTATTAAGATTAGAAGTATACGTGTATAACTAAAGAAATTAAAGCAAGAATCACACATTTAACTTAATGCAATAAATCTAAAAATAACAATGAAGACGCTTGAATAAATAAACTGGCTGCAAATTTCATAAGGTGAGACACACACAGGTAATTAAGGCTACGTTCACACTGCATGTCTTAATGCTCAATTCCAATTTTTTTGTTCAGCTTGTTCACACTACAAATAAAATGTGACAGCAAACGTGCTCCTGTGTGAACCCTCAAAGCGGCCCGCATGCACAAAAGACCCAGTTTAGACCCAGACCAAACAGTATTGTTTGACTGATGGCCCTTAATGTAAAGACTTTTTTCGGACTTACGTTTCCTAATTTTGCTTTAAGTTATAAAGTTATTTTGTCATTTACATATGGCCTAATAATTATCCTTATTGCTGTTTTAGAGAGGAGCAGTGCTTCAAAGGATAGTTGCAGATTTCTGTCAGAATCTGCAGATTATACAGTACTGTAACGATGGTTAAGTGTTACTGGACAGTGACATGTTGGTTTTCTCTGCACACTGTTGTTGTTCCTTTAAGATTCATGTTTGGTTGGGCTGCAGGAAGTAGTGAGGGTGGTGTACAGGAAGGGGTGGGGGGACCTGGTTGTTCTGTGTGTGTGCCAGGCTGAAGAGAGGTGTAGTTCGAGAGCGCTTCCCCCTGAGTTAACAACCCGCTTGCTTAGTTGCCGAATAAACGGACAAACTGAGACCCCAACCGTCTGGTTCTTGTGAACGTTACATTGGTGTCAGAAGTGAAGAAAGAAAAAAGAACCCCAGAACGCCCGAGACCCTGTTGCCGGCGACGCTTGCCGTTACTAGACGAGGATGTTGCCGGGCAGGATTAAGAAGGAGACGGAGGAGAGGGAGGTTCGTCCGCGCTCGCCCGCCCATGGAGTGAGGGAAACGGCGCTGCGGCTGTCTGCCGAGGCTGGATTTTCTCCAGGTTTGACTAGGCTCGGGAACTGTTCGCACAGCGGCCGCGATTCCGGCGGGAAGGAGTCGACCTCGCTTGGCGCGCCGTCACGTGATGTAAACAAACATGGCGGCGCCCAGCAAGCTGCAGCGAATATAAAAACGCCTAAGTTCAGCGGCAAGACGCCATGGGAAGTGTTTATCGCACAGTTCGAGCTGTTAGCTGTTGCAGCTGGCTGGTCTGAGGAACATAAAGCTCTCCAATTGGCTTTGTGCCTGTGTGAGGATGCAGCTGCATGCCTGCTGCTGCTGACCGAGGAGCAGAGGGGAGATTATAATGCTCTGGTCGGAGCACTTCAGAGGCGCTTCGGGCAGTATAACCAACCAGTGCTGCTGAGGTCGGAGTTCCACAACAGACGCAGATTGCCAGGTGAGCCCCTCCGCATTTTGGCCCATGAAGTCGAGTGCCTTTGCCGGAGGGCGTATGACAGCATGCCACCATCAGTGCAGGCGGTGTTAGCTCGGGACCAGTTCCTGCAGGCCCTGAGCCCTAAAGAGCTCCGCATGCAAACTCAGCTTGCTCGGCCGGCCACACTCAGTGCAGCCCTGGAGCTAGCGTTGGAGAGGGAGATGCTTGCAGGATCCTCTGGGGGCGCTGACGACGCACACGTGGTGAGGGCTGTGTCAGCACCTGTGGAACAGATGGAGACGCCAGCGGGCCTGTGCAGTTTGGTGCAGACAGCTTCGCTGCAGTCGCCTTCCCCTCGGGCTGGCCCACACCGCCGACCTCAGAGCTGCTGGGGATGTGGACAAGTCGGACACCTCATCAGGCAGTGCCCCAAGCTTGCAGCGGTTCAGGGAAACGCCCACGGGCCCGTGTAGGCGGGAGTACACGGGCCTGGGAGAACGACATCCCCACACCACCGCCACCTCCACCCGGTGCGGCCATCACTGTGGGCTGGACCCAGGTTGGCGGCTTTTGCCATGTTCCAGTGACGATTGCGGGGGTGTCCTGTACGGCCCTGCTGGACACGGGATCCAATGCAACCCTGGTCCGACCCGATATTGTCCCAACCGGAGCTGCTGTACAACCGACTAACGTGCAACTTAAGACTGTGACCGGTGATCTGGCCCCAATGAGAGGGAAGGGAGTGTTCCAGTTCAAGGTGGGGGACCTCGGTGTGTCTTATGCTGCCTGGGTGGCTGACGTGCAGGACGCCTGCATCCTTGGGCTGGATTTTTTACGAGCCATTGGTGGTGTACTGGACTTAGGCAAAGGCCTCCTCGTACTCCCTGATGGGAAGAAGGTGCCGCTTATTCCTCCCCCGGTCTGCACAGCATCTGCCGCGGCGTCCACCTCCACCGCAGAGACCCCTGCAGACCCGCCAGCAGAACAGCGAGCGGAGGAGGAGGAGGAGGAGAGGCTCTCAGCAGTGAGGAGTATCTGGTCAAAGAACTGTGAGGGGCTGACTCCACAGCAGCAAGAGAGTCTATGGCAGGTATTAAAAGAGTTTAGTGACATTTTTGCCCTGAAAGAAAGTGATGTTGGCGTGACACACTTGGTAGAGCACGTCATTGAGACCGGGGATGCCCAGCCTATTAAAGTGCGCCCCCGCCGCCTGCCCCTGGCTCATCAGGAGGCTGCAGACAGGGAGCTGTGTGAAATGATGAAGGCGGGCATCATAGAACCATCTGATAGCCCGTGGGCCTCCGCGGTGGTGATGGTGCCTAAGAAAAAAAGTCCTAGGATGTGTTTCTGTGTGGACTACAGACCACTCAACAAAGTGACGAAGAAAGACTCTTACCCCCTTCCCAGGATTGATGAGTCCCTCGACTTAGTAGCCGGGTCCTCCTGGTTTTCCACCCTGGACCTGCGGAGTGGCTACTGGCAGGTGCCACTGTCCCCGGAATCCAGACCGAAGACAGCCTTCTGCACTAACAGGGGACTATGGCAGTTCAAAGTCCTGAGTTTTGGCCTTTGCAACGCTCCTGCGACCTTCGAGAGGCTCATGGACAGTGTGCTGGCTGGCGTCCCACGGCAACGGTGTCTGGTTTACCTGGATGATCTTCTAGTGCACGGGAGCTCCTTTGATGCTGCCCTGGATGCCCTGAGACAAGTGTTGGAGAGGGTGGCGGCTGCAGGCCTGAAGCTGCATCCCGACAAGTGCCACTTCATGAGGAGGGAGGTGGAGTTTCTGGGCCACAAGCTGGGTCGTGAGGGCATCAGCACTTTGGAGGAAAAAATTCACACCATTACCGAGTGGCCCACACCAGCAGACCAGAAACAGCTCAAAAGCTTCCTAGGACTGGCGTCTTATTACAGGAGGTTTGTGAAGGGCTTTTCCTCCATAGCCGCACCACTCTTCCACCTGCTGCAGAAGGACCGTGACTTCATCTGGACCCAGGACTGTCAGCAGGCGTTCGACACCCTCCGCAGATCGCTGACAGAGTCCCCAGTCCTTGCCCCCCCTGACCCCGCCCTGCCTTTTGTCCTGGACACTGACGCAAGTAATGTGGGGCTGGGAGCGGTGTTGTCGCAGGTTGGACCGGAAGGGGAGAAGGTGGTGGCGTACTTCAGCCGGGTCCTGAACAGGAGCGAGCGGCGCTACTGTGTCACACGACGAGAGCTGTTGGCTGTGGTGGCGGGGGTGAGACACTTTAAATACTACCTGTGCGGCACAGCATTTGTTGTCAGAACTGATCATGCTGCCCTTCAGTGGCTGATGTCTTTCAGGGAGCCAGAGGGACAGGTGGCTCGCTGGCTGGAGGAGCTCCAAGCCTTCAATTTCACCGTGGAGCACAGAGCAGGGACGCACCATTCTAACGCAGACGCCCTCTCTCGACCGCCCATGTGCTGCAGCTGGCTGCCGTTACTGTGAGAAGCGAGAGGAAATAGAGCGGGAACTCACGACAATAGACGGAGCAGCACAGCTCGCCTGCAGGGTTCTTCTGGTGGTGGATGCAGTGGAGTGGAGGGCATGGCAGGAACAAGACACAGACCTGCTGCCGGTCCTGCAGTGGCTGGAGAAGGGGGAGCAACCCCTTTGGGATGAGGTCACTGGGTTTTCCATCTGTACCAGGGGGCTGTGGGCCAAGTTTGCAGCTCTCAGGCTGAAGGAGGGGGTGTTGGAGCGTGCCTGGAAGGATCCTGCCACGGGGGAGGAGAGGTGGCAGGTTGTGGTGCCAAGGTCGCTGAGGTCAGCTGTGCTGGGAGCCTGCCATGGGAGCACTGGCTCTGGCCACTTTGGGGTCTCCAAGACTCTTCGCCGCCTCCGCCAGGGCTATTACTGGGGTCAACAGCGGAGGGATGTGGAGGACTTTTGCCGCAGCTGTGATGCATGTTCCTCACACAAAGGGCCACAAGACCAGTCCCGGGCTCAGCTTCAGCAGCAACCAGCAGGAGCCCCAATGGAGCGAGTAGCTGTGGACGTCATGGGCCCATTTCCTCGCACAGACAGAGGAAACCGCTATGTTCTTGTGGCCATGGACTATTTTACCAAGTGGCCGGAAGCATACGCCATCCCAGATCAGGAGGCTGAGACGGTCGCTGATGTATTAGTGGAGGGGATGTTCAGCCGCTTTGGAACAGCAGAGACCATCCACAGTGACCAGGGGCGTAACTTTGAGTCCAAGGTATTTGCTGCCATGTGTGAACACCTTGGGACTAAGAAAACCCGCACCACCCCACTTCACCCCCAAAGCGATGGGCTGGTGGAAAGGTTTAACAGGACGCTGGCCCAGCAGCTAGCCATCCTTACCTCAGAACACCAACGGGACTGGGATTACCATCTTCCCCTTACCCTCATGGCCTACAGGTCGGCAGTGCAGGACTCCACCCAATGTACGCCTGCCCTGCTCATGTTAGGGAGAGAGCTGAGAACTCCTGCAGAGTTGGCTTTTGGGAAACCCCCGGACGCGTCAGAGGCACCACCGGGCCGGGACTACGCAAGGAAGCTGCAGGACCGGCTGGATTCTGCACATTCCTACGCCCGAGAGCAGCTGGCGAAGGCAGGCCTGCGCCAAAAGAGGAATTACGACATCACCACTAAAGGGAGGCACTTCCGTGCTGGGGAGCTGGTGTGGGTCTACAGCCCAAAGAGGAAGAAGGGACGGTGTCCTAAACTGGATAGCAGCTGGGTGGGGCCTTGCAGCGTCCTAGAGCGAGTGGGGGAGGTTGTTTACAGGGTGCAGTTGCCTCCTAGGGGGAGGATAGTAGCGCTGCACAGAGACCGGATGGCCCCCTACAGAGGACAGTCCCTCCCCTCCTTTCCAGAGGGACGTGTACAGAGCGTCCATGACCCTGCTCAGAGGGGCCCCCGACCGGGGCTGCGTTCCCCCCCCTCGGACTCTTCACCCCAAAGCCCCGAAGCTCCGCGTCCTCCTCAGGGGCTCAGGAGGTCAAGGAGGGAACGTAGGCTACCGCCCCGCCTCAGAGACTGTGTCGTTCCCTCGGGGACGAGGAACTTATTGCTGGGGGGGCAGTGTAACGATGGTTAAGTGTTACTGGACAGTGACATGTTGGTTTTCTCTGCACACTGTTGTTGTTCCTTTAAGATTCATGTTTGGTTGGGCTGCAGGAAGTAGTGAGGGTGGTGTACAGGAAGGGGTGGGGGGACCTGGTTGTTCTGTGTGTGTGCCAGGCTGAAGAGAGGTGTAGTTCGAGAGCGCTTCCCCCTGAGTTAACAACCCGCTGGCTTATGTGCCGAATAAACGGACAAACTGAGACCCCAACCGTCTGGTTCTTGTGAACGTTACAGTACAAATAAAATGTTTACCTTTCTCCAACGTTGTCTTTCAAACAGTTTCACTAACATCTACACTGGATGGCCAGGAAGCGTTCACGATGCCTTGTCCGGTGCTGATAATTGGTGTCTGTCTCGTGTCAGTGGCGTAAAAGACGGATTTCATGTGACAGGACCATCAAACAGCAGTCACTTTCAAAAACATCAGATATGTATCGGATTCAGTACCACATACGAAAGTGCCCCAGATTGGATTTGAAAATATCGGATTTGATGTGCTTTCACCTGCAGTGTGAATGCAGCGTGCGCCATCTCTGAAAAGTGCTTAGAAAGGCGAGTGCTGGGCTTTTTAACAATTTTGTTTTGGTTTTATTTCAACTATCCAATATTCAGAATCTGCAACTGGGACATCAAACCATTTTTTGTAGGATTTTATCTTAAATTGAGATATTTTAAAAATTGTGTAAGATTTAAGTGTGAAAAGAACCACCTTAAAGTGAGTCAACAGACACACTTTTCAAAAATATTTATCTTGAAAAAAATGTTAATATATGAAACTAAATTTCACAGCGCTCATTACAGATGTTTAAACTGTGGATCATGAAATGTTTATGCTAATTGGAGACAGTGAATTAGAAAATGTTCTAAAAGATTAGTTGATTTGAGATGTTGCGATCCCATAGACAGGATATTTGGAAGTAAACAGTCAAAGATACAATGTTTAAGGCAGGGATTATATTTGCTTGTGGATATGTGGAAACAAGTGGTCCTTCTTATCATATCTAGAGAAATGATTTATGGATAATTGGTGAACCACATCTAGTTGAGCCTTGTGTTCACCTTTTGAAGAAATGTATGTCACTTGGACCCAATTTTTTTGTCTTAACCATTTCATGGTTGTGGGGGGCTGGAGCCCATCCCACCTGCCACATGGTGAAAAGTGTGGCACACCCTAACTGCATATCTGTGCAAATATAAGATTATTTGCATGATACCATACATCACTATTTTTCTTGGAGGTAGTGGTAAATTCTGCTTTATCTTTCTGTGAAGGTCACCTCACATATCAAAATATCATCTAGTTTTGTGTGCAGATGTGACTAAATCCCATAGTACTCTGAAACATAAACTGCAACTAGAAAAATTTGCTTTTCCTGCGAAAATGCTGTGTGGATGCTGTAAAGCTGAAGCTGTCTGCTGAAAATAGTTGAAAAAGCTGATTCCTGAAGAACCTGATCACCTCATGTCTGTATTTAAGTCCTCTGTTTTCAGTGTGTCATTGTCAGGTCGTACTGTCACGGCGGGGTGCGCCGATGTGTGATGAAACAGGACCCAAAAGCAGATGAGGACGATGAGTTGTTTGAACAGAAAAGTGATCCTTTAATGATAACGGCAAGGGAAAACCAGGAAACCAAAGCAAACTGTCAAAACACTAAGAAACAAAACACTAAGAGGTACTAAGACCAAAAACTATAACAGGAATGGAAAATAACAGGCAAAGACTAAGACTAATGTAGAACTGACAGACGAAAACCATAACTATGACTGAGGGTGAGGAAAACTAACAACGACTAAGACTAAGGTCAAAATAAACAGACGACCCGACAATGGCATGAAGAAAACAAAAGGCTTAAATACAGACATGAGGTGATCAGGGGAAGTGGAGACACATGGGGGAACAGCTGACAGACATAAGCCTAATGACAGGACCAGGAGAGGAAAGCTAAATACAATGAACAAAGAACACATGACATTGTCAGAATAAAACAGGAAATACTAAAACTAAACATGACAATACAACTTAACTGACCTAATATGTGATGAATAAATACAAAACCCCAAAACATAGAAAACCCAGGAACAATAACTGCCTAAACCGAAGGCAAATAGGAAATAACACAAAAACTAATAACATATCAAAAAATAAGAAAAATACAAAGAAAACTCAGAGTGCTGGGTCGGAGACCCAGCCTGTGACAAAACATTAACATTTTGAAGTTACCTAAGAGACTTAGAAAACTTACAAAAAGTTGTAATAAAATGCAAACAATGTGATTAAATAATTATTCAAAGACAGAGTTTATAGTCTACTAAATGATAAGAAAAGCTGCTTTAGTGCTCCCACCAATGAAATAGCAACTTCAAATTAATAATACACACCAGCAGTCATTTCTAAGTAGCAAACAGTAATATTAAGACACCTACAACAAGTCAGACCATAGAGAATACTATAGATAACTCTATTTCTTTTCCCAATAAATCATTGGTTTGCAAACTGTGATCTGGCATTCCTTGGTGGAGCATAAACTGAATGGCATGGTGGTTTGGACAAATTATGTCAAATGAAAACAATTTTTACAGGAGAAAAACCGAGTTTGTGGATGCTTCTCACTTTACCTTTGGATCACTAATAATAAACTTGGTTCTTTTTCTATTGTTCATAACTGATAAAAATCTACTTTTGGTCTTGCCTTTTGTATGCAGGGGTGCATGCCAGAAAAAAGTCTAAACGCCAAACAGCTATGAAATTCTGATATAACAAAAGGTCTTCGAGTCAATTTTCCAGTGAATGGTGCTTTCAAAATAAAATCCAGCTATCTTTACCCACTGTTGTAATGACATGGCAGATTTCCTGTCCTCCGTAGGTATAGCAGAGGTAACACCAAACAACTGGGAATATTCAACCAGTACCCAGCAACAACTGCTACACATTTGAAACTAATGCTTAACAGTGTTGACTGGGTCAGAGAGTTGGTAATAATGGACCCTAGAAACAACAAACACAGTGCTCCCAATATGGCCATAATAGTAAAGAACGCCCTTTGCTTTGACTGGTCAACCTGTTCCCGGTCTCTGCTGCCTTCCCAGAGAGCATAGAGAACACAAAGGCAGCAGTAAGAGGTGACAGCTAAAGACGAGACCAAAATGCAGAACAATGGGATTATAGGTGTAGCAGGATATTGGGCAAGTGCTAAAGAGCTCCACAGAAAGCAGAACATCCAAACGAAAGCAATGCAGATGTTTCTGATTTTGATACCTCTGGTGTTTTTTAGCACTCTGTATGTGATGGGGTGAACAACAGAGAAGTAGCACTCCACACAGGTCAGGATATGAAAATTGCTCTCACCACAGAAAATCATAGTAGAAAGAAAATACCCCACTGCCACAATATTTGGGAACTTTAAGTAGGAGCCACAATAGAATAAAGCTGTCCCCAAAATCCAGATAAGCTCCATGGCAGCCAGGTGGTATGCGAAGATGTCACTGTGGCTTACTGCTTGGAAGGAGCGATGTTGTTGCCATTGTTGGTAGCCCTGGTAGAGGATGAAGATGGAAAGGGGAAGGAGTAAGAAGAGTCTGCTGACAGTGAAGAAGGCGATATTTAATGAAATAACTGAGGAGTCCTTGCATATATAGTCTTCTGAATGATGGGAATAGTTGGAGTGGGAAGAAGTCATGACTAATATGGTTGTTGTATGTAGTGCAGCTCGATGTCATGTCTGAAAATGAAAAAGAAGTAAGATGCCAAACAAGTGCAAAAAGGTATTTAAATTTGTGAAGGTTAGTTTTCACTTTGGGACCTTTTTAAATGTTATTCAACTAAACTGAAGGCAGTTGCCACAATAGGGAGATCCACCTGCAAAATCAAAATCTTCACAAATCCAAACTAAACTGAAATCAGAAGAAAATGAGGAGACATTGCCTGTTGTCAAGAAAGTACCTGAAATCATAATTATATATATATATATATATATATATATATATATATATATATATATATATATATATATTATCATATATATCATTATTATTATTATCATATGTATCATAAATATATATATCACTAATTACACAGATGTCAGCAGGGTTGATCCTCTGAGGACTAAAACATGAATATCACAAAGTCCATTGAGTCCACCCACCTTGTTTAAACTCTTAGTATGCAATCTACTTTTTTCTGCGTTGCCGATCTCTCTGACTGATCTTCATCATTGTCGGATCCACGTTTACGTGAATCTGTAATGGTAGTAAAACCATCTGTATGTCAGGATGAGAGATGAAAGACGTTTTGCATGTTACGAAACACATTTAGGAGAATTCTGTGCTATTAATCACTGCAAGCAGACCTAATGCACTTTTAACATCATCCACCCACATCTAGGCCTTAAATTAAATGTTTGCAAAGGTTCACTCATGGTGTTAAAGCAACACTGGAAATAGTTATCATATAATACATGAAATCTCTATGTCTCTGTTTGTCTGGCTGTCTGTGAACTACTCCTTTATTATAAGCAGTTGAGCACCCTAACATGGCACACAGGAGCGGGCAGCATTTATTTTTAAAACATTGTAATAAAGCTTTGTGTCATTTTAGTATCACAGTAGCATCTAAATAAGAAAATATTAATATATCCATACTAATATCCAGGTTATGATGTTTACAGTGTCCGTGTTACATCATTTGACACATTAAAGACATGTTCATTTAGGGATACATGATTGTATTTAAGGCAGTGTGATTTTTAATAATGTTGTTGAAATGCAAGGGTAAACCATAAAGAATATAAATGTTTAACTGTAATGAAAGTTAACCGATGAAGTCCTATCATAAGGGTATATATGTAAATACATTTTGCACTATATAAATATACAGTGAGTTTGATATTTATCCTCTGTTTACTGAAACACTGTCTGTTGTTTTGGATGGTTGATCTCAAGTATTTCAACTCATCTGCCTTCACTACCTGTCCTCCTTGGATGTTCACCTTTCCGCCTGTTACCTTCTTATTCACATTAATATTTCCTGCTTTGCTCCTACTGACTCGCATTCGTCTTCTCTCCAATGCATACCTTCATCTCGCCAGAGTCTCTCTCACATGCTCCCTTATCTCACTAGCGATCACAATATTGTTTGTGGGACTCAGTCAGGACTGATGGGTTTAAGGTGGAGGCTACATTTGGGGGTCTAAGTTTCCTCCATCTGTCTCCCTTCCTCTCATGTTCATTAATCATCATAGGGATGTACCAGTTTAATTTAACATGTAACAGTTTAATTTAACTCCTTTATTGAGTCAACACATCAATAAACATGTTTAAAAAAATCCACATTACATATCTAAATTAAGGATTTATACAATAGCCACAGCCAAAGTCTAGAGTGTGACTAGTGTAGTTTGAAGCAGCTGACGTTTAATCAGTCCACTAAAATTGATGGTTTATAGGCTCTAAATGACCTGTCAACTATTCAAATCAGATGGTATCGTGTGACATGACTTCCCTCAGTCTGCTGATGAAAAAAAGAATATCCAGTCAAGGCAGCAACTTCAGAGTTTTATAAGGTTTATATGAAACACAGTACAGGTATTCAGTGAACCACACATTAATTTATTATTTCCGTCTGTGAAAGATTAGAGATATATTTCTGAGAGCAGTGTCTTCTATAGATGAGAATTGAAAATATAAAGTTGAAAAAGTAATGGGTGATGTTAAAGTGCAGTCTACCAATCAACTCAAACTACAAAATATAACATATGAACTGCCCCAAAACAAGCACACAACAGCCTGAGATCAGAAAACCCCACTAGTGACCAGCAAACAAAAGTAAAAAAGCAAAAGAAAAACATGAAATCTAACAAAAAAATATATGGTTCATATATAATAACCTAATTATCTTGGTCATATTACAATATAACTATTGGTTATGCTTCCCCCATAACCCTGAACTGGATTAGATCAACTTAAAAAATAAATAAAATAAAAGGCACCTAATGTGGAGGACAAAAAGTCATGGCAGGTATCTTATGGAATGATATATGTTATGACATGATGTGTTGTATTATTGTAGGATTTATCTTACAGTTTAATGCGCCTTGAGGTGACTGTTGATGTGATTTGGTGCTTTATTGATTGCCTGAATGGCAACTTTATCAAGGAATTATTAATCAGAACATTACTCCTGGAGACCGTCCAGAAATGATAAGAAAGTGTGTCTAATAAATTCGGGCTTCATAAAATAATTTACTTTGTAAATATTCAGAAATTATCTTTGCCCATTATCACTATGCCAGCATGAGAGTTTTCCTATCTTGCGTAGATACAACAGAGGTAACACCAAAGTGTTTGGAAAGCCAAAGCAGAACACCAAAGCCCACAATGTACACTCGACACTTCTGCTGAGCTGTTTTAATTGGAATATAGCACATGTCACAAGATTCCCGAGAAACCATAAAGACAATGTTGCCAAAATAGCCATAATAGTAAAGAATGCGGTTTGCTTTGATTTATCAGTCAGTTCCCTGTCTCTGCCTTCTTCCCTCAGTCCTGGATAAGTGAGAGAGCAGAGCACACAGAGGCTGCAGTAGGAGACAATAGCTAAGGAAAAGGCCAAAAGACAAAAAAATGGGATATTGAGTATGCTAAAATTATACAGATTTGTTACTGAGGTCCACATGAAGCATAACAGCCAAATACAACCAATGCAGATGTTCCTAATTTTGATGCCTCTTGTGTGTCTTAGAGCCCGGTATATGAGGGGGTGAACAACAGCCAAGTAGCGATCCACACAGGCTAGAAGGTGAAAAGACATCTGTCCACTGAAATTGATACCTGTAAACCAATACCCCACTGTCATTACATGCGGTATCTTTAAGAAGTAGCCACAGTAGTACACGACTGTTCCCAAACACCAAAGCAGCTCCACCATTGTGATGTGGTAGGTGAAGATGTCGGAGTGACTCATCATTCGGAAGGAGCGCTCAATTCGCCATTGTTGGTAGCCCAGGTAGAGGATGAAGATGGAGAGAGGGACGTGAATACAGACTCTGGTGATACAGATGGTTGCAGAAGAAACTGGGAAGCAGTCAGAGTTTACTGCATTGAGTGCGGAGTTGGAGGGTGAAGATGAATTTACTGACATACCTGCTGTGTGGAGCACTGAGAGAAGCCTGAGGAGGAGAAGATAAAAGGTGTGCTGTTGAAATACATCTAAAATATTACTGTGTACCAAAGTAAGACTAATAAAAGGTTCAAACCCTGCAGCATCCACGTGGTTCCACGTAACTGTGTGTAGCTGTAAGTAGCTTCTAACAAACATGTCAACTGTGTTAGTTTAATAAATCACTGCATTTTGCCAGGTTAATAAAGTTGCTTTTGTTGTGTAATTTCAAAACTTTAGAGTAAACAACTGTCAGTTTCTTTGGTATTACTAAACCCAGTGGGTGCAAATATTTTTCTTTAATTGGATTTACAGATTTTTTTTTAAGTTAGAGGAATCTTTGTTTTTTCAGAAAAACACTGTGAACTCAGAAAAGTGTTTTTAGATTTACTTACTAAAGTTGCTCCCAACTCCGTTCTCTATGACATTTGTGCAACATTAGTTCCATCATTTTACAAAGAAATTAAAAAGAGACTGAAAACTATGAAAGTATAAAGCTGTCTGAGAACCCACCTCATCCCTTGTGTTTGTGATTGTGCGCCCTCTGCATCACTGAACTCACTTAATAGAACTATATATGAATTATTCATTTTTGCAACAGTAGTTATTTGATATAATTAGCATTTGTTGTGACAAGAGATGGAAGCAGGAGTTGCTTTAAATGTTATATAAACACATGATTGTTCTTAACCACAGTGATCAAATGTTTAAAAATCACGAGACAGATTCAATTGTCTGATCAGGGAACACCGTGCATTTTGAAAAATCAAATTGCGTGATTTGTTTATTGCTTAAAAACAACACAATCTTTTCAAAAATAGAAATATTAAAGACTGTTTGTGGCAATACAAAATAGTGCACGAGCCTGTGTAGCAGCCAATCCAGTTCATCAGTCCACGGGATTTAAAGGACCTGCCAACTACTCAAATCAGATGGTTTCATGTGACCCAGAACACCTGTGACTTCCTTTGGTCTGATGTTTTGAGCATGCTCATGTTGTTTTAGCTTCTGTTTTGTCATCTTGTCTTTTAGTTAGTCAAATGTATGACTAACATTACCAGAAGATTACAAAGACAATCCCTTTTTCCAACATCCATTTTTTAAGTAAGTTTTTTTTTAGAATAGGGAGCAGATGGGAACATTCCCCATGCTATACACTCAAAAATATGAACTGCCAATAAAGTTGGTACATTTTTTTTTGTTGGATTTACTGAACAGCTTTTGTTTTTCTTAAATGTCCTTGAGTAATTTGTAATATTTAATCAAGAACAACAAAATAACTTAAGCAAACTGTAGTAAACCTTTTCTTTGCAGTTACTTCACACAGCTGGAATCATTCGATACTCATTTTTTAAGTAAGTTAAAAACACCTTTTTTGTCGACTATTAATCCAAGGCTTTTCTCTCATTGTCCTAAAACATTCAAAGAAAAAGAAGAAAAAACTCAAAAACAAGTGCATGCTGTACAGTAAAAGCCTCTAGAAGCTCTGAAACATTTTCCAAGCTGGTTATCATTTTTTAAATAGTGTGGCTCCAATAGCGTAGTGGTGAACATATTAACTCGATATGTGAAAGGCCACTGGTTTAATTCTAGCCAGAGACACAGATCTTTGGTAGGGTTGCATCAGAAAGCGTATCTGATGTGAAACTCTGCCCAAACAATGATATTATGTTATTCACTGTGGAAAATCTTTGTTACAGAGGAGCTCATAAAAGTAGCTTTTAATTATTACCTAAAAGTTTCTCCAACTACACCCAATTTATTCTTCTCCAGCAAAGCAATAATAAAAATGGAGAATGCTGACGATACTAAATTTAAAGGGTTCCGGCACTGAAAAGAAAATCAACCAAACACAGTGGAAACGGGTGGCTTGTTTACAGACCCAGGTACTTAATACAGTGGACCACACCCAGGTAACACAAGATGTACACAAGATGTACACCCCCACATTCTTTAAATGTTGTTGAGTAGTATGACTGCCAAAACAATAAAAGCAAGTACCCATGATTCTAATCAATAGGTGAACATGTCTGTGCGGCTCATCATCAGCCATCATCACACAGGAGAACCGCTTGCTCCAGCACTGATAACCCACACAAAGGACAAGGATGAAGAAGGAAAGCAGAAAAGTGTAGGCGACAAAAAGGCCTGTTACGGTGAATCTTCTTTTGTGGATGAAGCATTCCTGAAAGTAATGCTTGGATGGAGCATGGAAAGGAAATTCATCAGTTGATGGCAGTCAGCTGCTCACACACACAATAAAAGAAAAACACTCACTTTGAAAAAAAAGAGAATAAATGAAAAAATGAGTTAATATAATATAAAGACACCTAAGCTCAGTTTGAGTGTCTTGACAAAAGGTTCAAGGTTCAAGGTTCTTTATTTGTCACATGCATAGTTATACAAGTATAACACACAGTGAAATGTAGCCTGACACGCTCCTCGACATGTGCAAAAAAATGGGGGGGGGTGTAGAGGAAGAACATTATATATATATAGTATATACATTGGGTGAATGTGCAGTAGTAGCAGCAAGCAGGTGAATTCTGTACATTAATATGAATAGACATCTGACTATTTTACAGGATAGACAATATAAACATATTTAAAATTAAAGGAATTGAAATGTACATTGTGCCTTGGTTTAGTGTCTGGAAGAGTCCTGTCTCAGTCAATTATAGATGATGTGAGAGGGCGGGTGTGTGTGTTTAGGGCACGGATGGCTTGGGGATAGAAGCTCCTCTTGAGTCTCTCTGTCCTTGCCCGGATGATGTGGAACCTTCTACCAGATTGCAGAAGTTGGAACAGTTTGTTGCCAGGATGGGACGGGTCTTTCAGTATCTGCGCTGCTCTAGTCCGGCATCTCCTGGTGTAGGTGTCCTGAAGCGGGGGGAGAGCAATCCTGCAGCAGCGTTCTGCTGTACGGATCACTCTCTGGAGAGCTTTTTGGTCCTTCACACAGCTGTTCCCAAACCACGATGTCATGTTCTGTGTGAGGATGCTCTCCACAGCGCCTGTATAGAAAAGGTGTGTATAATTATGCCCATGTAATATCTATTTATCATGTACACATGATGTTAGTAGACTATCACATGTCATGTTCTTTAAGATATCAGGTATAGAGCCTATCATGTAAACTAGTCTGAAGAATGTTTTAGTTTGGAGATCGCACCAAACAAACAAACAAAAAAAAAAAACACCTGTTCAACTGTGTGATCTCAAAACTCTGTAGAGTGTTTTACCAAGAATTTGAGACCAGGCAGAAAGAGTCCAGTATTATGAATTGAAGATTTTTAAATTTTATTTCACTTTTTGTTTAAGGGTTAAAGCAATAAAACTATATAATAAAAAATTATTAAATATATTTTATATCTGGTCAATCTAACTCAAACATGAATAAAAAGGTTGATGACTGATCATGTCTACACACACAAAATTTAGACAGAATAGACATTTTCACTACTTAGATGTATATTAACATATTGATTAGACTTTTATCTTTGATTTATCTTTACTTAAGAATTAACATGATATACTTAACTAGCAGACAGGGGAAAGCCCTGTTTTAGCACTCTGGTAATTTTCTACACATTTTTAACACATAAGCTGTAGTACTATTCACCATATGAATAGTACTTGATTGAGCTGCCTTCTGGCTTTAAAGTTAAAATATCAGTAGTGACCAAGGGTGGGCAAAATTCTATTAAGTCCAGAAATAAGCACCTGAATGTTACGGCCAGGCGGTCGGTGTGTTTTTGCAAAGCAGAGCCAAAAGCAGAATAAGGAAAGCTAAGTGTAACACTAAGGGAGCTGTTTATTAGGCTGAATACAAGAACACAAATCAAGGCAAGGCAAACGGGGGCATAACAAAAACTAAACTATACTGGGGACAGCTAAACCAAACATGAAAGCTAGAAACTGAAAACGAAAACATGAAACTGAGCAGGTACCTGCAAAACTTTAGCGTGAAGGAATCTAAACATGAACCTGAACAGAAGCTTTGAAAATCCTGAGACCTGGAATGAAGTGAGTTGGACAGATGAACCGACACTCAACAGAGGGCGACAGAGGACTTAAATACACAGGAGGGTAATGAGGGAAGTGGAAACGCCTGGAGAAACACAGCTGACACAAACGAACCTGAACGCCACAGGGAAAGTAAAACTAAACATGGGCACACCAGACTGTTCAAAATAAAACAGGAACATAATGGGACGTAGACAAGACAACACAAGCTTGACGACATGGATCACACAGACATGAAACACATGACAGACTGGGGAGACACATGAGAACAGATATGGGAGACGCAAGCAAGAGTAAAACTAAAAGTTAAACACAGACATCAGGAAAAGACTCATGAACAAGAAGACAGATAAAACACAAACTAGACTAAAACTCAACTAAACTCCAACTAATAATAATAACACACAGACCGCACCCCCTGACACTGTGAAGAAGAGAAAGGGGGAGAGGGGACAAAATTCAACACAAATCTCTTGTGCATAAATAAGAATAAGAATACAAATTCTAAACTATTCTAAATAAAAACTAGAACGCAAGTAGAGTATGTTTATAAGTGTGAAATCACTGTAGACTCAATAAGCCATCCATCGCTTTTGGCCAAATGGCTGGTGTATAATTGTATTATTTACTTTTGTGCTCAAAAGACCTGAGTGTGTAATTGTCTTTTCAATGGGCTGTAACATCCTGTGTTAGATACTGTTTTTGTACAGCACTAGGTAGGCAAATAAATAAGCATGAATTCAGCCTCATGACAAAGTATGTGTCACACTGCTTTGTGAGATATGATGGAAAAAACAAAGCTATGCAAACGCAGGCTGCAGCAGCCTTTCATTTGAATGAACAGCAGCCTGCGGTCAGCAGTCTTTTGAATCCTGTCAAATGTAATGGACAAAGCTTGGCTCCTGGTTTGGACCTCTACTGGATGCATACACTTTGTTTTTTTTTCTTAATCCTGTCCTGTTGGCAGCATTTGCATTTCAGAATTATGATCTGAACGCACTGTTGTGGCAAGCACATTTTGCTTTTCAAAGATGAACTTTATTAATTCTCTACAGGCTCCTCTTGTTCATGTGTTTCTTTTTTCTGTTTATTTATTAATTTCTATGTGTGGTATGACAGTGACTATGCTGACAGGTAGGGAAAGAAAGGGGAAATAAAGTAAATACAAGAAGCTATAATGAAAAGATAGAGCATAAATTGAAAAGCATGATATATCACCATCTGTTGCACCTATAAAAACAAAGGAAAAAACAAACATACCCACATACTTGCAGCACCTGGAACACAAAATTATGACCAGATACACAAATCACAAATCAATCTTCTTGTGATGTGTGTGTGTGTGTTGTGTGTGTGTGTGTGTGTGTGTGTGTGTGTGTGTGTGTGTGTGTGTGTGTGTGTGTGTGAGAGAGAAAGAGAGAGAGAGTCTGTGTATGTGCCTCTGTCATGAAATATACTTGATAATGAGGGTGGGAAACCACAGATATAATTTTGAACAGAATATTCATTGTAATAAACTAAACTTTGTAACTGCTTTAAATTTTTTTTCAATTCCACTTGAGATTTCTGTTATTTCATTTGCTGAAATAACAGAAATCTGCTGAATTTCCATTACAAACCATATTGGGTAATTTAATAGTTTCATATCTTATTAAGACATTTTTAAATATTTTATAAATAATCATAATCATATCTTAATAATTATTTTACTATTGTTTTTAGGTTCTCTGTTATTATTATTATTATTATTAATAATGTCGTTGATATTCTTGTTATTAGTGGTGCTTTTGAGCATGTGACTCTGCACTCAGTGAAAGAAGAAGCAGAAGAAGCTGAGAAGAGAATTTGCATGCTGCAGCTTACAGTATAGTCATACAATTATTTGTTTATTTTGCAAATTGGAAAAAGAAAACCTCCACACTCCTCCGTCACTGATACATGAGCAACATAACCTATATATTTAGCTCAGTGAACACCGATCAGCAACATCTCACAAGAGACAGAAGAAAGAATCTAACATAAATATTCAGGTGGGTATCTCTTAACCCTTTAAAGCCGGTCGGAGTGCTCACGCTCTGTTTTGCTTAACTATGTTTAAATCCCCGTAGAACCAGAACCACGTAACCTATCATTTTTATAAGATTTCTTTTTGCATACGAAACTGGAGGAGTTGTACTTACATCTTATGCCATCAGCTTGTCCTAGGTCACAGCTTCCTTCCACATATAGCTTTGCAAAAATTGCTTAAAAAGCGCTTGCAGGAACAAAAACAAAATATTCCAGAAACACACTTTGCTGATCCGATCAGCTGTTTGTAACACTTCCCACATTGAAACAGACATCAGCACGAACGATCGCATGTCCGCCATGTCCGTCACCGGAAGTGACGTCATTTTCGCGGAAAAATGTAGTTACTTGTAGGCCTTGAAAGCCTAGACTGGTGTTTTTATAAGTCATGTTTGACTTTATGCTTTGACTTTATGCTTTTCTGAATAGTTTCTGGGATGCTTAGAACTCAAATTGCACTGCTTTAAATAGTTTATTTTGATGCACATGCTCTTTTCTCTGCAAATTTGCATTATAGGATTGTTTTTTGTTTGTTTGTTTTGCAACTTTTTTGTATTTAAAGTTTTGAGCGATAAACCTATTTCTCTAATTAGAAATATATGTATTGCAAAAAGCAATAAAAATTTTGTAAAAAAAAAAAAAAAAGAAAGAAATATATGTAAAAAACAAACAAATGATTTTCAATTTTTCTGTAGTTTATTGCACTTTTTTGCAATTTATGTGGTTACTATGGATTTAATGCATAAATATTATTAAAATTTGGGCTATAACAGTTGTATTGATGTATAGCAACTTGAAATTCTCCCAAAAATGGCTCCACAGCATGTAAAAATATAAAGTAAGCTCTGGCGGACTTGGTTCTATGGTAGGTCTTAAAGGGTTAATACTTGGGTCAGCATTTTAATATGAAATCATGTTGCGTGTAATGTTCTAGTAATAGTTCTATAAAACATTTTAGAAAAATCAAGATTCTGAAAGAATTTTCATAAAAAATTTGATTTTGAGCTTAAATTAAGTTTGTTCCAATAAATTTAATAAATTTAATATTTCCATTAACATTGTGGTGATTTTCTTGTATTAAAATCCATAATTACAAAACTTCAAAATGACTTCATAATCTGGCTGCCTGCCATTTTGCTCATATCATATATTTGTTTTGGTGGAGATTATGTTCCCGCATGTATAACTTATTAATCAT
The DNA here is from genome assembly GCF_964374335.1 of Astatotilapia calliptera. Lineage (NCBI taxonomy): Eukaryota > Metazoa > Chordata > Actinopteri > Cichliformes > Cichlidae > Astatotilapia > Astatotilapia calliptera. The sequence continues at coordinate 64,526,286 of NC_137424.1, forward strand.
TGCATTGAATTAAAAAAAATTCTCTAAATATTTTTCTGTCTCTGCTGTATACAGAAATGGAAAAGCTTACAACAGAAAACCAAGAAAAGAGTAATTACATCACAGCTCATCTTTTAAATGTGGGACTTTTCACAGATTTCTTTGAAAATGTTTGCAGGTGAAAAATATACATCCTAGTGTCAGTACCTGACTGTCATTTGTTTAAATGAAAGCATTTTTTTCCTAATGTGCTTTTTACAGAGGCCTTTTGTTGATACATATCCAAAGTTGATCATACCAGAAATTGTGATACCTGGAATGAGTGTAAAATTGATTTGGTTGCAGCTTTTAAGAGTGCTTAAATGTATTTTCCGCCCAGAAAATGTCACGTACTTATCTCTTGCTTATTAAGTTATGAAGGCTTAGGAGAAGGTTATGAGAAAAAATAATCTACAATCTACTTCAGGGGCTTTTAAGTTGGAGATTTTTATAGTGTTAAATCTTTCAGTCCTTCATTAACCTTACTAAATTAAAATTAATTATACCTAAAGGTAATTATCTAAAAATTTAACATTATTTCCAAAGGGGTTTCCACAATTCATGTGGTGGTTGGATGCATCAGCAGGGATGATGAGACAGAGTACCGGGCTGTGGTCGACTCCTTTGTCACGTGGTGTGAGCAGAATCATCTGCAGCTCAACGTGGCAAAGACCAAGGAACTGATCGTGGACTTCAGGAAGACCAGGAAACACTTGACCCCTGTTCCAATCCAGGGGGTCAGTGTTGACATTGTGGAGGACTATAAATACCTTGGAGTACACATTGACAATAAACTGGACTGGGTTAAAAACACTACTGCACTTTACAGGAAGGGCCAGAGCCATGTCAATTTCTGAGGCAGCTGAAGTCTTTCAACATCTGTCGGACAATGCTCAGATTGAGCCTGTTGTGGTCAGTGCGATCCTCTATGCTGATGCATGCTCGGCAGCAGGTTGAGGGTCACAGATGCCAACAGACTTAATAAACTGATCGGTAAGGCCAGTAATGTTGTGGGGATGGAGCTGGACTCAGCTGGTGTCTGAGAGGCAGATGTTCTCCAAGATAAAGACAATGTTGGATAACACCTCCCACCCACTCCATGACATGCTGGTCAGTCACAGGAGCTCGTTCAGTGAGAGACTGAGATTACCAAAAAGCACCACTGAACGACACAGGAAATCATTCCTGCCCGTGGCCATCTCCATGTTTTCGTAATTTTCTTGATATTTATTTATAATCACCACTGTTGATTCTTGATATTTATACTCGAGTGATCTGTGTATATTAGTGTTATTTCTTAAATCTGTAAAATCTGTAACATCGTGTATTGATTAAATAGTTTAGTCTGTTGCTGTAACTGTCTTGGAGCAACTGTAAACCACATAATTTCCTTAGGGATTGATGAAGTATTTTGATTCTGATTTACCAAGCTTAGGACTGGCATTAGCAGTACACAAACTTGTGGTACCTTGGGGCTGAGTTTGTATTTCCTCTGGGAGTAGAACTCTTTTAATTTAAGCTGAAAATGTTAATAACTACACCACAGAACCACCTATAAATGGATTGTTACTGATTAGTAGTTTTGCTATTGATTTTGAAATGTCATGTTTGTACCAATCAGGGGCGATTTTAGAATCAGAGCTTTAGGGGTGCTGAGCACCCGGAGAGCTGCCCAGCCAGGCAAGATAAACCTGTCCCTCTCAGTCCCTGCATCCTTAAATGTTGTCCCGAGTTCTCTCTGACTGTCACTTTGGTGCATTTAAACCCCTGTTCCTCCTTCCTGTCCTCATTGTCTGTTGTCCTCGTCTCCGTTATCAGTCATCATAATTTTACCATCTCTGTGCAAGTCTGCAAATTTCTTTATTAAATCATAAGATTCTTAAATTCATCAAGTCTCTCTCTGCCTGGGTCCTCGTCACAAAACACGACATCACTGTTTTGTGCATTTTAACACAATTTAACCCCCACATTTGTGAAACAAAAGAAAAACATTTTTTTGAAAAGTCTGTAACAAAACCATCAAATCTGATAAAGGTTATTTAAATGCTGCTAAAGAAGAATGGATTGGAATAAAGAAAGATACATATCCTAACCTTAATTACTGGGGGAGAATAATGAATGATGCTCATAGTGAGTAAAAAGTAAACTGAGTGCATTTTTTGGACAGAGATTCACTTTTAATGTGTTTGTATAATATAACACAGATGCATTAAAAAACACTCCCAAAACAGAATTATTACAAATAAATTATTACAAAATATTAATAAAAACTATAGAAATGGAGGCAACTTTGCCTGTGGTAGAATGTATACAATGCATGAAAACATCTTTACTGCAGATACTAATTTTACTAATTTAATAATAATAATTTTGTGTTGTAAGATTTATGAGTTTCATGCTTTCATAGTGGTACTTGGGAGAGCTTGACATTTCTATCAGGTGGTACACACTGTAAAAAGTTTGAGAAACACTGATAAGCATATGTGTGCTTTTGGAAAACATTAAAAGCTGCTGTACAGAATCTTTGAAACAAGCTTAAAACATTTTTAGAATATAAACAGAGCATCTGCTTCTCTTTACAGCTCCTCACTCCACCAGGGCTGTTTGGCTCTTTCTGATAGTGTGAAAATGTGATGTACGTACTGCGGCAGTCATACAGACAACTGGGCGGTCCAAAAGTTGGCCTACCTATTACTGGCTGTTTTAGAAGAGTTCTGGCTGAACCGCATAAAAATATATTATTAATTTTAATCTCCCCAATCAATGATAATGTTATGTTGGAATGTTGTTAAAGAGGGTCAACAATGTTAACCCAGTTTGTTTTGCAGATTCTGTTTAGCAGCTTTAATATAGGAAGAACACAACTTCCAGATTGTGTGAGTAAAATCAGGTTTTTTTCCCTCTTTGTCAGTTTAACAGTTTCTGTTGTGCCTGTCACTGTTCCCTGTCTGTTTTCTTACCTGGTTCTTCCTGACCTTGTACTTTCTCCTCACGTTCCCCTCTTTCCTCTGGTGGTAACAACAGCAGGCTGCGGACAATTCTAAGTTTTAGATTTTAAATAGGCTGTATACATTTCAATGGGAGCAACAGGACGGTCAAATGTCGCTGATTTTACTACAGAGCAGGACGGATTGTAGGGTAGCAAACATCGTCGGAAAACACGTTTTGAACACTGCAGGTTACCTGGTGTAATGCTTTTGAGCTAAAAAGAAACATGGTCTGACTCCTACCTAACTATATAAAGAGTAACTGAAGGTTAAATGCAGCTAATATGTCCTGTTTTAAGCCAGGCACTTACACCTCCACTCCGCTGCGTCTCAGCCACCATCGCTCTGGCAGCAAGAGCGCTAGAGCCAGAGTAGGGGAGAGGCGAGCTGGAACAAACCATTTTGGGAGGGGGGGTTATCTATACTTTTGTTGTTAAAATGTTACGTCTCAAACAAGTACAGTACTGTATGCTTTTTATATTTTTAGTAGTGTGTCACACATTTTTGACACACTACTAAAAAATGGGCTAAAATCACCCCTGGTACCAATCCATACCTGCATTTCTATCAAGTACATTAAGGATGTCTTACAACACCTCATTACAGAAGTTTAGCACAGTGAGCGGTGTGCCATAACTAACCTAACCTCCAAACAAAATTATTGAACAAAATAATCTAATAGTCAGTTTATGAAATTTAAGGAACAATTAATTTTATGAAAATTAAAGCTATAGCCTATATAAGCACTCCAAGGTCAAAACAACAAATGGAAACTTTGTCTTTTGCAAAAGAGATTAAATACTAAGCTATGTGTTAAAAAAACAATCCAAAAAACAAAAAAGAAAGGAAACAATACTGAAACTCTCTGGCTGGCCATGAAACAGGAGAAATATATTTTTAAAAAGAACAGTGAACCCATATACACATCAACTTGTGGGATCATAGAAAATCATAAAATGTTTGTGAAGAGTTTTTTTTCTCATTTTACAAAAGTGCTGTCTGAATCCTTTAGATACTAACTCACAACCTCTGACACTCACACTTTTAACACAGCCTCATATATGATTCTATGTTTGGCTCCTAGCTACATAGGCCTCTTGTGCCTTGCCAACCAGCTTGCCCCCCAGAAAATGGGAGGTCACAGCCATGGGCCAGTGCAAGGCATCTGCATTGTACATGCTTTGCAAAAGCATTAAACGCATCATATCTCCATTTTAGTAAGCCAAAATAAAGGAACCTGGCTTTATTGAGATGGCACAGAAAAGGGCTCAGTGGATTTCAACTCCAGCTGGTGGAACCTATAAGCAGTCAAGCTCATCCTTAACAGCTCTCTCTTTTCCTTAATTTCAAACTTGGCTAGGTGCATCTTTAAATGTGCATCAACATCATTCAAATAGGAAAAATGATGAGAAAATGGCTCAACCCATGGCAGAGAAAAGTGTCTTGTCTTTACTCGGTTCAATGCAGGGTACTCAACATATCCCCTTAAGAGGGTTCAGGATGAGGAGCGGTGACCTCCTTCAGCTCACCCAAGGGAGGAAAAAATGAACTTAAAACAGACAATAAGCTGTCCTTCCTCTAGTCTCCGGCGATGGAGACTAGAGGAACATTACTTGTTGTTCCTAGATGTCTGTGAAGGTTCTCAGTCATCCAGGTCATCGTAGTCTAAGGAGCTTGGAAAGAAAAGCGTCTGGACTTCTTTAAGTTACTTGAAGACGTTTCACCTCTCATCTGAGAAGCTTCTTCAGTTCTAGGGTCCAATGGTGGAGAGTCCCAGATTTAAACCCTGTGGGAGTTTCCCACCAAGGAGGGACAAAAGAACCCCCCGATGATCCTCTACCTAATCACATGGGCCAAGGTGTGAAAATAGGTGTAGGTCACAATCAGCCAAGGTTTCGGGTGAGCTCATTGTGAAACTTAGCCCCACCCTGTCATGTCATTTCCTGAGGTCAGATGGCCCAGGACATGAGTGGGCGTTAAGGCGTCTGGGAAGGGATCTCAAAACTGGATTACAAATGGCAGACAGTTGGTGTCGTAAACCACCGCCTCTGTTCAAAGATGGTCGCTCACAGTGGACATAAAAGAGACATACCCTAAAAGACTGGCAGCTGTAATTGCAGCAGAAGGTGGTTCTACAAAGTATTGACTCAGGGGGCTGAATAATTACGCACACCCCACTTTGCAGTTATTTATTTGTAAAAAATGTTTGGAATCATGTATGATTTTCGTTCCACTTCTCACGTGTACACCACTTTGTGTTGGTCTTTCATATGGAATTCCAATAAAATAGATTCATGTTTGTGGCTGTAATGTGACAAAATGTGGAAAAGTTCAAGGGGGCCAAATACTTTTGCAAGCCACTGTAACGTTTTCAGTGGGAGAAACATTTTGTTACTTATCCAAGTGACTCCTTCAGTCTCAGCTGACTGCAGGTTTCCCCAACCTTATAAACAGTACATTTGCTCAATAACTGAAACCAGCCCACCGAATGAACAATGAGCTGCGAGGTCAGTTCCGTGATCATTAATATGAAAATTGTCATGACCATTGGTCAACAACCTCTGTTCATAGCCCACTGTGAATGGTACTCAGGGCCCTTGATCAGAGAGTTTTGGAATGGCTGCAATCACAGCATTGTAATTATGTTTTATCCTTTACTGCACACAGGACTCAACCTGTCCTCTAATTTGTGCCTTTCTATTGTGTGTCTTCCTTGTTTTTCTATATATTCCTCCTTGTTTGTAAACATATTATGTATGTTATTTACAGAGATGGGCAGTAACGCGTAATCTGATTACTTTTTTCAAGTAACGAGTAAAGTAAGGGATTACTATTGCAAAAATGGTAATTAGATTACTGTTACTTTCCCGTAAGCACGCTGCGTTACTGCGTTACTGCGTTACTAAAACCGTGATTTTTTTGCTAGAGTCTCTCATGACAATGACGTAAGCGAGTGTGACGTTCGTGGCAACAGCTGTGTGCAGATCAACAATGGATCATATATGGAGTGCGGGAGAAAGTATGACCGTGCAGCGTTTAAAGTGTGGAAGTACTGACCTTACTTTGAGTTTGATTCCGTAAAAAGTGACAAAAATATTAGTGTCAGCTGCTCACTGCGTCGGAAGAAAACTTATTTTTTCAGGGAAAAAAACCCTTAGCTTCGACAGTATGCTACCAGGGAATGGGAAATTCACAGACAAACTCGCGGATTCTTCCACTGACCACTGTGGCACACCTGCACCAGGGCAAACATCCGCCGGTAATACAGGTGAAAATAGAGCAACAGGACTGCTGAGTCTTTGATTTTATTTATTTTCTGCTGTGTTTCACTTGCATTTATTTGAAAGACTGAGTGTAAACACAAAAAATATTTTATTTTATGTGCTGGAATGTGCAGAAAACAGGTTTAAATGTTAAATTTCTTCCAGTCAGAGAATGTTGCATATAATTTAATTTTTGCTTGATGCATAAAGTTAAAAGATTAAAACTAATAAAACAAGTTTTAAAAAGAGACTTTTCCATTTGATTACATTTTGTATGATGGATTATGTAGAAAAAGTAGATTTGGGCTGAAAGATCTATTGCTTTATTAGCTATTCAGGTTGTAAATCGTGTTTGTAAAAAGAAACTAAGTAACTAAGTAATCAGTAAAGTAATGGGATTACTTTTTGGGGAAGTAATCAGTAATTAGTTACTGATTACTTTTTTCAAGTAACTTGACCAACACTGGTTATTTATTCCTGTACAGTCGATGTGAAGAACCACAATTTCAATGTACATGTACAATGGCAATAAAGGGCTACTCTATTCTATTGTATTCTGCTCTCATAATTCATGTGCATTTGGCATTTGAAGAGACATCCTTCCTCAAAATTCTAACAAACTGATTTATCACACAAACACTCTGACACCAGAAAACTGTGCACATTATTAAGTAAGTGAAACTAGTTCCAAATTGACTAAATGTAACATAAAATGACTTCTTAAAGACAGATTCCTTAATATTCATGCTAATGCATTAGTAGAGCATTACCTATTACATTTTATAGTACAAGTACTGCTATTTTTCCCCTTTGAATACATTATTAAAGATACTTGTGGACTTTTTCCAAGTAGCATTTTGAATACTCATAGTGGGGGATTAAAAAGTGTGGTATTATAGAGTATTTCTTGAAAAGATCTGAATACCTTCTCCCCTCTGGCTCTTGTGTTCCATTTGTCTGGATACCTCTCAGTTAAGAAGACAGTACCTATTGTTTTATCGTTATTATTATTATTATTATTATTATTTTTTTTTATCTCAGGGACCTGCCTGATAGGCAAATGTCCAATTATAAAAGGAGAGCTAAGGTAATTTGCCTGATGAAATTTATCTCATAATGTACAATAAAGTCTGCATTGTTTTTATTAGAAACATGCAAAACATCACGGCCCTGCCCTGAAAGCTGCCAAAAGCAAACATGATAAGTTACATGTAGTTTATTTGGCCACCATATCTGTGAACTGCAGTCAGTCAGGGTTCAGACGCTTCAGAATAAGGATCAAAAACAACCTTCTCAGGTAAGTATTTAATAAGATGCAGGATTTCAGTAAAGACTCTTTTGTGTCACCTTGAAAACTGAATGATTTACTTATTTATTTACTTCTTTTTTATGTGGTTTATGTTTATACCAGAAAGAGGAAAATTTGGGAAAAGGAACGCACACTGAATGTATTAAGATAGACTGGAGAAGTCTACATTTAAACAATTTCCATAATAAGACGGGGCTATTAAATGTTGTGGCTCACCATTTAATGAAAATAGATACAGCTTACCTTTTATTATGTAGTGTAAATCATTTTCTTCAGTGAGGCTGAAAGTTTTCCATTTTTTATGTTATTTTATTTTTTTAATGTGCGCTTCATTTTAACAGGTTAATTGTGTTATTTATATTTTATAGTGAGAAATTAATATCAGGTTTCAACATTTTTATATATAGTTATTAATTTGATATTTAAAGGTCCTATCTGTACCAAGACTAATACATCGAGACAGACAACCATTCACACTCACATTCATGGCAGTTTAGAATCACCGATTATCTCCAGAGTGTTGGGGATGTTTTCCTTATTTGGTAAACATAATTTTGTCTGCCTCTGTGGTCAAAAAGGGTTGCCACAGCCGCCACTGATGGGTTTTTATGCCAGATGGCCTTCCTGATATAACCCCCAAGGAGATTTGTTTCCCCTCAGTTCTGGATGATGAATGAGGTGCATGAAAAAAAAATTGCAACCTCAAATTATCAACAAGGCCGCAATCTTGCAAGTACTAATTTAACATTTTAGTAGACTTCCATTTTCAGTTGTTACCAGGAGAATTAGATGTGAGACCATAGATCTTCCTTATTAAAGCTATGCTTAATTTATATTCACTTACCATGACTTAGTTGCCTGACTCTCAGTCACTGAATTCATTGTGCAGGAACTTTATTGATTATCTTGTTATTTTCAATAATAGCATATATTTTAGCAATTAAATAATTTGTAATAATTAACATATTCTTTGATGCCATTTCTTATCTATGCCAACGATTTTCAGCTTTATGTCTTTTAAGTCTCACCAGCTGGGTAGGTTGTCCACCCTAGTCCACTGTTGAACCCAGTATACTAATTGGCATCCTAGTAATTACTTGTTTTAAATACCAACAAAATTCAGGTCATGATCACAGCGCAGACTTTTGCTTCCTTTTGATCAACTGCTTTGTCCAGTGTTCAAAATCTTGGCATAAATTTCCTTTAATTTCTAAAAAATTGTGATTGATGAAAGTCTTTCATACTTTCGTGTCATTGCACGTTGATTCGTGTACCGCCCTGTGTAAATGCTTGGATAAATAATTTCTTTCACAACTCCAAACTATGAAAAATGCTGCAAACCAGACTGTTAACACATTCTAGCAAGCTCACATCACAGTCATTTACTACCTTTTACACTGTTTTCTAGTAGATTTTAGCATATCTTTCAAAACTCTTGTCTTCACATGCAGAGCACAACACAGCCAGATTCCAGATTATTTATCACAGCTTCCTACAAATTACACAGTTGCTTGTAGCCACTGAAGTAATGCAATATCAGGGATTGTAACATCCTTTTATTGAATTATTTAGTTAACTATGGATGTTTTAAAAATCAGTTAACAACATTTTATTAAACATGCTTTCTATTCAAAATTTAGATTTTTTTTAAACCATCAGTCTTATTTTCTTATTTATTTTATTCTTTTCTCTTGTACAGAATAAAATTAATATGTGCTGTACTGACCAATAGTACTGTTTGTCTGTGAAAAACACTTAATAAATAAACTTGCTTTACTTTAGCACAGATTTTAAACTGGATGGACGTGCCTGACACAACCCTCCCATTTAAGTAAGCTTGGGAAGGGCACTAGGAGTACATAATCTAGTTTTTGTCTTCTCCACCAATCAAACTGTGATTTTTTGTAAAGTGAATGCGTTAACCACTACACAATGGAACCACTGTTAAATATTCAGTGGGCAAAATAACTATTGAACACATCACTAGTGTTCTAACTAACAGCATCTAGAACAAGAATAGATTCATATAACCAACAAAAGATAACAGTACAGTAACAGCAAAGCAAAGCAACCCTGGGATGCAGAGCCTTGTGCAAATGTACAAGCAGCAGACAAAGACAAATCCCAAACAATAGATTTAAGTAAAACACAGCAGAAAACAAATAAAATCAAAGACTCAGCGGCACTAAGTCCTGTTGCTTTTAAATCTATTTTCCCCTGTTTAGCAGGAGTGGAGCAGTGGGAGATTTTCCCGGTGACGCAGCGGTCATGTCAGTGGGGGGATCGCTCTGTGAATTTCACATTCCCGTGTCAGCGTACTCGGTGCTTGCTCAGATCTGAAGTTCAATTTTTTTGCTGCAGAAAGAGGCTTTCTTCCGATGCGGGGAACAGCAGACGCTAATGTTTTTGTCACTTTTTCAGAGTCAAACTCAAATCAAATGTCACAGGCTCGTACATCATTGTCATGAGACACTCTCACAAAGAGAGACTTTACTTGTTGAATGGAAAAGTAATCAGATTACAAAACAAAATGAAACTTTAAAAAACATGAAATGACTGAATTTCAATCATAGAGACAAGTTTGCTCAAACATGACTGAACAGGAAAGGTCTGCAGAAGGCTTTAAGTTAAACTGAACAGCATTAATACATAAACTCCACATCTTAGAGCCCAGTAGCCAAATGGCAAGGGGCATTCATTATCAACATGTAGTTTCACAAATAAGCAGAATGATCTTGAGGCAATCAGGTGTAACAGACCTGGAGCACACTTTGAAATTGCACGTTTTGCTTTGGTAGAAAATCATGAGATATGTATTCTGTATATCCATTGTCCTGAAAATTGTCATGTATAATATTTGTTGCTACTGCCTAACCATAGAACAATTTACTGTTTAGAAGTATAAGCAAATACAAAAATGATGATAATGACACTAAGCTCCTTCTCAGGTCCTCTTCTTTCTCCTCCCCAGGCTTCATCTTCTTCAGGTTGTCCACCAACATACAACATGTCTCTTAACTCATCTTCCTCCTCCAATTTGTCCTTTGAGCCAGCGTTTTACCATTGCTCCAACTCCAATGCTGACAACATTTTATTTGCTTTTATTGTCACAAAAGGTATCCTATTAATCCCTCTTGCTGTCCTGATCATTTACTTGGGATATCAGCAATGGCGTCAACAGCACTCGTTCAAAGCCATGAGCCACTCTGACATCTTCACTTACCACCTGACTGTCATGCAGCTGGTTGGGATTTCTGGTGCTTCCTTCTACATGTTTGGATTTGCTCTCCGTTATATGGTTACAGTGGGAGCGTCTATTTCAGGAGCCTCTTTATTTGGGGAGGTCATGTTTCACCTGCTAACCTGTGTGGAGCGCTACTTGGCTATTCTTCATCCCATTATTTACTTGAAGCTAAAAGAAACAGGTGGTGTGAGAATAAGAAATAAATGCATTGGGTGTGTTTGGCTTTTTTACTTGGGGTGGATTGGTGTAATGTTTTACTATAGCCCTAATATTCCCATTATCGAATATTTCTGCTTTATATCTATCTCCTTTTTTGTTGCCTCTTTCTGCAGCATCTCTGTTCTCCATGCTTTACTTCGTCCGGGGCCAGGGGAGGTTAGTGGGCACAGGGGGCAGGTTGACCAGTCAAAAAAGAGGGCTTTCCACACCATCATGGCTATAACGGGAGTGCTATGGTTAATGTTTGTTGGCGAAGTTATTTGTCTTGCCCTGGGCTCTTCAAACCTGCTGAGCTACAGTAGTGGATGTTTCCTGTTTGTATGTGGAATATGGGTCACTTTGCCCAGCAGTTTTGTGTTACCCCTGCTCTTCCTGCACAGAGGAGGAAGAATAAAATGCAGTAGCTCCAAAAATTTTGCTATACTCTGATTATTTTTATTATTAAAAGCTGCTACACCCTGAATGAATACCACTTAAAGTCAGGCAAAATTAGATTTTCAGCTGGTGTTACATAGGAAGTAATATGAGGTTCGTTTAATATAGCATATATATAAACACATTAAACATTGTAAAATATTTAAAACAGATAAAGGTATCTTGTGGTGTTTGCTTTTATAGCAATAGTAGCTTATGGTGTGGGTGTAATTATTTGTAATTACTTTATGATAAGCTTTTGTGGATGACTATTTATGAGCCTCTGGGATTGCTAAAAAGTTTGCTCACGATTCCATGAAAATTTCTTTCAGTTTCAAGCTCTTGCAGAGACTACTTATTTCAAATTCATAAATAACATTTGCCTCAGTGCTTTATATTAAAAGGTAGACCCTACAATAATACATTCAGAGAAAAAACCCAACAATCATATGACCCCCTATGGGGAAGCACATCGGCGACAGTGGGAAGGAAAAACTCCCTTTTAACAGGAAGAAACCTCCGGCAGAACCAGGCTCAGGGAGGGGCGGGGCCATCTGCTGCGACCGGTTGAGGTGAGAGAAGGAAAACAGGATAGAAGACAGAGATTAATAACAAGTATAATTCAATGCAGAAAGGTTTTCCAAAAGGAAAGTTTTAAGCCTAATCTTAAAAGCAGAGATAGTGTCTGTCTCCCGAATCCAAACTGCAAGCTGGTTCCATAGAAGAGGGGCCTGAAGATATTCACAGCACTTCACTTGTTCCAAATGTTACAGCATTATTCCAAAATGACAGTTGCAGCTTCCACAACACCTATTTTTGGGCAGTTTCTCCTTTCTTTGCAGAACCTCTCAAGCTCATAAGGTTAGATGGGAAGTGTTGGTGCACAGACAATTTAGGTCTTTCTAGAGATCGTCAATTCAAGTCTCGGCTCCAGCTGGGCCACTGAAGGACATTCACAGAGTGGTCCTGAAGCCACTGCTTTGTTACTTTGGCTGTCCTGTTGGAAGATAAACCTTCACCCCAGTCCAGTTTCTTAACTCATTTCTGAATAGATTTTTTTTTTGTGGTATTGAAGGAGGCAACAGATGTTGACAAGTGTTGTTACCACTGGAGGGTTTGCTTGGTGTCCACCAATGTTTAGCATCTCCAGCTTAAAAAAATAAAACAGCAAAATCATAATTTTATCAACTGATTTTTTTCCAAGAATAAACAGTTGCTGTCATATTAAATATGTGTCTGTGTTTTGGGCATTTGTCAAACTTTAACTCAAAAGAATCAAAGAATGCAAAATGATCATAACATTGCTCCCTCAGCTGGTTTGAACTGAATCATGTACTTAGTATTCATGTTAATGCATTAAATTTTATAACAACTATGTGTGCCACTTTAAATACATCAGTCCAAGGATACTTTTGGAGTTTTAAAAGTAGGATTTGAATTGGAGACTTGCTATGGGGAATTTTAAATGTAGTACTATCATTCATATTTCTAAATGAGACAACAATATTTCCTTTCCATGGAGTGAGGTGCATTTTTGTCCAGTATACAATACTTAATAAGGTGTTTGTTTTGTTTTATCTCAAGGACCTTCCTCATACGCAAATGTCTATTTAGGTGATTTACCTGATGAAATCGATCTCATAATGTACGAGGTCTTGTGTGTATGAGGTCTTCATTGTTTTTACAAGAAACATGCAAAACATTACAGCCCTGCCTTTACAACTTTAACACGCAAATGTTAACAATTATGTGTCATGTATTTGGCCACTTTACCTTTGAACTGCAGTTAACAAACAGATGCTGTAGAATAAGGATTGAACCCCAGTTCCACAGGTAGGAGTTTAATGATTAGATTCCAAATTTAATACTGAACAATTTATAGTAAGAGCTTTTTTAGGTGACCTTGTAAGTGAATGGTAATTATTTTTATTACCAATGTTATTTTCATGTGGTTGATGTCTATAGACAGGAATAAAGTTAGGAAAAGGAGCGCAGGCTATATATGCAGTACATATGTTTCTTTTGAGATCAGCTGGTTCAATGAGATGGATTCAAGGTTCGAGATGTTTGAAGCCCACCATGAAAACTGCACAAACTGTAGAATAAATTAACACTGAGGCTGCATGCATCTTATATATTATTTGCTATAAGCATATTGAGGAAACATATAGTTATAGAAGTTACATAATATTACATGTGACTCTTTGTTTTGGGGGGTGTTTGTTAACCAAAGTCCCTTCCTTCACCTGGGGAGTTATTTGACACTTGCATCTAGTCCTAATTTGGATGATCAATCTTAGTGTTATTTTTATGTCTTACCAATTGCTTTGTTTCCATAATACTTATATTTTGAGAATATTTCTCTTATTTGGTAAAGGTAGTTTAGGCTCCTTCTCATTTCCCAAGATGGATCAATGTGATTTGCCACAGACTTTACACAACTCTTCTTCACATCTAGGCTCGGGATGAGCACAATAACTCAGTTTTGTTCCTCCCAGTGTTCAATCTTTCATGTGTGAGAATTATTTGTTAATGACACCACATATTTACTATTTTATTATTATAAGCCGCTATATAAAATATCTTATTTTATACAGCCAATTCAAAACCAGAAAACATCTTATTTAAAAAAACATACAACAAAGACAAGAATGAAACAAACTGGTCACTGGAACAGATCTTAACCTGAAACAAAGAGTTCTTAACAAAATTTCAAAATGGTGATATACATCTGATTCACATGTCCCTTATTTTCCCTCTTTTTTATCCTCCTCCTCCTCAGCTGTTATCCTCTACAGGCTTCCACTAGCATACAGAAGACATGTCCATCAACTCATCATCTTCCTCCATCTTATCCACCAATCCTGTATTCCACCATTGCATCACTTTCAAAGCTAACATTACTTTCTCTACCTTCATCATTACTAAATCTGTCACAGTTTTTCTTCTTACTGCATTGGTCCTTCATCTGGGACACCAACAATGGCGGCAGCATCGCTCATTCAAACACACGAGCCACTCTGATATCTTCACCTATCACCTGGCTGTAATGGAGCTCATTGGGACCTTTTCATGTCCTCTGTATCTTTGTGGATTTGCTGTCCCTTATTTGTTTACATTGGGTGCCTGTGTTATACCGTCCTTCCTCTGTGGAGAGATTATGTTTCACCTGCTAACATGTGTGGAGCGCTACCTAGCGGTTGTTCATCCCTTAATCTACCTGGGATTAAAAAAGGAGAGTGGGGTTAGGATCAGAAAAATCTGCATTGGATGTGTTTGGCTAATTACTTCTGGATGGATTGGTTTGATGGTTTGGTACAGTCCTGATTTTCCCTTTATCCATTTTTTCTGTTTTTTGGCATTCTCCTTTGTTGTTGTCTCATCCTGTAGCATCTCTGTTTCATATATTCTGCTTCGTCCAGGGCCAGGGGAAGGGAATGTTGACAGGGTTGACCAGTCAAAAAAGAGGGCTTTCCACACCATCATGGCCATAACACTAGTCTTGTTGTTAATGTTTGTTGGAGAACTGATTATTGTTACCCTGTATGCTTTAAATCTACTGGACTACGAAAGTGTGTGTTTTCTGATGCCATTTGGAATGTGGCTCAGTCTTCCCAGTAGTTTGATGTTACTCTTGCTTTTTCTACAGAGAGCAGGAAAGCTACAACTTTGTTAAATTAAAAAAAACAAAAAAACAAGCTCACCTCTTATTGTTAAAAAGGTGACCCTCTGACCACACCTATCAATGATGCTAGGGTGCACTGATGACACCCTGAGGACATTTCCATATCACACCAAGAACTTCACTAAACTGAGCTAAAGGCTGGAAAAAACAACAATTATCAGTTGTTGTTGTTGTGGCTCAGTTACACTAAAGCCAATGTAGGATGGCAACGTCCTTGTTACTAGAAAAAAAATAACATAGATGAATGTGCAGCACAGTTAACTCTAGCTGACCACTTGTAATGGTAATGGTTTCCTAGGAGGAAATATTTCCACAAAGAAATTGAGGTTCAACTCCCAGATTAGCAAAAGTATGTTAAACTACTGTTTAATTCCCCAAACAATTATAATCAGTCTATACTTATGAGCATCAATCGTCTGCAACACGTCACTTTGCAAGAGAAGTCAGTTAAGCCTCTGGTACTTATACATGCAGTCACAAAAAGTTTGGTCATGCCATGATCTCCAAATACTATTTTCCCTGGTGTGACTGTAGCATTACAGAAAAATAAATATTTTGAAATACTTTGAAAAAGACCTTAGACATGAATGTAGCATAATGAAACAACACTGCAGTTAATTTAATCAAGTAAATCTATTAATATATAACCTTCAGAAATAACTTTCTGTAGATTTAATGAAAGTAAATCAAAACTAATGAAAAGAGAAAAAATTGATAGAGAAAAATCTTCAGAGCCATCTCAGACCTCAGGGTGGACTGAGCTAAATGCAAGTCAAAATTAAGGTCAAGGGCAAAAGACCATCTTTGAAGACAAACACACAACAAATGACAAAGTACACAGAATCCAGATGCTGAATTTGACCTAGTCATCCTTTACTGTCCTGAAATCTAAAATAATTAATAATAACTATATTTCAAGAGTGGTATGGCCAGAAAAACATCAGGAAGATCAGATGGACGTTAGATTAAAAGGTAATTATGAATGAATAAAACTGAAAGATGTATATGCTACATTGAATCCGTTTATAAACATGGAATGCATGATTTGTCTTCTAGCATCAACATTCTGGAATTACACCAAATGTTCTCTGTATATTTACTGTACAATTTATTTGAAACCAAATAATAAAGATGTCAATGATTTACAGACGTTCTTGCTTTATTTAAATCACAATGGGGACCTCATTGCTTGAACTAACCCAACTGGATGACTGATCTCATGAGCTGTCAAACTGCTTGATGTGATGGGTAAATAAAGTGCAAGATAATACAAGATTTCTATCACAGTGGTATAAATACACTGAAGGTTGAGAAGGTGTGGATTCACTGACTGCATACAGACTCTTCGACCAGTGAACCTAAACAATGGCAAGGCTCTTAGCTTAGTCCAAGAAGACTGACTCGTGAAAAATTGCCATTTAGAGTCTGTGGCCTTGAGAAAACCAAATGAGCTGTTGACTACCGCTAAGAGCCCAGACGGTCTTTGAGTTTAGATTTGATGCTAACAGTTAATATCTACAATGCGCATCAGTTGTTAATCCCTAAGGAAATTTTGTGGTTACAGTTGCTCCAAGATAATAAGAATAGTAACAGACTAAACTCAATTATATAACATAATATTTCCATCCCCTCAACATCAATGGCCTGGCGGATCAGTTTACTGAGTCTGTTGGCTTCTGTGACCCTCAACCTGCTGCTGCAGCATGCAACAGCACAGAGGATAGCACTGGCCACAACAATCCTGAGCATTAATAGATGTTAAAAGATGTTAACACAACAGGATAAACTGAACTAAGAGCTGAAGTCAAAACAAAACACACCTCGAACATGATGAAATAACCATGAACCTAAGAATCACGATTAATATTCAAAAACAAACAGCATAATGTCCAGAACCAGACAACTGAGAGGATGAGTGTGTCAAATCCTTAGTTTAAAGTTTTTCTTATATGTTGTGTTTCAAAATATGTTTTCACACTTTTAGTCACTGTATCAATGTCCCAGACCCTTCGGGAGTTCTGTTTTTTTCAACAATATTGTGCACAGGTCACTTTATTTCACATTTGTATGAGTTGTGAACATTTTTTGTAACATTGGGAAGATGCACCTTTGATCCCGTCTTTCAACTTCACCATATGATTCAGATTATTCTGTAGTATCCAGACCAACCGGAACAGAATAAGCACCCAACTGAATACTTTATGGAGTAGATAGGACTAGTTTCAGCTTGACTGGCTGCAGTATTAGATCAATGTATGCACGTGGATCAAACATTGAAAAAAACAAAACAAAGATGGCCACGTCCAGACGCCTTCCTGACCGCTCCGCTCCGACTATCCACTTTTCTTGTTTTTTACTTATTTTTTGCTCTGGTTTACATCCCAAAATCCTCTAGTCTTATAGTATACGACAGCGGATCACTTGTAAACATCGGTGCCAAGGTTGCACATCTAATCTTGGACACTTTTAAACCTGACCCTTCCTGGCCACCAGAGATTCTACGCGGCGCGGAGAACAAAGGACGGGCCGCTCATCCGAGGCGCAGAACAAGGAAGCGCCGGGGAAAACGCGCTGGTATTAGGAACAGACTGAGACAGCAGGCGCATCGCGCACCACTGCCCAGTATCCTACTGGCCAATGTACAATCCATGGAGAACAAGCTCGATGACCTAAGAGCAAGGGTCACCTTCCAACGTGACATGAGGGACTGCAACATTCTGTGCTTCACGGAGACATGGCTGACCCCCACCGTGCCGGACCAGGCCGTAACTCCGTCGGATTCATTCTTTGTGCTCCGCGCGGACAGAACGGCAGAGTCGAACAAAACCAAAGGTGGAGGAGTGTGTTTCATGATAAACAGAAAGTGGTGTGATGCCAGGAGCATTTCTACTCTCTCCAGCGGCTGCTCGCCACATCTGGAGTTCCTGAGCATTAAGTGCCGCCCTTTCTATCTGCCCCGTGAGTTCACCTCAGTCATCGTCACGGCGGTCTACATCCCACCCCAAGCGGACACAGGTATGGCTTTGTCCGAATTACATGATGTGCTGAGCTCGCTTCAAAACAAGGACCCGGGCGCAGCCCTCATTGTAGCAGGAGACTTTAACAAAGCGAACCTCAGACAAGTCATGCCAAACTTTTACCAGCATGTCTCGTGTCCAACGAGAGAGGATCGGATTTTGGATCACTGCTACACGCCATACAAACAGGGCTACAAAGCTGTCTCACACCCGGCTTTTGGGAAGTCTGACCACAACGCCATCTTCCTCATTCCCCAGTATAAACAAAGCATACGGAGGGAAGACGTGACCAAGAGGGAGGTAAAACGGTGGACTGCCCAATCAGAAGCTACGCTACAGGACGCACTCAACGACGTAGACTGGGACATGTTCAGAGCATGCGCAGTCGACATCAACGAGTTTACGGAAGTAGCAGTATGCTTCGTCAATATGCTAGCGGAGGAGATTATCCCCACTGCGAGAGTCACCACATTCCCAAACCAGAAACCGTGGATGGACAGATCGATCCGCACTGCAGTAAACGCCAGGACCGCCTCCTACAACGCGGGTCTCGCCACTGGCGATATGAGCGCCTACAAAGCGGCCTCATACGGCGTGCGGCGCGCGGTGAGAGATGCCAAACGCCGGTACCGGGAACGTGTGGAGTCCCGCTTCCACCAGGGCGACACACGGAGTATGTGGCACGGACTACGCACCATTACGGACTACAAAGCCAGGGACACTGCGCCGATCAACGCCGACTCTGCATTCACCAACGAGCTGAATCAGTTCTACGCCCGTTTCGAGGTTAGCCAGGCGGCTAATGCTATCTACCGCCTGACTACCGAGGATAGTGACGTCATCAGCGAGAGACCGGTGACCAGCATCGCGGAGCATGACGTCCGAGCGGCACTGAGGAGAGTGAACACAAGGAAAGCGGCGGGGCCAGACGGCATCACCGGACGTCTGCTGCGCTGCTGTGCTGACCAGCTAGCAGGTGTGTTCACTTACATCTTCAACGAGTCCCTGGCGAAGTCTGTGGTCCCCACATGCTTCAAAAGATCCACCATCATCCCTGTGCCCAAGAACAGCAAACCCTCATCCCTGAACGATTACCGGCCAGTTGCACTGACCTCGGTAGTAATGAAGGTGTTTGAGAGGCTGCTGAAGAACATCATCTCCTCCTCCACCCCAGACACCACAGATCCGCTGCAGTTCGCCTACAGATCCAACAGATCCACAGAGGATGCCATCGCCCACGTCCTACACACCACTCTCAGCCACGTGGACAAGAAACAGGGTAACTATGTGCGAATGCTGTTTGTTGATTACAGTTCAGCGTTTAACACAATAGTCCCCGGAAGACTGTTCACAAAGCTGAGGGATCTGGGACTTAACAGCCGTCTGTGTGCATGGGTGTTGGACTTCCTCACTGGCAGAACTCAGGTGGTGAGGGTGGGCAGGTGCTTCTCCAACAGCATCACCATCAACACAGGAGCACCTCAGGGATGTGTCCTCTCGCCACTGCTCTACTCCCTCTACACTTCAGACTGTGTGGCCACCCATGGCTCCAACACCATTGTGAAGTTTGCTGACGACACAGTGGTGTTGGGTGCCATCTCCAACAACGATGAGGCGGCCTACATGGATGAAGTGAAGAATCTGGCATCGTGGTGCCAGGACAACCACCTCCAGCTGAACGTCAGCAAGACCAAGGAGCTGGTGGTGGACTTCAGAAGGGGTCAGGACAGAGACTACAAGCCCATTATCATCAATGGAGCTCCAGTGGAGAGGGTGCAGTCCTTCAAGTATCTTGGTGTCCACATCTCCTCAGACCTGACATGGGCTGCCCACATTCAGGTCCAGACCAAAAAGGCTAGGCAGCGCCTGTATCACCTACGACAACTGAGGAAGTTCAGGGTCTCTCCAAAGATCCTCAGGATTTTCTATACAGGCGCTGTGGAGAGCATCCTCACACAGAACATGACATCGTGGTTTGGGAACAGCTGTGTGAAGGACCAAAAAGCTCTCCAGAGAGTGATCCGTACAGCAGAACGCTGCTGCAGGATTGCTCTCCCCAGGCCCGGCCCTAACCAATCTGGCGCCCTAGGCAAGATTTTAGGTGGCGCCCCCCTACATCGGCAGTGTAGTGTATGTACTCACAAGAAACCGAATAGCTTTGTCTTTGACCTTTTTTTTTTTTTACTTAAAGAAAGCAAATTCACAATCAGAATAATTAACAAGATAAAAAAAGATATGAATAAATAAATGAATACAAAAAATAAAAAATGAATATATGAAATACAATAAATTTTACATACATAAACACAATAAAACGTGTCAACAAGTTGGATAAAATAAATTAAAAATACAATATAAATAAGGCAACAGGAAGACCGCTTGATGCTGCTGCATCATGGCTGGGTTGTGCTGCTGATGCTGCATCACTGGTGGGTTGTGCTGCTGAAGTGGAGGCAGCAGCGGTAGATGTGGTAGATGGCCCAGGGGTGGGATTTAGAAACTTCAACAGTGCATCTGAAGAGAGGAGTATGTGACACCACTGAGTATTAAAGTCTAATAATAAAAACATATGATTCCAGGAATAAAATGAAATGATATAATATAAATGAAAAACCAAAGAGATATATGTATGATGTTAACTCTTATGCAAATTAGATTAGATTCAATTTATTGTCATCATTACAGTGAAATGCTGAATAGCAGAATGCAAAGTAAAAGTATAATATCATATGAGAATGTTATGTTATGATTATCTTTGACCGAATCACAGCAGTGCTCATATTAAAAAACAGCATTCCCTCTCATGTGATATTGCTTAATTAACATTAATGATGTGCACTTTAACAACTAGGCTTACAACTATAATATATACAGGGGTGGAAAAGTGACTATTACCTGCAGGGTAAACGTTAGCTAACCAGAAGGCAATAACAATGTAAACAAAAAACACCTGCTTAAAAGATGAATACAAATGAGGAATGGTGGGAAAGGTGGGAGTACTGTAATTACCTAACGTTACATTATTATTTTCCATAACAATTTAGCCCCCTCCACAATATTAACTGACGTTAAAACAGTTAACTAGCTATTTATTGATTAGCAATTAGCGAATCATGTAACATTAGCTTAATCCTAAAAATTTAGGTTACTATCACATTCAGACAAATAATTTCATGTAGGCTAACGTTACCTACCTCTGTCTTTTTCTCGTTTCTCCTCCTCTTCTTCTCTCTTTTTTCTTCCCTGGGCACCTGACAGTTTTGGCCTTTTTGACATCTTGTGTTGATTTTTTGATGTGGTGACGTCCAAAAGGAACCACGATACGGGAAGGGAGGGGGCGCACCGTGCGGGGAGGGGGGGCATAATATTGTAACAAATAATGTTTCTAGCGTAATGTTGTAACAAATAATGTTTCTATTAAATAAGCTTTACTTTGCATTTTAATTAACGTGGGATTATTTTTTGTATTTAGAAATAATAGTACCAACTTTTTTTTTTTTTTCAACATTTATGGCACTGGCGTGGCGCCCCCTGATGGACGGCGCCCTTAGCATTTGCCTATACGGCCTATGCCACGGGCCGGCCCTGGCTCTCCCCCCGCTTCAGGACACCTACACCAGGAGATGCCGGACTAGAGCAGCGCAGATACTGAAGGACCCGTCCCATCCTGGAACAAACTGTTCCAACTTCTGCAATCTGGTAGAAGGTTCCGCATCTTCCGGGCAAGGACAGAGAGACTCAAGAGGAGCTTCTATCCCCAAGCCATCCGTGCCCTAAACACACACACCCGCCCTCTCACATCATCTATAATTGACTGAGACAGGACTCTTCCAGACACTAAACCAAGGCACAATGTACATTTCAATTCCTTTAATTTTAAATATGTTTATATTGTCTATCCTGTAAAATAGTCAGATGTCTATTAATGTACAGAATTCACCTGCTTGCTGCTACTACTGCACATTCACCCAGTGTATATACTATATATATATATATATAATGTTTTTCCTCTACACCCCCCCCCCCCCCCCAATTTTTTTTGCACATGTCGAGGAGCGTGTCAGGCTACATTTCACTGTGTGTTATACTTGTATAACTATGCATGTGACAAATAAAGAACCTTGAACCTTGAACCATTGAATACTGTAGTAATGCTTTTCTCTCCCAGAGACCTTCTACCAGAGACAAAAACAGCAATTCGTCTGCTTCAATTTACCACGAAAAGCAACACAACATCTTTTTTTTTACAGGAAGCATCCAACTCTCAACACAGTCCTGCTCTCACAAGTTCATTATGCAAACATTATAAATGGCACGTATTGTATTTGATCACTTTATCTGTGAGCAGTGAGGGTTCAGGTGCTCCAGAAGAACAAGAAAAAACAAGTTCTCAGGTGGGTGTTAATAAAACAATGATGAATTCATTTATTTTTTGGGTCAAACCTTGAATGTTTTTCTAACTAAATGACAATTAGGTTATGATTCTTTTCATGCCAAGCATAACATTAAAAGCATATACATTTGTAGCTTATTTGTTTTTATTATTATCTACACAAATAAGTGAATTCTGTATTATTTCACAGGCCTTTATCTAGAGAGATTAAAATCTTTAAAGCAATTAGAAAGAATGTAGGCTTGAGGCACTCACACAGGCTTCACTTTTCACACCTTACAAGCTGAGAGTTTTTTTCTATTGATGGCACACATCCTCAGATACCAAAGAACAAAATATGTTGTTTTGCAATGACTTCCAAGACAATACACATGCAATGAGTTTTTTCATGTTTGCACTTCTAGCACCTCTAAAGACTAAATTCACATTTGGACTACTAGACGGCAAGCTTAAAGGGATGCAGACCGCCCATACTTGAAATACAAATATAATATTCTGGCATTAAATGTATGCATGCTATTTTATGTAATATAGCATATTTGCAGTGTGTGGATTTGGGAAGTTTATCTGCTAATATGATTTAAAAGATAAGTACTTGTTGAAAAAATACCACAATGATGAAGCACATCTGATTCTAATGGCCCTCTTCTTCCATCCTGTTCAGGCTTCCAAAGTCAGACAAACGATGCTGACCAACTAATCAGAATCAGAATCAGAATCAGAATACTTTATTGATCCCTGGGGGAAATTATTTTTTGTTACAGTGCTCCATTTTAAACCAACATTAAGACAAGATGGAGCACTGTAACAAAAAATAATTTCCCCCAGGGATCAAACTACTCTTCTTTCTCCAACTTATCCGTGAATTCTGAGTCCTACCAATGTCCTGCCGACAAATTTATCATTCTTATCTCTGCTTTCATTATCACCAAATCAGTCCTTATTTTTCCTTTTGCTGTATTTGTCCTTTATCAGGGATATCAGCGATGGCAGCAGCGCTCCATCAAAAACGTGAGCAATGCTGACATCTTCACCTACCACCTGACTCTAATGGAACTCATTGGGACCTTTTGGTGTCCCTTGTATCTTTGTGGATTTGCTGTCCCTTATTTGTTTACATTGGGTATCTATGTTGTATCATCCTTCGTGTGTGGAGAGGTTGTATTTTACCTACTAACTTGTGTGGAGTGCTACATAGCTGTTGTCCATCCCATAACCTACTTGGCAATAAAAACTACAGGTTGGACAAGGATCAGAAATATTTGCATTGGGTGTGTTTGGCTATTTAGCTTTGGGTGGGTTGGTTTAATGTTTTTATATGCCCCAGATACTCCCACAATCCATTTCTTCTGCTTTATGATGTTCTGTTTTATTGTTGTCTCTTTCTGCAGCATCTCTGTTCTCTGTGTTTTGATTCGTCCAGGTCCGGGAGAGGTGGGTGGGGATAGGAAACGGGTTGACCAGTCAAAAAGAAAGTCTTTCCATACTGTGATGGCCATAACAGCAGTGCTGTGGTTTATTTTTGTTGGGGACATTATTTGTGCTGCCGTGAAATCTTCTGCACCACAAGGCTACTATAAGTGCCTGCTACTGCCCATTGGATTGTGGCTGACTCTGCCAAGTAGTTTTGTGTTACCCCTGCTGTTTTTGTACAGGGCAGGAAAACTAACTTGTTGTTGACTTTTTCATTTTTATTTCATTTTTTTGTTTTTGTTTTACAGAATTTCATCACAACCCATTTAAATATTACTGACATTTATAAAGGCCAATTAGCCATAATGGAATAATTATCATAACCATTATTGAATATGCAAGTAAAAAAGAAAGAAAGACTTTTTAATCTGATTAAAGCATTATGACAAATATACTGCCAATTCTGGTATTCCACCAATGCCTAGCAGGCATTTGCCATGGATTCATTTATTCTTCTATTTTTTTCCCTATTTAGATTAATAATAATAATAATAATGGATACTTTATTGATCCCCATGGGGAAATTACTTGTTTTTCTCTGCATTTGACCCATTCACTCAGTGAAGCAGTGGGCAGCCCACTAAGCAGGCGCCCGGGGAGCAGTGTGTAGGGACGGTACCTTGCTCAGGGGTACCTCAGGGTAGCCGTTAAGTGGATTCGAACCGCCGACCTTCCGATCATGGGGCGACCACTTTACCTACTGAGCTATCCCTGCCCTATTGCCCTAGATTGTCAGGGTTCCTGGGTCACTGACCCAGTGTTTTCAGTTTGTTCATGTTCACTGTTTATTTTCCATATGTTTCCTGTCATAGTGTGTTAGCCATGTGTCTATATGCATTGTATCTAGTTCTACTTCCTGTGTTATTAGTTAGATTAAGTTTATCTGTGTACTTACCAGTCTATCATCATCATCATTAGCCCATGTATTTAAGTCCTCAGTTTCCCTCAGTTCCTTGTCTTGTCATCATCAGTCCTGCGTGTGCATTTTCCAGTGCAGTTAGTCAGCCATTCAGTCTTTCAGTCAGTTTAAGTCCATCTGTTATGTTCTGTTAATCCTGCCTTTACAATAAAACTGTCCACATCCTTCACCAACCTGTGAGTCCTGCATTTGGGTCCTCTCTTCCTTCTCTCCACACCGTGACACCCTGACATCGATCTGTTGTGTTCTCGGTGTGTTCTTTAAATATTTCTTAAGCGGTAATATATATATATATATATGGTATCTTTTGAAAAGAAAGAAAATGTTTGGATCAAATTTTATTTTTCTGTTATATTTATGATTTGCTGTGATTTGCTTATGAAAATATTTTATCCACAAGTAGAGTTACAAATGAAAACACATGACTTGTGCACAAGCCGAGAGGTGACCTACATGTAGGGTTTAATTTGAATGCATGCCTCTGTGCCTATGAGTTTTTTGAATGCTTTTAAATGTTCATCTTAATGGGTTAACTAAATGATCCTTAACAGTGCTATGATAGTGTCAGCAATGCAAATTGTTGAGTGAATAAGTCATGCAAATAGGAAATTTATTTTGTGTGAAATTAAAATATGTGTGTATTATGTAATAGCATAATATATGTTATGATACAATCGCTATAATTATGCCATAAATGTTCTGATAATTTACTGTTTGTGTTTTCTTTTACAACTTGAGAGATGATTTATTCTGGTTAATCAAACGCCCATGCTCCCTTAAATGCAATCTAACCTCCAACCTTAAAATGTGTCCCCCCCCCCAAAAAACCCAATATATAGCCACAATTTATATAAAAATAAAATAGATATAAATATATCTATTTTATTTTATATATATATAAAATACATGACAAATACCTGACTTGATCACCCCAAAACCAACATCCTGAGACTTTATGCTAAGTGGTGGAAAGAAGGCTGAGGACTCGTGAGTGTCAGAACCACCGTCCAAGATGAAAAAACAAAGATCCATGAATACATAAGGAAGATAGCCACAACTGATCATGTGGTTAGCAAATACCTGGGCAGCAGAAACCTGTGAAAGAAGAGGAGCAAGAAGAGGATCCATCATGGAAGGACAGGCCCCTGCATGGTATGTACATCCGGAAGATAGAGGAAGTGGCTGACATCTATAAATCCTACCAATGCCTGGACAAAGCTGGACTGAAAGACAAAGGCACTAATCATGGCAGCAGAGGAACAAGCTCTAAGTACAAGATCCATAGAGGCTGGAGTCTATCAGACCAGACAAGACCCCAGGTGCAGGCTGTGTAAAGATGTTCCTGAGACAATGGATTGTCGGAGCAGTACGGCTACCGTATTCAGAAGCCTTGAGGAGTAATCCAGGTCCAAAACTCCACTTCAGGTCCCAAAGTCAAACGAACACTACGGCATTACTGAGAGTTAAAAACTGTCTAAATTCCTTCATCTTTAATAAAATGATCAGTGTTGCTGCTTTACCAGGTGTAACAATTAAGTTTAACATTCAGGCATCCATGAAAACCAAAGCTGGAGGATGAATACTAACTTTTTTCCACTTGATAAAAGTTAACGTGAGGGTTCCCGATGGTTAGGGACAAATGCAATGGCATGGCAGGATGCTGTAAATGGACCAAACTTGAGTCAGGTCAACTGAGATAATCCATCCACAATACAAGGTTAATCATTAATATACTGCAACAACATGGGAATAGAGCAGCTGCGAGACATTAATGAATCAATGGTAAGGAAGTGGAGGAAGCAAGAAGAATGAGTTAAGTAAAGTTTGACTTATCTGACTGTTTTGTTTTCCTTAACGCGCCTTATAACCCGAAAAATACGGTCTGTAAAAATCTAAATCTTGGGCCCATAAAAGAGGTTGAAGTAAGAGAACTCTATTCAAAGACTGGCAACAAATCAACTCTAACTCAAATAAACAGACTTACCTAAATAAGGCAGAAATGAAAATAGTTGCTGATCAGCCTACAGTGACACAAAAACATGTGGCAAAGATATTGAGTAATATCTCATTTATTCTGTTTAAAAATTGTTCTATCAACTCAAATTCTTACTCTCAGGAGTTAAACACAGTCATTCCAATTGACACATATCAAAAACTATTCACATCATCAATAATGATAAATGTAACTGTTAAACTAATTGTAAAAAAAAAAGTCATCCGTGCTTTGAATGTAAATTTGTAGTAGGAAAGCAGCCACACCCGTGTGCTGGCCAATGTGGTAGGAGTTAATTTTAATACATTCATCTTTAGCCTTGTTCATTTGAATCCTTCTATATATCCTCTCAGTCATTGGAGCGACTTAATGAACCATGCAATTTCTACATTATTATTTACAGTGTAAAATCTAAAAGCTGGTTATCAATCAGTTAGATCAGAGTTACTGAAATACTGCATTTTTTCATGAAAATTTAAGCTGTTTAAAATTATTTTAAAAAGTTGCAAGATTGTGTATTAAAGTGTCAACAGGGATGATTGCGGTTTTATTCAAAACACAATCGCACTCCACAATCAAAGCACATTTCTCAGCTGTACTTTAAACACACACACACACACACACACACACACACACACACACACACACACACACACACACACACAGCTAAACCACAGATTCACATTGAGGTATATCTAGATCAGATATCCATAAACAACATTCAGACACTTCAGAGACGCGGAACAAGAACAATTTCTGCTGAGGTACCTTTTTAAAAAAAACAAACATTTTAATGTTTTCTTTGGGGAACTTTGTAGATTAAAGATCATGTTAATCCTTGTGCTAATTAACTATGTTTAATACTGTTGGAATTTCATGCTTCGCAAAGACATAATAGTGTTAGTATGAAAAAAAATGTTGCTACATGGGTTTTTCAAATGTTATCATATTTAAAGGAAAATCATGCACACAAAGCATACTAAATTATACTAAAGCAACATAGATGGATTAAAAGCAGTACATAAAAAGTGCCCAAATTTGATTTTGGGGATAAAGGTTTTTTTCAGCCTTTGTTTCTGAAGTAGAGTCATTGCATCCTATGTGTTTTTCTTAATGGAAGAAGATGTGGATGGAGCACTTTGTTCTATAAACTTCAACAAAGTGTTTACGTTTATAGAACAGGCGACTGTTGTGTTTTGGTGATGTATAAATAAATTTGAATTGAATGTTAGCAACATATTTGCATTACCTCTCTTGTGACATTAATTTGTACAAGACTCTCTACATTTCATTAGGGATTCCACTTTGAGATCCATGGTTACAAAAATAACCTTTAATTCCACCACTTCCAGTGATTCAGCTACCTCAGCAGCAGCATGAGAGAGAATATATATCACAGCTATTTTCTATTGTATGTTGCCATTTTAGCTGCACCCCTGGTGAAAAACTGAAAATTGCTGTTGAGGTACTTTTATGTATTTCAAATAGAATCATTATTTTCTTGGTTATCCGATTCCAAGACTTGGGCAACCAGTTTACAAATTAGCTAAATTATATGAGTCCAAAGGTAATTAAACTATTTTCTCTTTTTAACATCCTAATTGTTTTCTGTACTTCCTTTTCCCCTTCAGCCCGACATGTATTTAGATATGACCATCAATTCTTCATCGTTCGCTGCAGTCCCCTTCATTCCTACAAAGCTCACAAACTCCAATTCCACCGTGATTCAGTGTTACCGATCCAAAGTGAGCATTTTAGTCTTCATCGCATCTTACATCGCCTTCTTCCTCCTCCTTCCTGTATGCATCCTTGTTCTCTTTCTGGGATATCAACAATGGAAAAAACAGCACTCTACTTCCAGGGCTGCAGTCAGTCACTCTGATGCCTTCCTCCACCACTCCTTAGCCATGGAGTTGGCTTCATTCCTGGCAGTCACTCTTTCATTTTGTGGTGGCTATTTAAACTTTGAAGAGATGAAGTTTCTGGGGCTCAATGTTTGGTATGTCACTTGGCTAGGACAGGCTCTGTTCCAATTCCTCACATGTGTGGACAGATACCTTGCTGTTGTTAAACCCATCACCTATCGAAGACTGAAGCAGGCAGATTGTGTCAGGATGAGAAATATGATCATTGGCTGTGTCTGGTTACTGAGCTTTGGATGGCTGTCTGTGTTTTATCTAACTGTCTTTAGTGTCCAATTAATTTTGCACTTCTGTGTTATGACTTTCTTTATAATTAGCTTTTCTTTTTGTAGCATTTCTGTTCTCTATGCCCTCAAGCGCCCAGGCCCAGGGGAAGTAGGCGGGAGCAGAGAGCGAGTTGACCAGTCAAAGCTGAAGGCTTGGTACACCATCATGGCTATAATGGGGACACTATTGTTCAGGATCGGAGGCAATCTGATAAGCACTATCATCTACAATTTAAGGCTGTTGGGGCCAAGTGAAAATTGTGTGATGTATATGTGTGATATCTGGTTTTCAGTGCCCAGCAATCTGGTGCTACCTTTGCTGTTTTTGCACCGAACAGGAAAGCTGCAATGCTATAAAAAACCAACTAAATCAAAGTAAGAAGAAAACTAAATTCAAACATGTAAAAACAAGTAGAGGAATCTTTGGCAGTAAACTGAAGAGTTAAGATGGACACATATAAAACGGAATGATCTGCATACAAATACACCACAACAGCCTGCATGCCACTGAGTGGCCAATCAATGATGCCACTGAGTGGCCAATCAATGGTGTCACTTGAAGAGTCATGCGAATTACTTCTTTCCAAAAAAACAAACCACTTTTGGAAACTGGCAATGAGGGCAATGGGTACACAAAAACCAAGACCATGGTTTCTGAGTCTGACAAAAAACCATAGAGCAGGGGTCTCAAACCTAAACAGCTGTGGGCCACTGCGGGCACTGTCATCTCACTGGGGAGTGTTCAAGTAGTACAGAAAAAAAACAACAACCAAACAAGAAAACACCCACAAATATTTCTGCAAATGTAGTGTTTTTTTTTTTTTTAATATTTCAAGTATTTTGTAATAAGACAAAACTGCAAATGGCAGTGCAAATCTTTTTTTCCTCACTCTTTACTTACTGAAGCCTTTCAGTGAACTAACAAATAAACAAATTGGTACTGTCTCCCTGGCCAGACACATGGCAGCACTTAATAATTCATTGGATTAATTAATTTTAACTTGGAAGTATGTGTATTTAAATTTATTTATGGAGTAGTTTAGACATACTTGGGCTGTAAAATATGTTCATCTGGAAGGAAAATCTTTGCAGAAATTTAGTCTAAAACTTTAATCTCAACTGTGCTGGTTGACGTATCAGGAATACATTTTAATACAAACTTCTTAGATTATGGATGAACTGAAATATTCACTGAGTGGCAAGCAGTCTGCTGTGGTGTATTTGTAATTGCTAAACAGGTAACAATATTGTAAATTCTTAATGACTGGTTTCATCAGACCTATTTAAATAGCGGATAGATATTTAAATAGATTCAGTTTGAAGAAAAGGCATTTGAAATTATACGTGAAGATCTATCATAGTGTATATTGTAAGATACTGTAATTCAACAAAACAAATTTCTGGTAAAATGATTGGATTTCAATAAAGTAAAAACACGTGTGATCATTCATTTTATGTTTTTCCTTTCTTTCTATTTCTTTGAATCCCAACAGAGCTAATTGGTGATTTGTTGAAACATTCTCCATTTTTTGGTGCACCTTACACTGTTCAAACTCTACTGAGGGAATCATGGAGTGGTTCTTATGGTGATGCCTTCTTGTGTGGAGTTTTCAGGTTCTCCACTTGCCAGCATGGATTTTCTCTGGGTATTCCAGCTTCCGACGGAGAGTCTCTGGCACCCGCATCTGATGATGTAAGATTAGATGGTCTCTGTAGCTGAAAGCTGTGTACAACTGGAATATGATATATGACCCATCAAACACCACCACCAAACAATCTAAAAATCAAACTAAAGTTAAGTAAAATACGAAAAAAAAAAAGCAAAAAAAGCTGATAAAACTAACGTGTTGCTCTACTACAGCACCAGCTTGTTTTGTTTGTTTGGTAGTTTTCTCCTGAAAGTTAATCTTCGCCTTGGTTTATTATTAAGGGAGAACCTGAAAACTCCTCACAGGAGGACATCAGCTGGCAGGATCCCAGCATCCACTTTCTGTACTATTTAATGTCAGCCTGTAGTTTGGATCAAAACTTTAACTCAGTCTGTAAAATCTTGCCATCTTTTAGAAAAGACTGCAATTTGGTAAACCTGTCCATGGCCACAAAGCATATAACAAACATCTGATGACTTTGCTAATCTCCTGACTTTTCCTCTAGCACCATGCAGGAATAAACTAAGGAAGTGATGTAAAAAAATATCAAAGTAAAATGTTTTCTTTTCTTTTTCTTTGTAATTAACAAGTGTTGCAGTTAAGATTTGCATAAACTGCTAAATATTTAACAAACTGGGGCAGAGGTTCACAACCTTGTACCTGGTTGATGCAGGGCTGCCCTTTGTCGCCAGTTTTATTCACCTTTTTTGGACACAATGGAATGATTCATATTTCCACCCTCACCTGTTGTCCTGTGCTGTGGGTAGTGATCAAAACTATAACTTCAAAGATGCAAGGAGAAAGTCAACCTCTCAATTTTTAATGTGAGGCTTAAAGCTTTCCTTTTTGATAAAGCATCTTCAATATTTACAGCTGGATCAGGTGACCCTGAGTCATTCCTGTGTTTTGCTGTAATAGGCCTAGGCTGCTGAAGGCTTCACATGATGCATTGTGAAAATGTGAAAAGTGTTTTTACATTTTCTTTGTACAATGCCAGTGGAGGTAATTGCTGTTTCATTCAAATATTAGTGCTCCTGGAAATGTAACCTGACCTCCTTCAATAACCCCTGCAACAATTTGAAGATTTGCCTGTTGTAATATGACCAGCGTAGACAAGAGTCATGCACATACAAATATAATGAGCAACACATACCTAAATCAGTGATTTACATGGAGATGTATTTTGACCACATCCAAGTGATCAGCAGTCAAAGAGTCGACAATCAGAGAGAAGCCAACTGCGGTATTTCTAATTTTGTTGTTAATGTTTTTCTTTATTTAATAAAATGTTGATAATTTATATGCTTTTAATTTATAGGAAAAAACATGCAACATTTTTCCCATATATTTGCTGCATTATTTGGTAATAATGTGAAACGCCCCCTTGTAAGATAAATATTGTTTCAGAAACTTGTTGTTTCTGGTTTTGTTTTTTTAACTGTTATGGATCTTTCTCACCACTGCACTGTTATACGAGTGTCACTTGCTTATCGATTACTTTGTTAACTTGACACTAAAATCCTCAAATTCAGTGAAAAACAGTTCTACAGTTCTTTACATGAAAATAACAGTCAGATCAAGATTTCAAAACTTCTGCATTTTTGGCGCCAATAAGAGAAAAAGTAATTTCAGTACAACCAGGAGGTTAAACTGGACCGGAGCTTTACAAACCAGGTTTCTAGACCCAATAAATAAGTGACTTTACTTTTCATTTCTCTCATACCTTATCATGCGTACACATGTGCAAAGGTGCAACTGCCATATTTATTTTTAGCATTCAGCCATCTGATACTGTAAGGCACAGTTACTCCAAGAAAAACATTAAAAACATTAAAAACAAAAAAGTAAGAGACCCTGAAAGAAAGATGAGAAATTGTTTTTAAAGTTAAAGACTGTACGTCAAGTAAAAGTTGATTAACCAAAAATGTAAAGCTTATTGTTTTTAGTGCTGTTGAAGTGTTTTTCCCACTTCCTTTTCTTTTCTTAATTTTTTTACAAACTGATCAAAACATTTTTTATGTAATTGAAAAAGTTACACTGAACACAGATACACTTGAAACTAGTCAGTTTTGCACTATTGTTGTACAGTTCAATGGATGCAGAGCAGTATGTCACATTTTATAGTCACAAGTAGTTAGTTGTTAATTTAAATGCTTATATATCGCAGAAAACAGTTGGCTAAATCTCCAAAAGCTCACGTGATCACAGCTTGTCCCCAAATAAATATATAAATTCAAAATTTTTATGTATGAAGTGCATACATGAAAATCTACTAAAGATCCTAATACAAATGATTGTGTGACTTGATGCTGCTGCATCACTGCAGTGAATCTACCAACCCACACTTTAAACCCAACTTATTGCAATTAGTCAGAGACTCTGGCGCCATCGAAGCTGCTCTAAAAATACTCAACCAAACTGACACTAAACCAAATATACAAAAAGAAATACTGAAGAATCCATTTTATTCACTGTGGTACCACCAAGGGAATCTAAAATGATCTAAACATCAAACTCACTGTAAATAACTTTAAACAACAGTGAGTTGTCTCAGATTGATGGCATGGTCATTTACCATAATAGATATACATAAACTGTGAGTCTGACAAGTGTGGCTAACGGAAAATAATCTAAACCTTTTCTTTCTTTCTTTCTTTTTTTATCTTTTTTTTATTTTGTTATGAGACAGTAGAGGGGCGACCTCTCAGTTCAAATGTATGTGATATCAGATTCTCAACTCTCTTCATCAACAATCTAAACAAATATTTTTCTTACGAGTTTATAAGATTTGTTTACTCATATCAGATGGAACGAAAAAATAAACACAAGCAGATCGGCTGACAGGGACCGTCTGACCATGACAACAGGATGTGTATTATGGTGCCTGTTAAAGTCCAAAATGACATTGAAGAAGTTAAGTTTTTACTAATGACTGAACTGGCTATCTCCTCTCCTGTCACATTTGTTATAAAGCATCAGGAAGCATTCAGACTGCAGTTTCTCAATGTTATTTCACTGTTCAGTAAGAAACTTTGTTGGCTATCCACAATCTATACCATTGATGTCTAAAATAAAAACTAATTGGCTCAGTGGGTTACTGTGATTATTATTAGTTTTAGTGGTTTAAAATATTCTTTCCAAGACCTACCATAATATTTGTTTACCCTCCTTCCCATCTCTTCACAGGTCTCTGTGAATTTGAATATGTCATCCAACTCCTTATCTTTTCCCCGCATCTCCATTCCTCATCATCATCATCCTTTAACTCCTCAATCCCTTCTATTGTGACTCCATGTTTCACATCCAAAGAAAGTATTGTTGTTTTTGTTGCTGTCTCCATCACCTATCTCCTCCTCTTCCTTCCCCTCTTCATCCTTGTTCTCTACTTTGGATATCAACAATTCAGGCAACAACACTCCACTTCCACATCAACGACCCACACTGAAAAAAATAATCAGTGGGATAAACATAAAAAAATTATTGTAAGCGGTTGCACGAAATTAAGTTATGTTTGGTTAACCTTAGTTTTTTATGTTATACCTGCACACATTTTTCTGGTAACACGAACATGACTTTTTTATGTTGTTGTTATGTTTTTCATTCCGGTCAAATATTTATAGAAACCACTTGTTTATCAGACATGAACTTTTTGTGTTAATTGTATTGGACTACTATGTGTTATATTGACAAGACAATTTTATGGTAAGCTTATTTTATTTTATAACAAATTTCTAATATATAATATATAATCTAATACATAATTGAGTGTTCAATAAATAAAACTAAATTAAGGCTGATCTTACTGTATGTACTGTACACTTTCTCTCAATCAAAGAAATAAGCAAAACATTTTTGAACAATGACCTGTATTTTTGAAAATACTACACAGTTGTAAAAATGGACTTTCAATTCAGGCTTCCAAAATATACATGAGTCATATTTGTACAATGCATCTCTTGAAAAACATTCCACAACATTCCTCAAAGTTATCTGCTGGAACCTGAATTCAACATTGTGGGGCCTTATGACATCGCGCTTATGTAAAAAATAGTTTTTTAAATGTAAGAGCCATAAGGTAATATGGCAACAGGGGTGTAATTATTAAAATGACACAAAGAAGAGACTTAAAATAACATTATAACCCACAGGCACACAACCAAGAGACCTAAACTGATTAGTATTGGCTTGCTTCTATCACTAAACATCACAATCACTAATACTAGACGATGCAATCTGTTTGTAGTGGTGCACCTTGGGAACAAAATTGCAAATTGGTGAAATTGGTGCAAGGCACCATTTCCATTGAGAAAAATGGACATTCAAAGTTTGAATTTTTTTTTAAAAGAGCCATGGCTTGAAAAGTGAAAACTGCAGTAATAAAGGCCCCAAGTTGAAAAGTGCCAGAAAAATAAGTTTCACTATGTACTGCAACTTTACCAGTGCTGGCTTAAAAGAAAGGATGGTATATATTCGAAGAGGTAAACATGTTGTTCCCACATCATAACTGGAAAACTGTTCAATCGTACAGTCTGGTCCTGAGAACCTGGGCCTTCTTTGAAAGGCTGTTCCTTTTGAGCTCCATAACCAGTTTCTATAATACCTCGAAGGTATACTTTTCCAGTGGGTAGGTGAGGTTCAAAGTGTACATTAGTCCAAACAGCATTGCAGCTGCTAGGGTATAGTTATCCAAATCCTGCCAGACTCTCTGGCCTTCAAGGACTATCCCGATGTCCTCAGGGCTGCCATTGGCATCTCTTGACTTTATGATGTAAATTCCCATGGTTGTTTCCTTATTAGATCGTTGGATAATGGCTTCATCTGTGGCCTAGAAAATGCAGAATTCCAAAATTTAATTAAACAGAACACTGGTCAAAGAACATTATACCAAATCTTTTTTCAATCTGTGTCACTATTCCAAAAAATGTTAACATTAACACATTAGGTGAACAAAAATGGATTCATTACAGCATGTGATTTGAGTCCTCAGAATGCTTAAAAAGGTAATGCATGAAGTGAAATCTCCATGCAAAGAAGCAGAATACTGTCAGAGCATAGAGAGGTGTTCAACTATGAACTCCACACATAGTTCTAATGCAGGTAAAAGAAGAAAAAAAAAAAAACGCACCCATGGTAAATTGTGAAAATCCCAGGTGATTTTCAACATACTCCTGGCATAGAGTGACAAGCAGCATTTTGTTAAAATTATTATTTTCCCTAGAGTGTATACACAAATTATTTTTTTCTTACCTGGGCCGTGGGCTCCAGAATGTTCTGCAGTCTTCTTCCTATTTGTCCTCCTCGCCTTTTGAAGACCTTTATGAGTTTGTCAGATAGCACATCTATCTGTGAGAGTAATCTGGACTGCAGTGGCATGGTGGTAATGCGCTTAAACTCTGCATTTATCTAAAAAGAGAAGTTGTCACATAAAAATGCTGTCAAAATCTCAAATCTCACAAGGTTACATCCACACAAAGTTGTTATTTTTTGTCATATTACTATTTATTAGCTATGGGTCCCATGTTGCTGAGCAGTTCCATAGTTGCCCTTACTTCCATACCACCCAAAGCCTGTTTGCAATCACAGCAGTTGCCTCCTTCTGGCCATTTTGCAGTTCTGCCAAATGACCCAGAAACTACATCTATTATTGTCATATACACATCAAGGTCTTTCATTAATACTTAGTTAAATTAGTTAATTTGACCTTTCCAGAAAATTTACCTTACAGAATGTGAGATAACATATGCAAATCTTCACCCCCCCCCCCCCCCCCCCCCCCCCACAACAGAGCCCACCCCATGGCAAACTAGCTTATTTAACTGTTTAACTAAAACATTTTAGGTACAACCAGTTAACTAAATGGACACGAGTTTGTTAGTCTGTATTCACTGAGAAAAAACAAGCGGATGTGACTGGGCACACACTGAAAAAAAGCTAATGCACATAATATTGTCCCGCAGCTTAAGCTAGCATTATCGTTAGTTAACTTAAGGAATGACTTGTTTTTTCCATTATGTTGCTCAACAGCAATTCATGAGAAAAACTTCCCCATCTAATGGATGTTCTCTTCGTTTCCACTCAAACATGTAGTTTTCAGTTTACCTCGACAAAGTAAAGCTCAGCACCAAACGTAAACGAAGCAACGACAAAAAATGGCGGACCGCCACAGTGAATTTTCCCTCGCAGAACACGCCCTGGGGGGTGGAGTTTCAACAGAAAACGTAACTATTTTCTGTTATTTTGATATGACTGGTTTTAAAAGACTGAACATCCTTCTAAAACAAGTGAAAGGCGTGAGACTTAATTATGTTTAGACCAAAAATATAACTGATTCATGTTGGATATATTTACTGTATTTTTACTAATTTAACAACGTCATCATTGCATTAGTTGCTTTATGCTATAGCATTACGCTTACATTAGCTTGAAGCTCAAGGTCGTCATTTTATTTAATTTCTTTTTCTGGGCTTACAAACAGGACACACAGCATTTAGATAACCGTTACACTGAATCTTGGGTCTGTGTTGAGTCTTCCAGCTGCTGACTACAGAAGCTAGATTGACCTTTCAGCATGTTTTTAGCGGCTGTGGCTATGTGCTGGTAATGTTACCGTGTGTGAGCAGTCACATTGGCAGCAGACATGTTTCAACAAACTAGTCATATCCCAGCCCTACATTAGCTTGTTTAATGGTTAAGACACT
This sequence comes from Astatotilapia calliptera, assembly GCF_964374335.1. Taxonomy (NCBI): domain Eukaryota; kingdom Metazoa; phylum Chordata; class Actinopteri; order Cichliformes; family Cichlidae; genus Astatotilapia; species Astatotilapia calliptera. The sequence continues at coordinate 64,563,755 of NC_137424.1, forward strand.
GCAGGTACCACCACTTACTACAGACACCGATGCAAGTTTGTAATAGTCTGGTAATTTAGACTGAAAGAATATACAAACAATATTAACTCACATTATATATGTTAATTACTAATTTGCTTATCGCATAATTTCGGTTACCATTAGCAAACTGGAGCTAGCTAACATTGGCCTTTCATGGTTTTCGATAAACAGCCCACATACCTGTAAAATAACAACACCCCAGTAAAAGTCCACATATATAAAGGGTCTACACTCTTTCTCACTGGTGTGTTAGCTTTAAAATCCTATTTACCTTCAAGTGTAAAACTCCAGATGGTAGTAGATTTTCCAAAGCGAGAGACAAAAATGGCGGACAGTGCAGCCGATTTTTCCTTTCCAGGGGGCGGAGCTTGAGGATAAAACACGACTAACTTGTTTCTTTTCAACATGATTTGTTCTAAAAGAATGAATATTCTTAAAGAATATGTGAAAATTAAAAGACAAAAATATGTTTAGATGTGAAATTTAAATTAGTCATGCTGGATATATGAAGTAATTCTACGCAGATTCAACAACCACCCTATTGCATTTTTTTCAGTGCAGTCTGACGCCTTCCTCTATAACTCATTTGCCATGGACCTGATTACATGTGTGGGGTACAACATCTTATTTTTTGGCAGCTATTTCAATCTCCCAGACATGATGTTGGTGGGGCCATGCTTTGAGACTGTTGCCTCCTGAGGACAGGATTTCTTCCACCTCCTTAGCTATGTGGAGCGCTACCTTGCCGTTGTTAAACCCATCACCTACCGGAGACTGAGACATGCAAGAGGGGTCAACATCAAATATATCAGCATTGGATGTGTTTGGTTTCTGAGTTTTCTTTATCTCACTCAGACTTTTCTGGGCAACGAAAAACTCAATATGATATTGTATTTCTGTTTTGTGGGTTTCTTTTTAATTGGCACCTTTTTTTTTGCAGCATTTCTGTTCTCTGTGTTCTCAAACACCCACGTCCAGGGGAACAGGGTGGGAAGAGAGAGCAGGCTAACCAATCAAAGCAGAGGTCTTTTTACACCATTATGGCAATAAAGGGGCTCACTATTGTTCAGGTTTGGAGGTCATTGATAACCTATATCATAGTCATTGGGGCCACTGAAGCATGTGTGATAATGTTTTCTGAGTCCTTGTTAATCTGTCCAGCACTCTGGTGTTACCTCTGTTGTTTTTACACCGAGTAGGAAATCTGCAATAGTGTAATACAAATAGTAAGGTAATTAGACCATAAACATGGATGTAAAAACTGTATCATCTGCACAAAAAATGATTGGAATATTGCACATTTCAATGTAAAAACACAGAATTTTCATTCATTTCATTATCAACTGCTTCTTAGATATATTGAAAAAGATCATCTGAGTCATCAAAATGCTGACTAAAAAGGTTCTAACTGTGAAATAAGTCTTTGGAGTGCTTCACATCTATAAACATGACTACACAAGACAAATGTAAAATAGAGTGCTGTTTTTCCTAAACAGGTTACATGGACCAGTTATTGGTTGTTTATACAGATTAGAAAGTAAAAAGCATTTACTGTGTGCCTAATGTAAATGACTGTTCCACTCTTGAGTTATCTTCTCATACTCTAGACTCTCTGCTTGTTTCAAATATATTTTCTCCTTGTTTTGCTCTGCATTGAACCGAGCCAAATATCCAGACAATGATAGGCTCAATATGACATTTTGTTGTCCTATTCACTAACATGAATCTTTCAGCTCAAAGCTACTTCTGGTTCAGCAGCCAGCTTATCAATCTATTTTTCTGGTTTTCTGTACCATTGTAGTTTTAATGACAACACGATCTTTTAACTTTTTAGTATTTACTTAAATACTGGTTACACAGAGTTATTATATTTTTATACTATATTATCAGAGTTATTATATTTTCTAAATTTTCCAATTAGTTATAATTTTTTATTTCATTTGGATATTTTTAATTCGACTCACCAGTTTAGCTTTTGTCTAAAAATATAAAATTTAGTCAAATTTTTAATTTTCAGTGTTAATTGTAGTCATTTTCATTTGTAATTGTTTGGACAGTATGTCAGAGATTCAAGATTTAAGGAAATAAGTATTTCAATATAATAAATAAGTATTTACTATTACAATAAAATCACATAACTTTAAAAAAAAAATAGTCAACTAACATTTTTCTCTCAATATAAACATCCATCAATGCCTCATGAGACAAGCTGTTATAAGGTTTTTACCAAACTAACACATATTAAACTAAGCATATTTTTTCACATTTTTTCTATTTTAGTTTCTTAAATTACAAAAAAATATTAGAGAGTTTTGTTTTTCGAAAGTCAATTTTTTATTTTTATTTTAGAAAGAATGTTTTTCACATTAACAATTATAACTTCATCCAATGGAACGCCTTTGTTATCGTTTCTCTCCATCCTGGGGTCTGTTCTTCGTACCTCGCTAAGTAGGTTAGCTGGATTTGATTGTTGACGATTTCGCGTGATCTTGGATTGTTCGGTTCTCCGAAGCTCATCCGGGACTTGCTGTCATAGCAACAGAGCCGTAAGCGTAAACCTGCTCGGGAGCAGGTTTACTTTATGTAAACAGGATTAGATCGCGGCCACGCAGGTATGTCCGCTTCATTTATACGAAAGCAACAGCGATATTCCACCACTGTTTCACCATAAATAAATAACATCAATGTAACTAAAGACAATGCAGTATTTGATCTTTTTATTGATGTCACACAGATACATACAGGTCATTTCCTAAAAAAGGGAAATGTACTATTAACATTCTATTACATGTATGTGATTATTACAGATGTAATTCATATTTCAGAGTAGTAATTGCAAATTACTTTGTGTAATCAAGATGAGAGACCACGGCTATAAAAGCGAAGGTGGATTTGGGAAGCCTGTCGCAGCCATGTCCTGTCCGTATACGCGAGCCACCCATTGCGAAGGTGCAAGATTGATAAGGAGAGTTTTCAGAATTCAGCGTATATTGCGGGACAGACAGGATCCTTTAGCTCAGCGCGACAGTGTGCTCATTGAGAGATATCGATTTTCCCGTGAGGGTATTATTCACTTAACCAACTTGTTGACGAGGAGGTGCAGGACCACCACCTGTCTTTTTTTGCTCTGCCCTTTTCTTGGTTGCTGTTATAAACAAACAAACAGATTATTCCAGGGTCTCTTTCCAAGAGACTAAAAGCAATATAAGTGATAAATATTACCAGTCTGTAGAATATTCTTATATTTCACTTTTACTTGTTCCCATGTTCTAGTGGGTCCTGTTGTGGCTCTAATGTGAAAGGGGATATAATATAACATAATACAATATAATGTAATATAATATTGGATAATATAGTGTGATATGATAAATCTACCCTACCGCCTACTGGTGTTGGCCAGAGGGGCCGATGGCGCAATATGGCAGCCTGGCTTCTGTCAGTCTGTCCCAGGGCAGCTGTGGCTACAACCGTAGCTGCCTCCACCAGTGTGTGAATGTGAGAGTGAATGAATAGTGGTATTGTAAAGCGCTTTGGGTGCCTTGAACAGCGCTATATAAATCCACTCCATTATTATTGTTATTATTAAATTACTTACGAGTTTAATTTGTCAGCAACTTTCTGCCAGCCCTCTCTCCTTGCTTTTGCAGCCTTTGCAGTGTTCCCTTGCGTTCTGATTAAACTCTGAAACTCCTGAAATCCCTCAATCAAGAGTTCTTGCTCTGCTGCCGAAAAATACTGAGCGCGCTCCTTCGACATTTTCGCCGACCAATCAGAGGGTTGCCGATCAATGTTTCTACTATCGATGCGTAGCCCCTGTTAAGCCACTCAGTGATCTCACATTACTTCATCCAGCTGTACTAATCGTCAACAACAGATGTGTTCGGAGAACCGGAATAGCGAGCTCAAAGTTAGCGCGATGATTTGATCTTGGATGTAGTAAGCGAGGTACGAAGAACGGACCCCAGGTTTGATCTGCTTGGGTGTTACCTTTGTTGTTTGTTCACCATGCAGAAAAACAAGACACGTTGATGAAGACTTTGAATGTTTTTTTTTAAAGTACCTCTAAGTCATAATGAAAATTTCAAACAGTGACGTGCAAAACATTTGTATATATTTTTGCATAAAAACTACTAACACTGCATCTCCGGACATGTTAGGCAGTAATGCAAAGTTATTGTAATGAGTAGTGAAACAGATGACTTAATTCAAGAAGAAATTTTGTAGTATATTTAAAAGTATAGCTTTTACTTTTTATGACTTATTTTACCTACATATTTTGTTTAAAAACACCATTTCTGGTGGAAAATCTTGGTGGATGGTGGAAATGTAGTACAAATCATTAGTCGCATGGAAAAATACAGCCATGTGCACATGTGCACTGGGCTGTGACTACATCCACACCTTTTCACTTACGAGCCATTTGAATACTTCCACATTTTCAGAATAATCGACTGACCAAATGATCCACACAAATTCAGCATTATTCACAACGATGGAAATTGTTAATGACTGATGATGTAAGACTTATTCAATAATTTTGGGAAATTATTTTATTGATACAAGTCCTGATATGCATGTTTTATTCATACATTCACCATTCTTATTATAGTTTACACCGTGTGTTTGTTATTCACTTTCATGATGCTTTGTTTTTGTAAATGCTCAGTAGAGGTGATTGATGTTTTATTCAAACAGTGGTTCTCCTGACCCTGCAATTTGAATCCGTAGGCATGAAAGAATACATCTGACTGTCTGATTTGCCAAAAAACCCCCAACAAATACCAGCCAAAAAAGGAACCAAAAAGCAACACACACCTATCTTAGAGATTAATATTTGATCAGACATCAGTGAACAGGCGTCTGGTTGTTTGCAGACACTGAAACAGGATGACTGGGAAGACATTTTGGTGAGGTACTTGATTAGGTAGATGATTTATTTAGTTCTTAATTAAGTTTTTTAATTGAGTTGTGCACAAGTTTTATTCTACAGTACATTTACTATTTAGATTTAATATTTAGAAACCGTTAATCTTGCAAAAAACAATTCTTCTGGGTTAAAACTTTCTAAACTGTCTAGTTATATAAACTGGGTTCTTATACATTAGGACTATGTAGGATGTAGTCTTAACACATTGGATAATATTTTATAAGACAGGCAAATAGGATCAGGATCAGAAACATCAGCACTGGAAACGTTTGCATCCTATACTTGCTTAATTTTATTGTATATTATCTGGTTAGCTCTGAAATGATTATGTTCTTTTGTATCATAGGCTTCACCCTAACTGTCATGTCTTTCTACAGCATTTCAGTTCTCTGTGCCCTCCCACGGCCAGAGGAATTGAGTAGAAACAGGGAGCGGGTTGACCAATCAAAACAGAGGGCTTTTTACACCATCATCGCTATATCGGCAGTGCTGTTGATAAGGTTTGGGTGCTATATGTGTTAGATTTGTATTGTTGATTGTCATTTATGCTTAGAAATATTTAACCATATATGCTTAGAGGTGTATAATCATTTGTAGATTGAAAGAATGTCTCATCCTAGGAGGTCTGTAACAGCTCTGTGTAGCATGAAGGGGGAGTGCGTTCACTCCCTCTACAGAGTGTTCCGGCGTAGATCACACCTCCTAGGAGAGGTCGTATCTTTTCTTATTGATTTATGGTATAGCAAGCACACGTATATCTGTTTAAGTATAAGAGCCTTTTGTTCAGATGGACCGCTAGACTCCTGGCACCAGCTTTGGGGAGTCTTCACAGGGTCACATCTGGATCTCACACACACACACACACACACACACACACACACACACACACACACACACACACACACACACACACACACACACAATACAGACCGCTGTGTGGGGTACTGTAGTGAGTTCTCCACCGCTCAGTGGGGTGTTGAGAAGTTCCGCGGGGTCCAGATTGTGCTGGACAATAGGCCTATTTTGTGTTGTTGTCATTGTTGTCATCGTCGTTTTTGTTGTTGTTGTTGTGTGAGTGTGTGCGGAGCAGAACATGTGGTCTGTGACACCGACTGTTGTTGTTATCATGGGTTTCTAAGCAACCAAGAGTGAGTCGGAGGGAGACAGACGTTTGTGCTGGACTTTGCTCCTGGCAGCACAAAGTATTTATGTAAAAAAGAGAGAGAGCGACGGCTCCACAGCTGCGCGGGTTCACGCGAGCGCGGTCACACGGACCTGAGCCGTGCGGTTAATCGCAGGCTTATAAATGGAAGAGATTCAAATGTTAGAAGTTTTCAGAAAACACACCAGCCTTGGAGAGCTGTGGAGAAGGCCAGCCCACACCAGCAGCACTTAAGATATGCTCTGGTGAATGGCTTTCCCCCCACCCCTTGCTGACACAATGTTTATTCTTTAGCTTGCCCTGATCGACAGCAGCCTGTGTGCCAGACCATAGATTTAATTGAGGTGGATAGTTGTTAAAAGTAATCTACATTAAGCTTGTGGTTGCTTAAATTCAGTACAATGACATGTGAGGTGAAGTGATATAGGTAAATATTTAAACTAATGAAGTGCATAGAGGCACTTGACCTGTGTGAAAGACTGTCGTCTTGTTATGAGCCATTGTTGAGATATGGAGCACACCTGTGAAAACAACTAATATGCTGAACCCTGTATGAAACATCTAAAAGTACATGATGGAGGAGCTGTGTTGAATATGAAAGTGTAAGACTTTGCCGCTGTGGGCAGAGCAACTACTGTGTGATGTTGCGTTGCAGTTTTTTTTCTGAGCTGATGAGCAAGCTACACATTATCAGATCAAGAGCTGTCTGGGAACTACTCAAAGAGAGGGAAACAGGGAGTGTGCAGCGTTTCCGTGAGCAGTTTTCCTGCATCTTGACTTGTGTGTAGAGTGTTCATAACATCAGCATCATGTTTTTGTTTATTTGTTTTGTTGGGTTGAAAATAATTAAATAAATGTGTGATCATGCCTATGGATCACCATGGCACATATCTCCAGCCATATGATTTATTTATGCAGATGACAAAGTGAGTGTGAATGTGTCTGACATCACAGTGTTTTTGTGCACTGTGCAAAAGTAATTGCCTTTGATTGTGAGTGAGAGCGGTGATTCTGCAGGTCACCAGCTATTGTAACGAAAAAAAAAAAAAAAGAGTGAAAAAGAGACAAAAATTACATTGTAGACGAAGAAAAATAATCATGGGAAAAAGGTTTCGTGTTGATCAGCCGAAAAACAACTACAATGTCATTTTATGCTTTTAAGAAAGGATTGTTCACACAAACACAGACAGAGAGAGAGAGAGAGAGATGTGTGTTGATTAAGCAGCGATGATAATAATGAAATGTCTTAGTTTGTCACTTTCAGGTGAAAAGCAGACCTGAATCAATTTTCCACATGCAGCGGTCGGAAGAAAGTTATAGTTTAACATCATTGGAAACATGCAGGCCAAGTTTCTGGCTGACTTATTTACAGTGCCATGTGTTTCTCAACCTCACAAGCGAGCTCACTCCTCCCTGAAGATAAGGAATGCAGCTCCAAAGCAATAACATGATAAAGAGACAGCAGCAAGTCCTGAGCACAAAAAGTCCCAGCAAAGCAGCAGCAATGTGGACAAACAGCAGCAGCAGAAGAAAGCAAACCCATCTTCCTGTCTGATTGGATGAATTCCACAGAGGGGCGAGCAAGATGGCGGTGGCAGCATGTTGAACTGCTCAGAAAGGACTGAGTGACTCGGGCAAGCCACTTTAGCCAGCAAGCTAGCATGCTGGCTAGCGACATGAAAGAAATGGACCCTTCATGATGCGTTCAACGTGCCAGTGCTGTGGTGGGAAAGGCTCCATCATAAACACGCCCTGCGCCCAAGAAGGCAGCGGCAGCACTTCAGACACTAGCACAAAGTCAACCGCATCAGAGGAGGGACAGGACAAAGCTGAAGGAGAAACTGCCTGCTATTGGACTATTGAAGTGGCAGAGGACAATAGTGAGAGTGGTGAGAACACAAATTTTGTTATTAAATGTGGGAAATCAAAATTTGGGTTAGCAAACCTGGGGAAAAAGAAAACTGACTGCTTAAGTTGGAAAATTGTGAAGGAGTCTGAAACATATACAAACATATACAAAATCACACAGAACATGCCTTAACCCTACTAATACAAACACAAAATAACTCATGAAGATTAGACATTTTAAGCGTGAGTCTGTTTATCATCTTGTCCAAGTCACCTCGTGTGATGCAAAGACCAGTGGAACTCATAGCACAGAACATGCTCTGTTGGAGATGCAGCTCCACAGACATGCTTGTTATCTTTCATCAGTGTTAAAATAGTGTCAATTTAGCAGACACTTGTTATCAAATACTGAATTTATCCAATAAAAAAAATTGACTCTCTAGGTTACAGGACAACAGTTTAACTTTTGTGGGAAAAAAGATCCTGGTTTGACCAACCAGTGATCAGACAATAAATTTAGTTGTTAATATAGCTTCCTGCTTGATTGATGCAGCACAAGTAATTTACTGTATGAGGGAAATTGTCTTTTGTGATACTATTTTGAACATGCATTTCTGTCGTCCTGTCAACTTAGCGGGTTAATAGCTGATATGCAAATTAGTTGATCGTTCTTAGATTAATGAAAGGTGACTGAATTCTAGCACGAGTGAATGAGATGTGTTGGAGTTTGTTGTGTGTTGAGTGGAGACTCTAAAACACTGAGTTTCCTGTTTTGATGTGCGAGTGAATCCTGTATTTAGATACACAACTCTGAATACGTCAGAACAAACTTCTTTTGTGAAGTGCATGACAGCATGTCACATGTTTTATGATGAAGGGAAAAGGAAAACTGAATAAAATGGGTGTGTGGCCTAAATGAGTGAAGAGCACAGACCGGGTGATTAAACTCATAGCTAATAAGACATATTAGGCTTATGTTGTGTGTTGTGCAGCTGATGGTTGGTTTGGAGTGAATCTAGCTAATGATTCTTCTCCTGTTGTGAAGATGATGAGGAGTTTGTGTCATGACTTAACAAGGCCTTTTTATTTTGATACTTTCACAGTGCACTGAGAGTTTGGTTTGATAATCTCTGTTATTTTTTATTTTTCATTTTTGAACAAGCACTGATTTTGCTTGTGAATTTCTTTTCTTTGAGCAGATCTGCAAGTCGGGAATTAAAAGCGTTACACATCGTCAAGAAAATTGTTGCAAGTGAGTTTCTCCACATTTAAAATGGGTTCAGGAGAAAGCCACTTATTTGGGACAATTAGGAAATGAGAGTCCCCCCCAAAAAGGATTCAACGAGGAAATCCAGTCTAAATTATTTTTCTTTTTGAAATAACGTCGTTTTGCTGAGCGTGGAAACGAATGCGATGATAATTTCCACAATTAGCAAAAGAAGGAACCACTGAGTGAATGAGTAAGAATTTTAAAATATCTGACTGACTGACTGAACATGATTGTGTGAAGTTAACCCCCACCTGACAAAGGTGCAGATGAACCCATGTGTTTCCTTTTACAGGAGCAGAAAGATGACAGCAACACTCGAGGTTGCATGATGATTTAACCTTTTAAATGCCATTTTCTGTGTCTGTGCATTTATCAGGTGTGTTATTCATAGGCTTGTGTTGCTCACAGAGGGAGCTGTGAATAAATATGCATACGCCTGCGCAAGCGCTAATATTTGCATTTTCTTTTCTTACAGCATTTCTGGGTTTATGTGTGAGGAAAACTGTGTTTACCGGTTATGAGTGGTGATGCTGTTACATTGTGTTTTTGGGAAAATGTGACGGTTACTTTGATGATATGAATAACATATTTTCCACAGCAATGGATGGTTGATTTTATGGTGTTTTTATGGCACCTCTGGAATGTGGTTGGCCGACGCCTGCCCACCAGGATAATCAATGTGTGTTGCTAATGTTTGTTTTTTGAGACTGCATGTACAAGATTCAGCAGAAGCGGACAAGTGACATGAGACAAACAAATAAGAGATGCGGTGTTATGGAATAGTTAATATGGGCTCATTTGCTGGCCACTCTTGAGCCCATAAATAATATATGAGTGGAGTGACTTTGCTTAAGAGCAGTCGCTGATTACGTTAATGTTGACTGAGTGCATGGGATGATCCATGTCTGAGGCGACTTATGAAAATAATTGTAGTTTACTGATTTGAGAAAACCTGCACATGACACTTGTCTTGCTGATGTTGAATGCTTATTGTTCTTATGATACAATTGTTTACAGGTATGTAGTTTGATTTCACTTCCAGATCTTGTTTTCCAGGCCATGATGGTGTGTATGCAGGCTCCTGGGAGAGCCCGGTGTTAAGCAAACTTAATATGCAAAACACACTAGCATTTTTGTTGCAGGATTATAGGTCCAGGGTGGTGCTGCTCCTGGGGAGGAGATGCCCTGATGTTGCCTGGGATATGATCTAGCTAATCTTTTTCTTTAAGACAGGAATCCAGGTTTGGTGAGTTGACGCATGGGTGTGTCCATGCGTCAAGAGGAGGGGTCCAAGGATTAACATTAAAAAATGTTTTTTATTAAACAATGTTTTCTATTATTGTTGCAGTGATTTGTGTGATTAACCGTTTATTTACAAGTATTAAACCTATGCAAGTGGTGCATCCATGTTCAGATGAGGCTTTGATGGCCTATAAGTGAAGTTCACTGAACTAAAGAATGTTGTTTGATGATTGTTGACATGCTCTCCAAATAGAAGTTTTCCCTCCTAGCAAGGAAATACAGGTGCAGCAGTAATCTCCTGAGAAATCTTAAGAGGCCAGTGAGAAGCAAGAACCATTCCAGGCATAGCTGACAGCCCAGGCAGTGGTTGAGGTCAAAGGTCGAGCTGGTTGGGGCCCATCATGAGATCAGACTTTGGAGCCACAGCAAGGACCATGAAACTGCGTTGGAATGAGAGCTGTGCCACGGGGGGTTTCCAGAGGCCAACAGAGGAGATTGTGGACAACAGACGGGGACCTGAAGGATGAGGGGAGCGTGCCAAGCTCCATCGACAACGCAGAGGGAGTCTAAGGATGACATCATGATTCTGTGAAAAGCACAGGAACCAGAAGCTATGGTGGTGATAACAGCAGTTTCCTATGAGGTCTGCAGCTTTGGAAATAGCTGAGACCCATGTTGACAAACAACAAAACTAACTGGTATGTTTGAATGTTTATTCTACATACATTTGGACTCTGGTCCTATGGACAATGATGGAAACAACTGGAAGAGACATTCATGACGCCCTGCAGAACTCAAACCACTCTGCAGAGAGACATGTGATTTGCACACCCGGAGGAAGCATCACCAAGCTGAGATGTTTTTGAGTGTAATAACGGACTGAAACAGAAGATGGCAGCACTGCATGTACAAGGATGCCAGCTGCCGTTAAACCCTGAAAAAGAAGAAGCTGTGTCCCAGAATTCATAGCACGGCCCAGCTCAGTTGTCAACAATGGCGGCAGCTAGTTAGTTTTAATATTACTCATATTATTCTTTTTGGGTCACAAAATAAACGTTTAACATATTTTCAGGCGAGAATGTAGCTGTGTAAACTTCAAATATCTGCTCAGTTTATCAAGACACCACATATTCTCAAAAGCGCTCCGAAGTTTTTGGAGATGTCTGTTACCCACCAGCTCGATAGTTAGCCGGGTTCAAGGCTCATTAGAGCCGGTGAGAACACCGGTCTCCCGGCAAATCGTTTTCAAAGCCACCACTTTTTTTCGCTACTCAGGTTAAACATGTAATATAAGTCACGTAGATAAAAATGTTATTATTTTGCTTTTTTTTAGTATTTTATTTGTTCCTGAGTACATCGGTTTGGCTGAGAAATAAATTCATAGTTTTTACACAGCTGAATAAACGTCAAGCAGACAACTGATTATCAGAAGTGTGAGATACTCGAGAATATACTCCGGTGTCCTGTTATATTTTAGATAGCAAGGAGCAGATGAGACTGAGTTTATTAAACTCCACCGAAACAATCTGCAGATTTCATTAAACTTTAATAAACTATCATCTTGTCCTTATTTTTAGTTAGCACATACCTTAAACACTTCAAGCTGTAAGCTAATGATAGTTATATAAGAGCAGATGCTGCTGGTGCAATAACCTGTACGTTTTACATTCAATGGATGCATGATCTGATTAGTCGACTAATCGCAAAAATAATCGGTGACTAGTCGATTATCAAAATAATCGTTTGTGGCAGCCCTACACAGGACCCGCACATTTCAGCTCCATATTACACGTTTTGACATTGAACGAAACTGGGAAATGGTCAGAAATCCCAGGGTTGTAAATGTCCGTGATGCAAATGTCCAGGCCGTAGGACAGTACCAAGTCAAGTGTGTGGCCCTAAATATGAGTTGGTTTGCTGACCCACTGAGTAAGGTTAAAAGAGTCTATAAAGGCAAGAAAGTCCTTGACCAGCGGGTCCAACTCACAACAAACATGGATATTAAAATCACCAGTGATGAGAATACAGTCACAACTTACAAAGAGGTTTCCTAGACAGTCAGCGAACTCACAGATCCTTATTGAATTTCGGTGGATGATACACCAGGACGAAGGACTTGTTCGCCAGCGATCTGATATTAAGCACAGCCATCTGGATCGTAGTCATCTCATTGTTGTTCAAGGTTCAAGGTTCAAGGTACTTTATTTGTCACATGCATAGTTATACAAGTATAACACACAGTGAAATGTAACCTGACACACTCCTCGACATGTGCAAAAATGGGGGGGGGGGGGGGGCTGTAGAGGAAGAACATTATATATATATATATAGTATGTACATTGGGTGAATGTGCAGTAGTAGCAGCAAGCAGGTGAATTCTGTACATTAATATGAATAAACATCTGACTATTTTACAGGATAGACAATATAAACATATTTAAAATTAAAGGAATTTGAAATGAACATTGTGCCTGGGTTTAGAGTGTTTGGAAGAGAGTCCTGTCTCAGTCAATTATAGATGATGTGAGATGATGTGAGAGGGCAGGTGTGTGTGTTTAGGGCACGGATGGCTTGGGGATAGAAGCTCCTCTTGAGTCTCTCTGTCCTTGCCCGGATGATGCGGAACCTTCTGCTCGCAGCAGCCCTTGAAATGGCGACTCTCATAGAGGAGCACTGGCTGAACATGATCCTCAGCCTGCCTCAGCTACTACACTGCTGTCAGACAGGAAACCTGATGTTGCTGATATCTGACTTTTTTAGGAGAACTGATTGATCTAGATTAGATTAGATTAGATTAGATTAGATTAGATTACCGTATTTCCCGGACTACAAAGCGCACCTAAATATTAGCCGCACAAGCTAAAATCAGGGGAAAATCCTGTTTTGTACATACATTAGCCGCACCTGACTAAAAGCCGCAGGTGTTTCAATGTTGACTTATCATATGTAAGAGAATATGCACAAAGGGAATTGTCAGGAAAGAGATGGCTGTTTGGAGACATCACTTTTATTAATATTTTGAAAAACAAGTTATGGGTACATATTTGCACATGTAGTACATAACAGTAGCCTACAGCACACCAGAAAAATAGATTCGGCCTACCTTTTAGGCTCAGGTGCAGTGACACAGCTTTAACAAGAAGAAAAGTCAGTCATTCACCACCATCTTTCTCTTCTTCCTGCGCACTAAAACCACCAAAGTCCTCTTCTCCAGTGTCGGATACAAACAGGCTCAGGATGGCTTCGTCATCCACTCTTCTTCTCTCTTTCGTTGTCACTTTCAAAACCAAAGAAATCCTCATTGTCAGTGTCAGAGTCGAACACCCTCAGAAGGGCCGTGGCGGTGTCCTCCTCTCCATCATGCAGCAGTCCAGCCCTTCAAAATCCGTTGGTGATTGTGGATGTTTTCACACTTTTCCACGCTGTCAGAATCCACCGGTGGAGTTGGGCATAACTTGCTTTTTGGGCATAACTTGCAAGTTTATCGCCGCTCATCATCCACGCCTCCCGCTGAATGCGTAGCGCTACTTTGAAGTTTGTTTTTTGCGCTACTTCGTACGGCACTACGTTGCCTGGCGGACGGACATGTGACTAACATACCACTCTTGAACCCCGATCCTTCCGCCAGGCAACGTAGTGCCGTACAACAGCGGAACACACAAAACAAATCGTCTTACGATATGACAAAAATCACGGACAATCCATAGAAAAGCCGCACCTGACTAAAAGCCGCAGGGTTCAAAGCTTGTGCAAAAAGTAGCGGCTTATAGCCCGACATTTACGGTAGATTAGATTAGATTAGATTAGATTAGATTAGATGAAAGTTTATTAATCCCTTGAGTGGGTTCCTCTGGGAAATTCAGTTTCCAGTAGCACAGCACCGACAGAAGTTGCATGTTACAGATACAATAAGGGGAATGAGGGTAAGGATATAAGCATAAATACACCATATATACACATATACACATATATAAATACAGAATATATAATATGGATAAATAGGATTTCACATTTGAGTGAGTAGGAAGGAACTGCAGGAAAAGTTACTTTGGCAATATCCCAGTTAAGAAGTGATCAAAACTTCACAGCGTAGAAAAGCCAGATTAATCCTGAATTCATCTGGATAACATGAAGTCCTGCATCATTACGACACCTGGTCAGAATCCTTTAACACTGACATTCTATGGATGGTAAACATGGTGTAAAACCCTTTATTTATTTGCAGTCTGAGTCTCTGTGCTCTATGTTTCTTTGTGTTTGCTATAGGGCAGAAAATATGAAGAACTTTTCTATCGTCAGGGACTCAAAAATCACTTCACTTTCAGGGGGAGAGGAGTTAAATGATTCACACAAATGTAAACTACACACTGCACAAGTATATGACACACAATTTACTGCATACTGTATGAAATCTGAACCTGAAGAAGTCAGTCTTCTTCCTGTTGTGGTCGTGATAAAAAGAGGAACAGAAAAACTGATTATGGCCTCACTTCTCGTTTCAGCACCAACACAGACATTTGTCATGGTCCTGGGTCATGGGACCCAGTATTTCTGAGTTTACGTTATCCTGTTATTTCATCTATATTCTAGTTTTTTCTTCAATCTAGATAAATTTGGTCATGCCTAGTTTACAGTTTTAGTTCATGGTTTATCAGGTTCACCTTGTGTGATCACGCCTGTGTCAAAGTTCCCCTGGTTGTTACGTGTGTCTTATCTGTCATGTTTTAGGTCTGTGTGATTCTCATTGTCAAGTTTGTGTCATGTCTACATCTCCATGTTTCCTGTTTTATTTTGAAAGAGTCCGGTGTTTTTTGGTTCATCATATTTAGTTTCATTTTCCCTATCCTGTCATTATGTTCATTGTTGTCAGGTGTTTTCCCATGTGATTGCACTTCCCTTGATCACTCCTTAATGTGTATTTAGTCTGTGTGTTTCCGTTCAGTTAGTGTCAGGTTATCATCATCATTGTTACAGTCATTGTGTTTCACAGTTTACTCTGTGTTCACAGTTTCTTCGTGGTGTTTTCACTAAGTGTCGTAGTCTTTTACTCAGTCTGAGTGTTTTCAGTCTTCTTCGTTTTCTTAGGTTCATTTTTGCTATTGCTTACAGCCAAATAAAGGTTCACCTTTTGTTAACACCTGCAAGCCCTCTGCGTCTGCTTCTGGGTCATATAAACGAACATACTTGCGCACCCCACCGTGACAACATTTACACTTGGTTTGTCTGGAAAGGGAAACTCACTGCGCCTTGTGTTTTATCTATATGCAACTTTTAAAGTGGAATATTTTCTCCATGTTACATAGCGAACAATTTAAATGTCAGTGTGACCATCAGTGTATTTTCACTGGCTTAAAAAACTGCTTGAGTTTTCCTGATATTCAACAAAGTGAACTCATTTAAGATTTGAGAACAACAGTGCAGCGAAAGCAAGTCAAACTACATCAAATGCCTCTAACATTTTATAGATATTTCTAAAGATAAAATAGAAAATACTCTCCTAATCGACCAGTTCCCGATTAGCTGATTCTGAACTTTCTCAAAAACATGTCTGGGAGTGTTTCACTTCTCTTTCCTGAAATCGGTGTCAGATGATCGTCTCCCTGTGAAGCTGCATGTGAAGGTAATGTTTTTCAGTCTGTAATATTTTCATGGTTAACATCAGCTGTGTGCAACGTAGTTCGAGCACAAACAGCATAAATCTTCCCTTCTGTAGTTCACGCTAACAGACTCACAGCTGGACCAACGAGAGTTAAACCTTCTTCCATCTGTTAGTGTGTGAGTATAATTCTGGAATCAGCAGAGCTGTTTTTGAATTCATGTTTTCATGAAATGTTAGAAACAGGTTGTTTTGAAAGGTTTGACCTGCTTTTGTAACTTAAAGCACTAAAAGTTGATTTTCTTCTCTGCTCTCTTGAAGCACGTCTGCTTTATTGAAATATTTCCCCTTTTCCTTACACAATCGAAGTATTGCATCACATATTTATGTGCTGAACATGACAGTAAACCAGAAACAGCTGACGTTATTAATGAAGAGCATTTTTATTTTTATATTTTATTAATATTTTATTAATTAATGAGATGATCACATGCTCTATTGTTTTGTGTTGTTTTCTATATGTACTCTCATGAAACAGTGATTGCTAAGATGTTAGTATCTGAAGAGGAACTTAATCAAGGGACTTCCTGGTCATCTGATATCCATAACACTGTTTATTACATATTTACTTTTTCTTCTTCTTTTTTTTTTTTTACACCAGTTTGTATATTTGTACATTTTATATATTGTTCTCTGTTAATGCTGTTCATATGTATATTGTGCTGCAGAACTGAGAGTCAGGGGAGGATGGTTGGAAATTTGTGATCATTGTTTGGTCATGCCTCCCCTGTTTAAGCAGCACAGGATTCTTTTTATAGCAGAGGGACATATAACTGTGTGTCATCTAACTGTGAAGGAATTATGTAAATCAAAAATAAAAGACGCATTGGCTGCCAGAGAAGTAAGCATTCAGCCACAGAGAAAGTTTTGTTTGTTTGATGAATCGAAGAGATGAAAACAAGATCATGAATCCTAATAAAAGGTCTGTAGACAGTGTAGGAGCATTCTGGCTGCATTCTTAAATACTTTTAAAAAATCTAAACACACAGAACTGAGCAGTCATATCAGCTGTTAGTCATGATGACCTTGATGAGGACACTTTCTGTGTTATGGCGAGCTCTAACACCTGGGTGAAAACTATCAAATATATTATTCACACAATAGTTTAACTGAAATGACAGTTTAGAAATGTTTAAGGCTTTTTCTTTCATAATTCACTGATTGAGTCGGTGCAACATTTAAAGGAAAAAAAGGAACTTCATCTTAACCAGTTTGGAAACTGAAACCTAATTACTGACTAAATGCGACTCCTGACTCTTGGTGGCACTGTCACTTGGTGTTTGCTATCACGTCCTGTTCCTGCTCAAACACAGTGGTGTTTTTGAGTAGCTTATCTGCTTAGCAATTTAATTAAAAACTGTTTTCATAAACAGTTCAAAACTTTTTTCATAGTACAGGGCTCTAGACTAACCTTTTACCATGGGCGTACCGGTATGCCCAACTTTAAAGAGTTAGGCGTACCGGCACAAAAGTTAGGCGCACACAAATTTTATAATAATTTATATAATATAATGTGTTTTTCTGGATACACTGTGCTTTTTCAGCATTCAAAGATTGATGACACCGTGTCAGCCCTCTGGCTATGAATTTCAGAAGGATCAGGCCTTAACTTAACAGAAAAGTTAGCAATAGTTCTTTTCCTATTACAGCTACATCCACTTCTGTCGTGCCTAGGCTGCTCACAAGGGCTGGGTATCATCACTGATTTCTATAATCCATTCGATTCCGGTTTTCAAAGTCCTGATTCGATTCAACTTAGCCTCAGACAGTCAGAAATATTATAATTCTGATCATTTATCAGTACTGACTTCATCAGAATTGTGAACATCACAGCAGATGCCTTTGTGTGAAAGTAACTGAGAATAAAACACAGAAAAACATGAAGGAGATTTTCCTGGTCGGGCTTTTTATAGCAGATAACCTTAAAAATATTCTACAATGTTCTGCATATAAAGTTTAAGTTTCTTCAGTATTGAACAACAGAAAAAATAGGCTTTCTTGTCCGAAGTCATTTAAGTGAAAAAAAGAAAAGAAAAAGACAGCAGCCACAGCGCTGTAAACAACGGTAGACTGGTGGGTAATAAGCGAATGAATAATACAGAAAACAGAGATTGGAGACGGGAAGCTGTTCTTGAAGTACAGAGAGAGATAGAGAGAGAGCTAGCTGTGCATGAAGTGTGATTTTAATAGTCGTGGAAGCAAAACAGCAAAATTCATGACGACATTGATCAAATGTGAAGCGCAGTTTGCTGCTTGTTTTGCTGCTGGCTCAGTGAATTTTGGTTGGAGAGACAAAACCTGCAGCTCAGAATCAGCGCAAAAAGACGTAATCACAGCGCAGACCGGACGCATCAGAACCGCTAAGCTCCGACAGCGTGTCCGTCTACGGGCCGTCGGGTGAGAAAGTCGAGAAAGACAAAGTTGAATCTGATGCGTCGGGTCCGTTCTGTGTTTACGTCTTTGTGTGGAATCCGTGTACCTGCTCTCATTTGCTGTTTGGTTGTTGTTGAAATGGTTTTGTGAGCTTTAATCTGGCAAAACACAGTTATATTTAAAAGTTGATTCAGGATTTAATGAATTGATATCGCTTTATTCAACCTACTCACCTCCCACTTCCACCTGCACTTTCAACTGGACTACGGCCAATCAGAGAGGTCCCGCCCCTGACTATCTCTGATTGGTTTAGTCCACGATAAGGGCAAAATGTGTGTCTGTTGTTGACCACAGGGAAGGTTGCAGATTTCTCTTCACCTGTCCCTCCTGCACTTTCCTGCTCATTGTGTCAGATGTTTAGCTACTCCTTGGCCTCCTTTAGCAGTAATGATACCTGTAACACATGTAGCATATTTGCATCTCTGGAGGCCAGGATTACTGAATTAAAGACTCGGCTTCGCACCCTTGATTTATCCGTAGCTAGCCAGGCCCCTGTAGCTGGTGCAGCCGAAGATAGTGTAGCCCAAGCAGCTGAGGAAAGAGGGCGGCTGGCTGATGATGAGGAGGAAGCATAGTCCTAAACAGAAGCCCCAGGTACACCACCAACCTGTTCATGTGTCTAACCGTTTTTCCCCACTCTGCGATACACCCGACCACTCTGTGACACTCTGGTAATTGGTGATTCTGTTCTCAGACATGTGAAGCTAGAGACACCGGCAACCATAGTCAATTGTCTTCCAGGGGCCAGAGCAGGCGACATTGAGGGAAATTTAAAACTGCTGGCTAAGGGTAAACGTAGATTCAGTAAAATCATAATTCACGTCGCAGTAATGACACCTGGTTACACCAATCAGAGGTCACTAAAATCAATATTGAATCCGTGTGTAACTTTGCCAAAACAATGTCGGACTCTGTAGTTTTCTCTGGTCCCCACCCCAAGCAGACCAGGAGTGACATGTTTAGCCGCATGTTCTCCTTAAATTGCTGGCTGTCTGAGTGGTATCCAAAAAACAGTGTGGGCTTCAAAGATAATTGGCAAACCTTCTGGAGGAAACCTGGTCTTGTTAGGAGAGACAGCATCCATCCCACTTTGGATGGAGCAGCTCTCATTATTGTACGATCTGCTGTACCATATAAAGCACCTTGAGGCAACTGCTGTTGTGATTTGGCGCTATATAAATAAAATTGAATTGAATTTAAAAGAATATTTTACTTGTTTTTTAAATGAAAATATTTTGTGTAATATTCTCATCTTTATTTTGGTCTTAAGTATGGGCTGTAAAATAATCAAATTCAACTCAATTTTATTTATATAGCATCAAATCACAGCAAGAGTCGCCTCAAGGTGCTTTATATTGTAAGGTAGACCCTACAACAATACATACAGAGAAAAACCCAACAATCAAATGACCCCCTATGAGCAAACACTTCGGTGACAGTAGGAAGGAAAAACTCCCTTTTAACAGGAAGAAACCTCTGGCAGAACCAGGCTCAGGGAGGGACAGCCATCTGCTGCGACAGGTTGGGGTGAGATAAGGAAGACGGGATAAAGACATGCTGTGGAAGAGAGACAGAGATTAATAACAGGTATGATCCAATGCAATGTCTATTAACACATAGTGAGTGAGAAAAGGGACTGGAAAGGAAAAACTCAATGCATCATGGGAATCCCCCGGCAGCCTACGCCTATTGCAACATAACTAAGGGAGGATTCAGGGTCACCTGATCCAGTCCTAACTATATGCTTTAGCAAATGCAACATTTTCAATTTTGTCCACATGATGGACAGAATGTAACTGTGTGCTTTTTGCAGATGTACTTCTTGCATTTCTTACAAAAAGTGCTTGTTTTAATGTCTTCTCGTGAGGGACAGACCTGGCATCTTTTCCATTTCTTTACACCCGTATCCACTGGATCCACTACAGATTGGTTGGATGGTGCACACTTAACCTTTTCAATGACAGCTGATGCTGCTGGGGATTGAGCTGGTCTGACTCGCATCTGGATCTTGGGAGTGACAAGACTTTTTCCCAGTTCTTCCAGGAAAAGCCGACGTCAGAACAATTTACCCGCATTCCAATATTGGTGGATTTCACTCCACAGGACATAGGCATTGTAAGCAGACACATCCAAAATGTGGAAAATTTCCAAGGGCCAAAGACCTGTCTTGCACTGGCAGCTGTATGTTGCTGTGACTTTGTCAAGATTGTCTACTCCTCCTTTGGTGGAGTTGTAGTCTAGGATCATTTGTGGTTTTTTGTCTTCTCTTGTGCTCAGACATGCATCTGTGTGCATTGTGCTCATGACAAGAACATTGTTATTTATCTTTGGGCAGTATGAAACAACTGTTGCTTTCTCAGTGAAAAGAAATATTGAGTAATGCAGAGATCTTCCCTGCATCTTCAAAATTTCACTGGGAAGTTCTGGCTTTTTTCTTCTGATTTTTCCCAACATAGTCAGCTTTCTCTTCAGAAGTTCCTCTCCAAGCCAGTAGGATGTAAAGAAATTGTCACAGGTGATGTTATCCCCTTGCAGCCCTTCACTCATCTGCAGCACCACACACATCCCCTGATTCTTCTCAGATGCTCCTCCAGGTAGCTTTCCAGTGTACACTTTCATATTCCATGCATAGCTAGATTTTGCATCACAAGGCTACCCATATTTTGATGCAATACTTGGCTGGCTTGTTGGGCATATACTGTCAGAAAGGACAGCGACCCCTGAATGGGACAAGGCGCTCATCAACAGTAACGTGGGAACCAGGGTTGTACAACAAAGGTAGAATTTCCACCCATTTATCCCATTTATTTATCATCTGTGATTGCAGCAAGTTTGTCTCTTACACATCAACCAGCTCTGGTTTCGCGGTTGTCAAATCTGATCACATGAGATATCTTGAGAAATGACATTTGTTGCTTGAAAGATTGGCCTTCCATTCTCTTCATTCCATAGACTTGCAGTTGCTTCTCCCTTGGACCTGTATACTCCAGCTAATATCAGATATTCCAATATAAGCATGCAAGTCAGTCTGATCCAGTGGCTTCCATTTCTCTTGAAATACACGCCTCCCCTCCAAGTTAGTCATGTCCAGTATAATTCTTTCTATTGGAGGGGATGTGAAGAGTTGAAATGCTGATTGAATATCATCAACTCGTGTGATGGCAAATCTTGTAGGACCAGGAGTCATTTTGATGATATTAGAAGATGACAGCCTACCTTGACTTTGGTGTGGTGATAATGACCATTTTATATTACTATCTTTAGATGTCCATGTCTCCTCTGTGGATGATGATTGCTGCATTCCTTGGTTTTCATTTGATGTGGAGATAGCGGTACAGTCCCTCTCAGAATCATCCTCCTCGTCTGAAAACTGGCAGTCTGGACCATCAATAACATTGTCCTCGGCCTCTGAAAGATCCTCAGTCTCTGAAACATCTTCTTCTTCATCACTATCCCAGTTGAAGAGCAATGATAAAGCTTCTTCAGCCTTCAACCTTCTGGAGCTCATTTTTAGTCTGTTGAAATGACGTGAGAACAGTGACAGGAATAGGCGAGAAAGGGCAGGAATTTCTTGCATACACACCTGCGTCTGAATGTATATTCAGTGGCAGTCAAAACAAAGTACTTCAAAGAGAAATGTTTATTTTTGATCTAAACAACTTTTCACTTACATAAAAGTGTGTGTGTCAAATTGACCCACAACATCATCTTTGTATACAAACATTGCAGAGACATTCCGGGACACATCAAAGTGTCCATATTTTACACACCAGTTCATGACCCCAGATGAGAAAAGGTCATAAACTTTCATGAAGAAAAAGAAAGGAGGACCAGTACTTTGGTCAACACAAAAACTGGAATGGGTCAAATTGACCCTTAACATAATAAAACATCATTTCTCACGTTTTTACTGAAAAATTGCTTATTTACTCCTGACTGAAAGTCATTTGTTCCTCTAATCACTCCATCAGTTTTTTGTTAATCTTCAATATTTCCTGATGAGTGTTGTCACATTATCAGGAGTCAACAGTCTCAGGCTGCAGTCGCACACACTAAACCCAGTCCTAATAAGGACTCACTGACTGCTCTTGACTGGACTTGTTGGTATGACGCTGAAGTTCAGTGAGGAGCTCAGACTTGTGAGAACAAGAGGACTCACTTGTAGAACTTTACTTCTCAATGCACTCTGGGTAGTGACGTCACACGGTCGCACCGCATCGAGTTCACAGTTAGCAGCAGCTTCTGTTCAACCTTTCCAGTTTGAACCACAGCAATCCGAGAGAGAGAATGAAAATAGTCAACCAGTACTTAGTTTAGATGAAGATGAAAGCAATCCATCACACGAGGACACGAGAGTGAGGGAAAACTACTGGTCTCCATGCGGCTACTGCTTGCCAGTGGCGTGCCAGATTATGTCTCCCCGACAGAATTTGTTTACCCTGCGTTGGGACCTTGGTAAAACATCGGATGGGATCATTTAAATAAACCAATGACATTTTGACTGATCATTATTTGTATCCTTCTGTAACTGTACAGAACTGTACTGAGATAAAACCTCCAAAATTTCAGGAGCAATACGTCTTTGGACAGGGGGAGCAAATTGTGGTAGAATCACCCTGATATTATTTGTATCCCACTGTAACTTTACTGTATATAGAGCTAACATCTCCAAAATTTCTGAAGTAGTTAGTAAGAAGTGTTTATGAACTACAAATCACGAACGTGGGATACTGTTAGTCCATGATTTCGAAAGGCCAGTGTTTGCACCCGACGCAGGGGAAACAAATTCTGTCGGGGATACCTAGTTTGGCACGACGGCTTCAAAGTTTTGGTGCACTGGTGTTGCATGGAGAATCTGTAAAAATAACGATATCATAATTTCACTGTATAATAAAAATTTGAATTCTATTAATGTTTTTATCTTGCGGTTATGTAATACCATGGATAGCTACTGCCATAAAACTGAGTTCTTTACAACAAACACTCTCAGTCGCCGCTGCCATTGGCAAGCAGTAGCCACATAGACACCAGTAGTTTTCCCTCACTCTCGCATCCTGGTGTGACGGATTGTTTTCATCTTCATCTAAACTAAGTACTGGTTGACTGTTTTCATTCTCTCTCCCGGATTGTTCTTGTTCAAACTGGAAAGGTTGAACAGAAACCATTTCTAGTGCTGAGCAGCATCTGCTGGGTCCATTTTGTGTCAAGTCGTTCACCGGGGTTCACCAGTGTGCAATTATTTCAGGACCCAGATGCAGATGCTGACACAGGAGTGCAGTTTGAACAAAAAGCGATCCTTTATTTGCATGATTTCAGGAGTTAAACATAAAACACTAAGCAAACTAAGAAACACTGTGAAACTATGACAAGGACTATGACTTTGACTAAGACTACGGTGGAAACAACAGAAGACCTGACAATGACATACAGAAAACAGAGGTCTTAAATACACCAGAGGTAATCAGGTGAAGTGGAAACACAAGGGGAAACAGCTGACACACATGAAACCAATGACAGGACAGGGGAAGTGAAACTAATTACAAAGACAGAGAACAAAAGACTCCTTCAAAATAAAACAGGAAACATGGAGAAAAAGTACAACAATCAGTGAAATAAAACTAAAATGCACACAACACTGGGTCGCAGACCCAGTACCATGACAGGTGTTCCTGCTGCTCCAGCACGGTATAGGTGACGGCGCTAAACGGTGTTAAAAAAGTTTAAAAAAATTTAAAAAACAGCTGCCATGTCTCTCTGCTCGCTCAGGAGTCACCAACAAACAAAGAGCCCCACACCCAAACAATAAAATCTTGTTATGAGGGATAAACCAGACACTTAGGTGATTAGTCAAAACAGTTTAGGGTGGCTCATGTTTATTCTGTAACTTTCTGGGCTTCTCCTATTTGGAGATGATCCTTCTGCTGGCAATGCTCCCATTACCATGACAACCATTTTCTGCATTATTCGCTTCTACCGTTGTTTACAGCTCTGTCGGCCGCTGTTTTTTTCCCTTTTACTTACTTCCGAAAAGAAAACCTAATTTCTGCTGTTCAATAGGCTTCTGAACAAATTTAAACTTTTTAAAATTGTGCAAAATGCAAAACGCTTAGCTGTGTCTCTAATAAAACCGTTGTAACGTCAGAGGTAATGTTCATATGTTGATTAATGGTTTTCTTTAGTTTTTGATGTACTGCAGAATATTTTTATAAAATCCCAGGCCAGGAAAACCACCTTCATGTTTTTTTCACTTTATCACTTTATCTTCAGCTACTTTGACACAAAGGCATCTGCTGTGATGCTCACACCTTTGATAAAGTCTGGAAAGTGTCAGCTTCCTTTTTATAGATACAAAAATATGTAAATGTACTGATCTGAATTATAATATTTCTGACTGTCTGAGGCAAAATTTCCCAGATTTAAATCGAATCGAATTTAATCGAATCGTGGATTGAATCGATTCGGGACCTTGTGAATCGGCATCGAATCGATTCTAGAAATCAGTGACGATACCCAGCCCTAGTTAAAAAGGGGGTATAGTGCATAGTATGAATGAGGCCACATTGCTGTGAAGGGCCTTCCCCAAACCACAGCTCAGTTCATGTCCAAGCACTCACCATTAGCTACTAAAACTCCTTCAATGCTAAGATGACGATGTGGGCCCACTTAGTGAATAACATATTAGCCGTACAGATAAACATAAATAGAAAAACAACATAAACAGTTGTCAGGTGAGAGTAGCAGATAATAAGGATTGAATATAATGCTGAATAACTAAATGCTGCTAATCTGTGACGTACCTCCAAGCAGCATCACATCATTTCTTTACTTTGAAATTTAACACTAGTTAGCTTAGCTAGCAGAGCAGCTAGCAGTTAAAGTTGAACTCTATAAGCAGTCAGCTTGGTCCTAGTAGTTAACTGGATTTTATGTTAATTGGTCTAGATTTGTTTACATATCCCAGTCTCTGAGTTCCAGATGTTGCGGATTCATTAATTTATGTGAGACTCTGACATAATTTGATCAGATGAAAGACTTTACAGATAAACAACAACAGCTGCCGTCTAGCTTGACTTGAACATGTGTGTTTGCTGCGATTTAAATCACAAGCTGACATCTTCCTTCTGAAAGCACTGAGCAGCTAAATGGATGTTTGAGTTTACCTGCCTATATGGTGTTAACCTGTTCACCTGTTTAACACCTGCCTGCTCAGTAACATGGTCTCAAACAGAGAAACAAAGAACATGTTTATTTGTGAGATTGCTGTCGTGGAGTCACCAGTTTATTTCTGAATCACTGACTTTTATTCTCGGTCAGCTCATTTATTGAGTTAAAGAGATAAACCCACACAACACTGACAGACTGTGTGTGTGTTCTTCATAACACCTTATTCATCCATCCATCCATTCACTTCCGCTTATCATTTCCAGGGTCGCGGGGGACACACGAGCCTATCCCAGCTGTCATAGGACGAGAGGCAGGGTATAGTGACAACTGTGATGAACAGGTCGCCAGTCCGTCGCAGGGCCAACACACAGACAACCATTCACACTCACATATTCACACCTATGGGCAATTTATATTAACCAATTAACCTATCCCCACTACTACATGTCTTTGGACTGTGGGAGGAATCCTGAGTACCCAGGGAGAACCCTGGCAAACATGGAAACACATGCAAACTCCACAGAGAAAGACCCCGGCCTGATGATGGAATTGAACTCAGGACCTTCTTGCTGTGCGGCAACAGTGCTAACCACCGTGCCACCATGCTGCCCCATAACACCTTATTCAATAATGTAATTGTCCTCAGTCTCACACCATTACCGGGAATCATGGGCATGTGTTCTGAATCTGCAGTAGGTGTTAAACAGCGGACAGAGTTAACACCATGTTTGCCAGTATACTCAAAGCTCAGGTGATCTGCTCGATGGTGTCAGACGGAAAAACCCAACTTGTAAATTTATGTCACAGAGACTCAAAGGTTTGAGTCCAGCCAGAGGGCTGCTTTACTATTTTAACTAATGTAAAAATAATTTTAATCAAAAAAAATTTGGTATTGAAGGATAATACTGACATTTATGCACATATACATGTTAACCTGAGAGAGCTTTTTTTCTGTGAGGTCTTTAATCTGGTTAAATCATGTAACATAATCAGTTTCGGGAAGGTTACTTTTAAAATGTATTCCACTACAGATTACAGAATACATGCTCCAAAATGTATTTTGTAACGTATTCCGTTACTCAATGAGAGTAACATATTCTGAAAACTTTGGATTACTTAATATATTATCATGCTTTTTACAACTACGTGAATGTACTATTGCTGTGTGATTTATTACTATTACTGAAGGTCACCTGCCATACCAATACCAACTATATTTTTAAATCTTAATGACTAACAGTAGGGTAAACATTAGGTAAGGCTGCACTTTTTGCAGCGATCTCGTGTAGAAAACTATCCTGCACGCATATAAAACAGGTTCGCGGCTCCAAACCGTAGTAAAGGGACCTCTGACTAATATGTTGGGTTCCGTGTCGGGCTCGTAGTCGAGGAAAACACAAACAAAGTGTACAGTCAAGTTTTAATAGCTTACTTACAACTGGGCTTATCAGGTACTCTTTTTGACTGCAGTGGTTATTATTATATTTACATGCTTCCAGCTCCCGTTTCTGGTCGGTGACAACTTGTAGTTTTCCCTTTTTTCCCTCCCTGGCGCTCACAGACACATAACGGGTATATGCATCCATTCTCTCTGCAGCATGGACTACACTGCCCATGAGGCTACATTCTTTAGGGCGATGCCTGTAACACTCTGCCTATTACCTTCATTATAAATAATTTTTCAAAATATGTCTTCAGGTCATAATGTATTATGCAAGTAGAGGTGACATGGGCCACAAAGATAAAGACATACAGGCATTAGAGCCTCTTAATGCGTGTTTTGTTTGGGTTTCCACCGGCATGAAATTACCAAAAATAGAGAGGGAATAGCCTAGCACATAAAACAGGAAAAGACCACTGTGTAATCCATTTATTTCAACAAAGTAACTGTATTCTGAACACCACCTTTTAAAATGTTAACTGTAACAGAATACAGTTCATATTTTGTATTTTAAATACATAGCACCGGTAAATATATTCCGTTACTCCCCAACACTGACCATAATCTACTCGGAGAAACCAAGAAATCTGTAGATGCAACATCTGGAACACATTAAAGGATCTAGCAAGTTTACATTAAAACCAGTTAACCTGGGACACTGGGCAGTGTTGCTTTCTGGCATTTCTACAGCCATGACTGACCTGCTGCTTTGTAGGACTACAGTAATGGAGGGATTTGGAGGCTGAACTGGGCTCTGTGACACTTTTTGTAGTAAACTGATGAAAGCTGTGTCTCAGATTGATGTTAGTCCAACACATCAGACATAACCTCTGCAGCTCTCAGTTGATTTGGACATGAATGCTTTGTGTTTCCTCCGCAGGTGAAGTTAGAAAGTGTGTGTGAGCTCATGTGGATGTGAATTCAGCGGCATGGATCAGTGTGAGGACGGAGAGGAGGGAGTCCCTCCCTCTAAAACCACTCTGTGTGGGGAACATGAGAGCCAGGCCAAAGCTCAGAGGTGAGATTACCATCCCTAACTCTCCCTGACTCTTCTCCATGTCACAGCTCAGCACTCACATCACTGCTACATCATTGTTCACAGGAACCAACCTGGCCCTCCACCCAGCTCTGTATCCGTAAAGAGCAACCGGGTGAAGGATTTCTTTCATAATTCAGGGGGGGCAAGGACATCTGAGAGAAGGTAGGTTCTTGTCAATATTAGAATGTCTAAAATTATATCTGCTTTTTATATACAGTGAGGCACATTGTATATTATACATGTTTAATGTTCACTTATTTTTAGGATCCCCCAGAGACTCAAACCTGAACCCAGCTGTTTGTCATTAAAGAGTGACTGGTCTAAAGCTGACCCCATTAATTTTACAATCCAGTCTCTGTCGCCTGCAGAGAGGTGAGCTGTTAGCAAAATGAACTCTTTGATGTCAGTTTGGGGTCTGACTTAAATGATGGTGATGCTTCATTAATTGTTTTTATGTTTCATGGTTTCTAATATGTATCCCCATAGGAGACAAATGGCTCAAAGGACATACAGGAAAAAACAAGGAACTAAACATGAACCTGAACCCAGCTGTGTGTCCTTAAAGAGTGACTGGTCTAAAGCTGACCCCATTAATTTTAAAACCCAGTCTCTGTCTGCTGCAGAGAGGTGAGCTGTTAGTAACATGAACTCTTTGATTTAACTGCTTGATGTTGTTAGAAATCCACTTCAGCAAACAGGAAGTGATGCTCGTGCTCATGTTTTCTTCCATCAGTCACGTTGTGCTGTATGTTGGAGGAAGTTAGAGGAGGTAACACTAACTTTGCTGCACAGATTTCACTTTTACTCATAAAACTCAGAGCATCAAAAATGACTCAAATACTGTCCCCAAAGTTTGATTCTGTCTGTCTGGACGTGGCGTTTTCAGTGGGAGAAACATTTCGTCGCTCATCCAATTAACTTCTTCAGTCTCAGCTGACTGCAGGTTTCCTCAATCTTATAAACAGTACATTTGCAGAAATTGTGCAAATGTACTGTTTGCATCAAGAGACTTCAACACTGATTATTATTTTTAACTTCTAAAAACAAAAGTCACTTTTATGAAAATCCATCAAATAAAAATCTAACTCTATTCTGCTAAAATGTAGAAAAGAAAGTTTACTCTCTAACTTTGTGCCTTTTGGAAATCACTTCATCTTCTGCTCATTGAACTGTTGACAGAAAAGAAACAAAGCTTCCCCATGCAAATGTGTGCCAAGAAATTTAAAATGTAAAGCAAAAGGAATTCAAATATTTTCTAAATCAACACCTGACCATGAGTTTGCATGTACCTATTACAGCTGCACCATACAGCTTGAAATTCCCTGGCTTAGTCTTTTAAAGTAAAACTACATTAAACACACACAGACAACAGAAAGGCAGAAGGTGAAGAGATTGTCCCTTGAGCTGGATCATTATCTGTTCTTGGAAGTACTTTGGATTTAGGATAAGTGGTGTTAACCATAAAGAAATCAAATGTGACATGAATTATTTGCCTGCAAAGCAAAGAAACATGACTAACTTATTGAATTACCTAAAAATACAACACAAACTATAGGATAATTAATGAATAGGGGCCAAGAAATGACAAGCGATTCAACTGAAACACAAATACAGCTCTCATGCACACACTCTGAAATCGCCAATGCGTTTCATTCCATCTGGCCAAAAACTAAACACAGAAAGTAAAAAAGAGTTCAGAAAAAAAAATTCTATTCATCACAGATATTAATCAAACTTTACGGTCAGTTTAACCATTCAGACATTTTAGCTCTGTAAAATGTAATGTAAATCAAACTATTCCCACCAATCATCCCTTTATTGATTTCAGTCTAATCAAATAAATATAAATAAATAAAGATGAATAACTTAAGAAAATAAATACTCAAGAGGCAGCATTGTTGCATAGCGGTTAGCACTGTTCTGTGCTAAAGCTCACCATCTGGCCTTTCTGTGTGGAGTTTGCATCAGAGGCAGAGCCAGACATTTGAAACACCCGGGGCTTAGCCCAAAAGGGTAGTATGCATGTGGGATTTTTTTTTAATTTTTTTTTTTGGGGGGGGGGGGGGGTTAGAAATGAGTGAAAGATTAATAGGCTCTGTTTTGAGTTTTGTTCAAAAAAGAATGTCTTCTTATAGGGAAAAATATATATCACATGTGCAGGACACCTTAAACTAGTTTTTTAATTAAGCAGCAAGGCAGAACAAGGTCAGGGCTGTATCAAGACATGAGGACTAAACCCCAATTCAACCAGACCCAGAACTGATCCAGAATTAAAACAGGACTACAAGAGTTCAAAATCAGGAGTACTTGGGATTTAACCAAGACAGAACCACAATCAGAACTAGATGATAGTAGCACTAAAAATCATCATAGACCTGCACT
Organism: Astatotilapia calliptera; assembly: GCF_964374335.1. Classification (NCBI taxonomy): domain Eukaryota; kingdom Metazoa; phylum Chordata; class Actinopteri; order Cichliformes; family Cichlidae; genus Astatotilapia; species Astatotilapia calliptera. Next base: position 64,594,340 of record NC_137424.1, read on the forward strand.
ACACTTGTTTAATTCTACCAAAGTCCACTATTTAGATTGAGAAAAGTTTATATAATTATTTAGCCTTGTTGTGCAAACAAGCCTGCAAAACTTAATAAATATAGAATTTGAAAAATAACAAACCTAAAAAGAAACACTAGAAGATACATGAGTACCTATGATACGGTGGTACTTTTGGCAAACGACCATTTGACTAACATGTGTGTCTCACCTGCTCTTGTTCCATCTCTGTTCTGTCCTCATTCTCCATCTCCCTCTCTGTTCCTCTCTCTCCCTCTGTGTGCTGACAATCATCAAATATACAGGTGAAACCAGATATTTACAAACTCTTCAGATCAAAACACAAACACTTTTTTAATTGCAACATCAAATCAGACTAAATGTTTATTTTTTTTGATTGATAAATATAAAAAACACATTTGTTAACTTTAAGAGTAAAGAGAGAAACTATCTGTATTTCTTAATTGTAAATGGCACCAAATTGTATTCAAAATTGAGCCACACTTATGGAGCTCCACAGTTCTTTTTCTGGTGTTTTGGTTGATATCGCTTGGTTTTCCCATTTCAAAGAAACAGGCTCTGTGTTTTGCCTTATATGCATCCACAGCTGTGCCACCAATTTACTCACATGGACTCTACTAACCTATCAGAAGCTTCTTCAGCTCAGAATGGAATCCTCTGGAGTTTTCTTATTAATTAACAATAAACGTAGTGTATATGTACTCCTAAATTTAATGAAAGTGATAAAAATAGATCTCTCTCTCGCTTTATTCTGACATTTAACTAATTCAAAATATATTTCAATATTTATCTAAAACAAAAGTTTACTCTAAATTGATCTTGTACAGTAAAAATATTTTATGTTTTCTCCCTAAAGTGTATGTAAATATCTGGTTACAAATGTGAATATCCTGCTGTGTACTGAAACCCCTCTTGTTTTGCATAGAAATATACTGAACAACATACAAAGCATAATATATAAAATAACATTTACCTGAGTTTTTTCTTTGAAAGAACCCTCTAATGTCCATTCTTATATTTCAGTACATAACTGAAACCGATTTAGTCGGGGAGGGTAAGAACTGAAAATATGAAATAAACACACGTAAGCTAAGACTCTCTTAAAAAAATAGCATTTGTTCGGCTTTTCATTTCGCCATTTGTTGATTCACTTGAAGAGCGAGTAACGTAATATTGGTCAAGTGATCAGTTTGATATCAATCTTTCATGATGCACCGTCATATTTACATTATTTGTACAGTAGGAATGATTTGCTTTGGTACCTGGTCAAACTTAAGCTCTCCTTAGTATGGCTGGCTCCGTTTCTCCAACAGCGCACTCACTGCTGGCAGCAGCTGCCCCACCCCCTCTCTCAGTCGCTTAGTGACTGAGCTCGGATCATACCAATATCAGGGGGGATTCACGCACAGTCGTAAATTCCCACAGTGTGCACTATGTGCTTCGAATATTGTGTGTACTTTTTGTTTTATACAGTTGTCAGCCAGGCATCTAACTATGAAAAAATTACACTCCAAAAGACCCCGGGCTTCTGACAAAACAACCCGGGCTTAAGCCCAGTAAGCCACCCCCACGCTCCGCCCCTGGTTTGCATGTTCATCTAGTGTTTGCATTGGTTCTGGCAAGGTAATTTAGTTAATCATTAATTAGTCAATAATTTTAAATTTCAGTCCAGTTGTTGCTGGACACTTTCTGAGAAAATTTTCAGCTAGTTTATTTGTTAAGCTGCATTACACTATGCTATGAATCATTACACCATAAAAAGGCTCAGGTAAAAATAAATAGTGTGTATGGAGGAGGTCCAGGGGAGGTACAACAGTCCACCTATCTGTCAAAAATGGCTGAGGTGTTCTGGTTTGGGGCTGCATTTCAGCCAGTGGTGTCGGAGATCTTGTCAAATATGATGAATTATGGACACAGAGTTTGATCCACAATGCAATAGCACAAGGAAAAGCATCTGACTGACAACAGCTTTCTTTTTCAATGATTCCAAACATACCTAGACATGCCTGGACAGAAAAAGTGTGCAGCAGAAGACATTAGTCATGTAATTCCATTTATGTTTGCACCTACTTCCCATTTTTCAATCAATATGTATGTCCATATATGTGGTTGTTTGTGCATGTCCATGGGTATATGAATCAATTGTGTTAAGATGTAAGACACTTCACCCGTTGCCTACTGGTGGTGGTCAGAGGGCCCGGTGGCGCCAGTGTCCGGCAGCCTCACCTCTGTCAGTGCGCCCCAGGGTGGCTGTGGCTACAATGTAGCTTGCCATCACCAGTGTGTGAATGTGTGTGTGAATGGGTGGATGACTGGATATGTAAAGCGCTTTGGGGTCCTTAGGGACTAGTAAAGCGCTATATAAATACAGGCCATTTACCATTTACCATTTAAGATGTATTACTAATTAGTTATTACTACTTACTAATTGCTTTAATAATTTCTTGATTACTATTATTATTTGATTTTCTAATTCTAATTGTTTTTTAATTCATTAGGTTATCCCAAGAAGGTATGCAACAAGTCTATCTCATGACTTCCTTTCAGAACATATAAATATAGTTATGACTACCAATTAGAAAGGCTCCCTCCTCGGTGTCTGCAGACTGGTTTTTCATGGTGGTTATGCTCCAAGTTACCCCCTGACCTCTGATAAGGTCAGAGGGGAACTCAGAGCTAGCTGATCGCAGTCTAAAAAAAATAAAGATAGTGTCTGTAAAGACGGACACCACACACTGTTATAGTGTTCGTGTTTATGTCCTGGTCCTGAGTCTGACGAGTCAGTGTTTTGTATTTCTTTATAATATTTTATGTTCGTGTTTGTTCTGGTTATTTCTTCTTTTAAGATTTGCCATTTGTTAGATTTCAGTTCTGTGCCTGCCCTGGTCATCAACAGTGCCTGTATCTTGGGTCCTTACTCATAACCCCACACGTCTGCCGTCACAGCTGTAACAGTTTATGAGCTTTTATTGGAGTTTTTCACAGACAGTGACTCTCAGTTCGCAACTGGGCTCAGCGCACACAGGTCTCACTCCGGTTTCTGGCTTCTCTATAAGAAAGGAGATCCTTTTTTACCAGATGGTGACAGTGGCAGAGAAGAGGACATTAAAGAAACTACTGGACATTATGGACAATGCTGGGCATCCTCTGCACAAGGTCATAAACAACCTGAGGAGTCTGTTCAGTGACAGGTTGCTTTTCCCAAAGTCAAGAACCAACAGACTTAAAAATTCTTTTGTCCCACACGCCAGCAAACTGTTTGACCCTTTAAAACCGGTCGGAGTGGGCATGCTCTGCGTTGCGTAACTATTTTTAAATCTCTGTAGAACCGGAACCACATAAGCTAGAGCAATAACTTTTTTTGCATCTGAAACCAAAGGAGTTGTACTTACATCTTATGCCATTAGCTTGTCCTAGGTCACAGTGTCCTTCCAGATATAGCTTTGCAAAAATTGCATAAAAAGCACTTGCAGCAACAAAAATATAATATTCCAGAAATACGCTTTGCCGATCCGATCAGCTGTTCGCAACATTTCCTAGGTTGGAATAGACATCAGCGTGAACAATCGCATGTCCGCCATTACCTGGCCGAACTTGAAATGCTCCCAAAAATGGCACTACAGCATGTAAAAAAATAAAGATAAGCTTTGGCAGATTTGGTTCTATGGTAGGTCTTAAAACGTTAACTCCTCGTTGGAGGGGAGAGGGAGACGAAACAGGGGGACAAAGGAGGGCGGGAACAACTGAACAGTAGTGCTTTCTTTAACTGTGCAATATTTGCAATTTTTTTTTATATTTGACTGTGCAATAGACTCACTCAAATGTGCAATCCACTGGTATTCCTATTTATCTCTATTATATATTCTGTATTTATATATGTGTATATGTGTATATATGGTATATTTATGCTCATAGCCTTACTCTTATTCCCCTTTTTTTGGTATTCCAACTCTGTAACATGCAACTTCTGTCCATGCTGTGTGGAAACTGAATTCCCCGGAGGAACCCACCTGAGAGATTAATAAAGTTTAATCTAATATAATCTAAACACTCCCCTGAGCTGGAGAGGAAATCAGGCACAGCCATCTGTCCCCCTGGCCTATGGACCACCTTGACTTTAAACTACTATAAAGCCAGATACCACTGGGTGATCCGGGCATTGGCATCTTAACATGGCATCCCAAAGTTAACAAGTTGGCCAGACAGATTCCAGACAGGATGCACTCCAAGGGCACACTTATCAGCGTAGATGGCAGACCAATAAAATCGGGCCAATTATTTGCTCCAGGGTCTTGCCAGTCTGCCATGGAGTTAAAGTGTGTCACCTGGAAAATAATTTCCTGTCATCTTTGCGGCCCCAACAACTGGGTGTCTCTCTCCTCTGTGCCAGTGTCACAACTAACTCAATATAACCCATCTTTTAATAATTTTGGATCTTTAATTCTGTGCTTGAACTAATTCTTCATTGTTCCTCCACAGAGTGGACCAGGAGAGCTCAGAGGTTCCCAGTGGTCAGTCTGTCCAGCAGCATCAAACGCAACTGGACTCCATATTTATGGTCTGTACATGTACAACAACTACTTTTACATCTATTCTGTTCACAGTCATCTCCATGCTGCTCATTGTAGACCAGTGGATTGTCAGTGTGTCCAACATGGATCTGATGTTTGGCTCTGATTGGGTCATTCTTAAAGTATTCTGTTCCAGCTCCTGGAGGACAACATCATCACTTTTGTGAAGAATGAGCTGAAGAAGATCCAAAAGTTTATGAGTTCAAATTACCCAGAAGACAGTCAGAGAGAGGTTGGGGAGCTATTGGAGAGTGAAGATGAAGAGCAGAGGAGCAGCAGAGAGGCATTTGTAAAGATCACAGTGTACTTCCTGAGGAGAATGAAGCAGGAGGAGCTGGCTGACCGTCTGTATTACAGTAAGAGGATGTCTATAAAAAATCCTATTGTCTTAAGAGATGGACCAACATGTAGCCAAATATTCATATTTTGGGGAGATGTTTGCGAAACATAATGTTCTGCATTCTTTTTTGCATAAAAATTTCATGTAGTTTGTCAACGCAAGCTTAAATCTGCACTGAAGAAGAAGTTCCAGTGTGTGTTTGAGGGAATTGCTAAAGCAGGAAACCCAACCCTTCTGAATCAGATCTACACAGAGCTCTACATCACAGAGGGAGGGACTGCAGAGGTCAATGATGAACATGAGGTCAGGCAGATTGAAGCATCATCCAGGAAACCACACAGACCAGAAAAAATAATCAGACAAGAAGACATCTTTAAACCTTTACCTGGAAGAGATAAACCAATCAGAACAGTGCTGACAAAGGGAGTGGCTGGGATTGGGAAAACAGTCTTAACACAGAAATACACCCTGGACTGGGCTGAAGACAAAGCCAACCAGGACATCCAGTTCATATTTCCATTCACTTTCAGAGAACTGAATGTACTGAAAGAGGAAAAGTTCAGCTTGGTGGAACTTGTTCATCACTTCTTTACTGGAACCAGAGAAGCAGGAATCTGCAGCTTTGAAGACTTCCAGGTTGTGCTCATCTTTGATGGTCTGGATGAGTGTCGACTTCCTCTGGATTTCCACAAAACTACAATCCTCACTGACCCTAGAAAGTCCACCTCAGTGTATGTCCTGGTGATAAACCTCATCAGGGGGTACCTGCTTCCCTCTGCTCACGTCTGGATAACAACACGACCTGCAGCAGCCAATCAAATTCCTCCTTGGTGTGTTGATATTGAGACAGAGATCAGAGGGTTCACTGACCCACAGAAGGAGGAGTATTTCAGGAAGAGATTCAGAGATGAGGAGCAGGCCAGCAAGATCATCTCCCACATCAAGACATCACGAAGCTTCCACATCATGTGCCACATCCCAGTCTTCTGCTGGATCACTGCAACAGTTCTGGAGGATGTGTTGAAAACCAGAGACGGAGGAGAGCTCCCCAAGACCCTGACTGACATGTACATCCAGTTCCTAGTTGTTCAGGCCAGTGAAGTGAAGAAGGTCAAGTATGATGGAGGAGCTAAGACAGATCCACACTGGAGTCCAGAGAGCAGGAGGATGATTGAGTCTCTGGGAAAACTGGCTTTTGATCAGCTGCAGAAAGGAAACCTGATCTTCTATGAATCAGAGCTGACAGAGTGTGGCATCGATATCAAAGCCGCCTCAGTGTACTCAGGAGTGTTCACACAGATCTTTAAAGAGGAGAGAGGACTGTACCAGGACAAGGTGTTCTGCTTCATCCATCTGAGTGTTCAGGAGTTTCTGGCTGCTCTTCATGTCCATCTGACCTTCATCAACTCTGGACTCAATCTGCTGCAAGAACAAGAAGCAATGTCCTGGTGGTTTAAACCATCTCTCCACCAGAGCGCTGTGGACAAGGCCTTACAGAGTCCAAATGGACACTTAGACTTGTTCCTCCGCTTTCTCCTGGGTCTTTCACTGCAGACCAATCAGACTCTCCTTCGAGGCCTGCTGATACAGACAGGAAAAAGTTCTCAGACCAATCAGGAAACAGTCCAGTACATCCAGAAGAAGCTCAATGAGAATCTTTCTGCAGAGAAAAGCATCAATCTACTCCACTGTCTAAATGAACTGAATGATCGTTCTCTAGTGGAGGAGATCCACCTGTCCCTGAGATCAGGAAGGCTCTCCACAGATAAGCTGTCTCCTGCTCAGTGGTCAGCTCTGGTCTTCATCTTACTGTCATCAGAAAAAGATCTGGCTGTGTTTGACCTGAAGAAATACTCTGCTTCAGAGGAGGCTCTTCTGAGGCTGCTGCCAGTGGTCAAAGCCTCCAGCAAAGCTCTGTAAGTAAATTGTGGTGATATCGTCATGCTTAACCCTGGAGAACCCATGGGGTCAGAAAACCAATGGGGTCAGCTCTGACCCCATGGGTTCTCCAGGGTTAAAATGTTGATTATACTTAACAAAAAAGCAGGAATGAAAAAAACAAACAAACTGTGTAGCAGGAAATCTGAATTCAGTATCCTTAGCTAAAAAAATATTTAAGAAACACACAAAAAAGTAATCTGAGAAATTAGCAATTTATAGTTTATAGCAGGTTTACAGTTTTTTTTTTCACAAGTTCTACATTAGAAGCCAGAGGAGATGACGCAGTGAAGCTTTAATGCTTCAAAAAAAAAGTTATCTTTCTGGGAAAGGATAAGGGGAAAAGAGGTGAAATTACTTATTTCTGATGTAGAATGAAGGGCCTACAAACAAGGTCCAGAAAGGGATTATTTGAACTGTACGTAATCACAGACATTAGAATATGGAAAGTGACCAACAGTACTTTACGCCTGTGTCAGCAGGTACAGAGGTAGTACAACTAATTTTCTTCTTCACAGTTTTCCATTTACATTAAGAGGTATAATTATTTTTCCAAAGCAAATTCCACATTTAAATTCTGTTTATAATGAATTTAATTGTAATTTGTTTATTTTAAATGAATACTATTGTAAACCAACATTTTTCTTTTGCCTGTCTTCCTTCAACACAGAAAGTGATTTCATGTGAGTGTAAATTATTTTTTCAGACTGAGTGACTGTAACCTCTCAAAGAGAAGCTTTGAATCTCTGTCCTCAGTTCTCAGCTCCAATTATTCTAGTCTCAGAGAGCTGGACCTGAGTAACAATGACCTGGAGGGTCCAGGAGTTAATCACCTATCTTCAGGACTGAATACTACACACTGTACACTGGAAACTCTGAGGTAATCCCCCCATCCCCATTGGACAGCTGTGCTAAAGGTCTTTACAAAACGCATCAGAAGAGTACAAAGAATGTTTTACTGGGTAGTTACCATAAACAACACCTTTTTATAGCTACTCTGTTTCATATGGTCACTGTTTGAAAGACTGTTTCAAATCAAGCAGATTATGAGTGTAATATTCAACAGATAGTGATGTCCTGCTTTAATCTTTGTTGAGATTATGTTCCAAGTCATAAGGCAGAAATTATGTTTATAGTAACATAGTTTGTTTTCATAACCTTTACATCAGAAGACAGAGGAGGTGGAGCAGCATGGTTCCTGAAACTGGCCAATGAAAAATAAAGTAGTCTTTCTGAGGAAAGATAAACTGAAAGCGAAAGGAAGTAAGAAGACTTATTTCAGATGCAGAATTGGGGGACTACATACAGGGTTCAGAATGTAAAAAATAGGGATTAATTTGAAATGTATTTAATCGAAGCCATTAAAATTAGGAAAGTGACCCATAGTACTTTATGCCTCTGCCAACAGGTATGGAGGTATAACCACTAACAGCTTCTCATAGGCTTCTAATTACATAAATGTACAATTGTTTTTACTATGCAAATTCCACATATTAATTCTATTTTAACCCTTTGTGGTCCGTCGGAGCGGGCACGCTACCTTTCAGGTAACTATTTTTAAAGCCTGGTAGAATTACATCCAAGCTAGTGCAATTTTTTTTTCATATGAATGAGTGACTGAGTACAACTCACATTCAGCTTCTCCTAGGTCACAGTTTCTTTCTGCATATGGCTTTACAAATATTGCATAAAAAGCATTTGCAGAAACAAAAACATAATATTGCCAATCTGATCAGCTGTTTATAGCACTCCTGTGTTGAAATAAACATCAGCATGATCTATCTGATGTCCGCCATTACCTGCCCGAAACTGGAGGTGACATAGTTTTCACAGAAAATTTTTGGTTTTTTTCCTATAGGGCATTTACAAAGATATGCTGGTGTTTTTAAAATTGATGTTTGAGCTCATGCCTTTCTGTATAAATTCTGGGATGCTTAGAACGCATATTGCACTGTTGGAAATAGTTTATTTTGATGCACATTCTGTTGTTGTTATTTTTAAAAAAAATTTGCATTATATTGTATTTAATATATTTATATATTATATTATATTATATTATATGTTCAACATGCAAAGTGTTTTCATGAGAGTACAAATTGTTTTTTAGACTGAGTGGCTGTAACCTCTCAAAGAGAAGCTGTGAGGCTCTGTCTTCAGTTCTCAGCTCCCAGTCCTCTAGTCTGAGAGAGCTGGACTTGAAGAACAATGACCTGAAAGATCAAGGAGTAAAGCTTCTGTTCTCAGGTCTGACAAATCCACATTGTACACTGGAAACTCTGAGGTAATTTATTTCCCCGTTGAGACAGCTGGGCCAAAAGTTGTTTGAAACTGCAGCAGAGTAGTAAGAAAGAATATTTTACTGGGACGTTGCCATAAACAACACCTTTTAATAGCCACTCTGTTTTATATGGCCACTGTTTGATAGACTATTCAAAACTAGATTTTGAGTGTAATATTTACCACACAGTGATGTCCTGCTGTCATGTCTTTTTAGATTATGTTTAAAGTGATCAGCAAGAAATTGTGTTTATAGTAGCTTTAAAGTTAATTTTCACAACCTCTACCTCACAAACTGGCCAATCAAAATAAAGCAATCTTTCCAAGGAAGGATAAACTGAAAGTGAAAGGAGGTAAAATGACTTATTTCAGTTGAAGAATAAAGGGACTACAAGCAAGGTCCAACATGTCATAAATAAGTATAAATTTGAAATTTATGAAAACACTGACACTAGAATTAGGAAAAGGATCAGCAGTATTTTATGCCCGTGCAGAGGTATTACCACTGACTCCAGCTCCTCACCTGTTTACCCTCACACACAAATATTATTTTTACATTCACATACACACACATACACATTCCATGTTTGAATTCTTTTTTTTTTTTATAAAATACATTAATTATGATTTATTTCATTATTGTAATTGAATAATATTGCACACCAACATATTTTTTGTTGTCTTGGTTGAGCATAGCATTTGATTTCATTTGATTGTTTTTCAGACTGAATTGCTGCAAACTCTCAGAAAGAAGTTGTGAAACTCTGTCCTCAGTTCTCAGCTACCAGTCCTCTCATCTGAGAGATCTGGACTTGAGTAACAATGACCTGAAGGATAGAGGAGTTAAGCTTTTGTCGGAAGAACTGAAAACTCCACATTGTACACTGGAAACTCTGAAGTGAGATTTTTTTCCTACTCTTTTTTTCCCTGCTTTGGACAGCTGGGCTAAAAGTTGTCAGAAACTTTAGCAGAGCAGTACACAGCCTGTTCTACTGGAAGGTCGGCATGAACAATACTGAATGGGGTTTTATATACTATATATGGTCAATTTAGGGTTTTCCTTTGTGCCTTTGGGCCAAGGAATGGGTCTCTACTGCTTTTGGTCACTGTACTGAGAGATGAGCTTAAAAGTGAGGCTTAGCACTAAAAGCTGATTTACTGGTCAGTTTACCTTTCTAATTGCTTGGTGTAACACCCGGATATGGAGTAGAAATAGATCCACGGATTAATTATTTAATTAACAATTTTAGCTTTAAAAAAAGTTAACTGTATTTCTTTATTTGTTATTTCATTGTTGTTGAATTTTTTTCTTTCTTTCTTTTTTATAATTTAAATTGTGAATTTTCTAATCATAAATGTAATAAGCTATTGCTAAATGTAGTAGCTCCAAACTACACAATGATTACATTTTTAAAACAGTGTCCTTCTCTTGTTCTTGTTTTAACTTTAAGTCTAAGCCTCTGTAGCCTCTCAGAGATAAGCTGTGAAGCTCTGTCCTCAGTTATCAGCTCCATGCCATCTAGTCTGAGAGGGCTGGACCTGAGTAACAATGACCTGTTGGATTCAGGAGTGAAGCTTCTGTCTCTTGGAATGAAGAGTCCACACTGCAAACTGGAAGTTCTCTGGTAAGGATTCAGACTTTTCCTCTGATGACTTAAAATCTGATTCATATAACTGTGCAAAAAAATCAAACTTTATACTGAGTTTTATTTACCTTTGGGAGAATTATTAAAAATTTAATTGCAGTCTAAAGATTTTTCATAGTATTTTTTAAATTCAAATGTTCTAAGAAAATCGCTTCATACACTGTTTAATTAAGTAATTTGTGATATTTTACATCGATATGAGATGTTTGACAATAAAATGTGTCTATTGGGTATTAATGAAAATCATTACATGAGAGCCTTGGAAGCCTAGTCTCATGGGCGAGTAAGGTATACTGAGCTTGAAGTCGGCATTTTCAGTGTCATTATAGTGGTGCTCTTTTTACCTGGCTAGATCACCACGGTGACTGATGCTGAACCTGTAATTTGATAGGCAGAATAAAATGAATGGGAATGAATAAATGTTATTGTTTGTGGTAAATAGAAAATTATTGTTCCCTGATGGATTGTTGTTTTGTGTGTCTGCAGTCTATCAGGCTGTCTGATCACAGAAGACGGCTGTCGTTCTCTGGCCTTAGATCTGAGCTCAAACCCCTCTCACCTGAGAGAGCTCGACCTGAGCTACAATCATCCAGGAGACTCAGGAAGAAAGCTGCTGTTGGCTGGAGTGAAGGATCCATGCTGGAGACTGGACACTCTCAGGTATGGAGAGAATGTCCGATAGAGGAGGAAGAGCTGGAAAAACTTCCCGTGTCCATCAGTCACTTCCTTTTTTTTCATGCAGATATGAAATAAACTGATCAATAAAAATTGGTAGACATCTCAGCATATGCAAAAGAACAGATTAGATGAATCTGTGTATTGGGATGCCATTGACATATTTATCCTAAATTAAAACCAGTAGAAACTTTAAGCCTAATTTTGACATAAAAGAAAAAAATCCTCATTTCTAAATTAGAGCTGTGGAAGAAGATGACAACTACAGGGAGATGTTTTCTATAGATATTGTCACAGGTAATGGGAAAATACGGACTCAGTCGCAGAGCTCTGGATGCGAAGCAAACAGTGCGTTTATTTACAGTGCCCAAAAACAGTCTCAAAACACAAAGCGAAGTGCAAAATCCAACAGTGATCCTCTCCAAACTCCCAGTGGTGCGCAGGTGAATTTCCAAAGTGATTATCCAAGTGTGTGTTCTCCTCCGAGAGCTTAATTCCGTGGGTTCCTCCTCTCCAACCTCCTGCTCCATGTCTCTTCCTTCTATAAACGAGCGACAACAACAGGTGAGAAGGCTAGCCGGCTAAAGCTAAGTTGCAAGTAACAAACACTTTTAACTACCGAGCTTCAAGTACAATCCAGCGTCGACTGCCGTCTGGACACACAGTGCCTCAGCCCACGACGAAGGATGATTAGTGACAGCTGGGTGGCAAATTAGGTGCAGGTGTGTCAGCCGCTGCGTGGAGACAACAAGGGTGGGGAGGAGGAGAGAGAGAGAAACACACACACAGGCAGGTCGCCCGGGAAGGACCGTCCGACCATGACTGATATAAACTCAAGCAGCACTGTAGAAATGCATTTATTTATTAATTTATTTATTTTATTTTTTTCAGAGGAAGAAAAAAAAAGAAAAAAAAAGAAATGCATTTATTAAGTGTGCCTATGCCAAGAGGCACACTTATTGCTATTCCTCAGATATATTATTCTTATTCCACAGTTTCTGCCTGAAATTTTGTGGCATAACTCACCCCGCAGTTTTGAGACAAGCTTCAAATATGTTATATCATTTTGTGCGGCTGGATCAAGAATGGTGCGCTATGACTTTTGGTGTTTATTACTTTCTATTTTTTTAAATATTAATATTTTAATACAGGTTTTTGCCCATTGAAATGAATGGGAAAGTTTTTGCCCACTTCATTTGTGGTGTGTTGGCGCTCTCTAGTGGTATGCTGGGAGTGGTACGGCCTGTCTACCCTTATTTGGATTACCGTAATGACGAAAATATCATCGTCGCTGCTTTCAGGAACCATTGGAATTTTTAAGGTTGCGCGAACCATTGAATAGTTACTGTAACCGCAAGGGTGTATGCTTGGTGGAAAACTCCATATCCCACAATTCATAGCACACGAGTTAAACAATGGCGGCCACCTCTTCGTTTTATATATTGCTTTTATTAGTGTTTCTAGGTCACAAAATAAACTTTTAAGATATTTTCAGGTGAGAATGTAGCTGTGTAAACTTCAAATATCTGCTCGTTTTATCAAGACATCCCATATTAGCAACAGTTCTCTTACGATGTTGCTGCCTGTGGAATGCTGCATGGCATGGCTAGTATTAACCCCGATTCTTTTTTCCCCGTGATAGAACAGAGAAAACCGACTCATAGTGTGTTAAAAGATTTATTTTTCTTTTTATTCAATCATCTTCCGGAAGAGAGAGACCCCTGCACAGCTCAAACGCCAGTTGCAAGAGCTCTAACATTTTTAGCTCAACATGTGTCTTATATGGTGTTATTCCTGTTTTTCTTCTCTCACCCCAACCTGTCGCAGCAGATGGCCGCCCCTCCCTGAGCCTGGTTCGGCCGGAGGCTTCTTCCTGTTAAAAGGGAGTTTTTCCTTCCCACTGTCGCCAAAGTGCTTGCTCATAGTGGGTCATATGACTGTTGGGTTTTTCTCTGTATCTATTATTGTACGATCTACTGTACAATATAAAGCGCCTCGAGGCAACTGTTGCTGTGATTTGGCGCTATGTAAATAAAATTGAATTTAATTGAAATTGAATTGAAAAGTAAATGTAAGCGCACCGCAGGTGTATGCACACTTTCTCACAGTGACCTCTGCATTGTGAGCAATACAAGGTCATGAATAACACATAATAAATTCACAGACACAGAAAGTGGCTGTTAAGAGGTTAAATCGGCATGGCCCAAAGCTCATGCAACCTAGGATGTTGCTGTCATCTTTCTGCTCCTGTAAAAACAGAGAAACACACATAGATACCTCCATCCACCCCTTTGTCATTTCTGGGTGGAGGCATATGCAATCTTACATGTTGGTGTCAAGTCAGTCAAGTCAGTTAACTCCTATCAGTCCAGTCAGGTCCCCTTTTTATGATTTATTCATGGCTCATAGTGAAAACTGTCGTTGCATTGAGTTTCTCACTGTCAGCAATATGACGAAAATTCAAAAAGAAAAAGAATTTAGATCAGATTACCACGGTGAATTCTTTAAGACCGGGAGTCGCTTTCTGATTGTGTCCCAAATAAGTGGCTTTCTCCAGAACCCATTTCAATATGGAAAAGCTCAATTGCAACCATTTCCCGACAACATATTGTATAGTGCTTACCTTTCTAATCGTGCAGATCTGCTCAAACGACAGAGATTATCAAACAAAACTTGCAGGACACTGTTTAAGTAACAAAATAAGAAATAAAAAGGCCTAGTTAAGTCATGACACATGCTCCTCATCTCCGGAGGGTAAATCATACCAAACCTAATTGACAGGTTCAACTTTGCAACAAAAGAAAAATCATCAGCTAGATTAATCCCAAAACATTCATCCATCAGCCACACACCTCACACCGCACACGTTCAGAAACAAACAAACAACACACGCACGTAACACGCCCCCACCATAAGAATTAAACAATTCCTTGTTTGTTTAATTCCTGTCCGGTTACACTGCTCTGGATAGGGCATCGGCAATGACATTATCGAGGCCCTTTTTATGGCTAATTTGTAAGTTGAAGTCTTGTAAAAGGAGGGAAGCAAGCCTCGCTGATTGGAGTTTTGCATCCGCGAAAGAAACACAAGTGGGTTATGATCTGTGTTATGTGTCTGTGTTGGTTTTTTTGTTTTTTTTCTGAATGTGTGTATGCCAGTTCACCTGTGCAGGGGCTCGGCTGTGATTGGTGGACGGAAGGAACAGCCTGAACTAACTGGCTCCCCCTGTGGACTTAATCTATAAAAGGAGGACGGAAGAGCCGCGGTGTGTGGGGTGTGGAAATCTTCCCGTGCACTTGTCTTACGCTGTGTCCCAATTCAGGGTCTACACGCTTGAAGTACGCATTTTAAGTGCGGTTACGTCACCGCCATGCGACGACGGCTGTCCCAATTCAAAGTGTACTTCAAATGCATACTCCAAATGCGCCGTCGATTTCCCCAAATATCAAGCGTGGTCCAGTGCACGCTTCGTGGTCCCATATATTCGTGGTCCCATATATCCCACAATTCATAGCGCGGCGGTGGGTGTGGATAATTTTGCCGCAAAATACGGCAGAAGGGAGCGGCCGAAGAGGTTGTTTTTTTTTCTTTCAAAACTTTATTGAAATTATAAAGCGAACAGTCAGTCATTCCAGTTCAATTTGTAGAGTAGACATACAAGGCAAATAAGAGTAACAATATACAGTACAATGAAATAAGAAGGATAAATAAATAAAGGATAATAAAGAAAAAAGAAAAAAAAAGGGGGGGGGAATGTGACAGACTTCATAACAACTTTGTACTTGAAAGTTGTGACAGCTCATTCCTTGAACATTTCTGAATGAATTTCAATCAATGACAGACCATTTTTTATTGGAAGTTAATTTAACTCATTCACTGCCATTGACGTCTATAGCCGTCAATTGCAGTGAATGAGTCAATGGGTTTAACTCATTCACTGCCAATGGCTGGCAGTGAATGAGTTAAGAGAGTTTAAGTAATATTCAATTTCAATCAAAAACAAATTAAATGATGGGGTTGAGTTTTGAAATTTACATTTATGTATATGGAATTTCCCTAATAAGATGGAGCGGCCGAAGAGTGAACTGTCAAAAGTACTGAATTTGACGTCACTTATTTATGTGCGAATGTTTAATAATTAAAGTCAATCATATTTCCACAAACACAACAAGCTGAAAGTCAGTGATTATATGTATATATGTATGTATATATATATATATATATATATATATCATAGTTCAAGGCTCAAGGTTCTTTATTTGTCACATGCATAGTTATACAAGTATAACACACAGTGAAGTGTAGCCTGACACACTCCTCGACATGTGCCAAAATTTGGGGGGGGGCTGTAGAGGAAGAACATTTTATTTATATATATATATATATATATATATATATATATATATATATATATATATATACATACATACATACATACAGTGGGGCAAAAAAGTATTTAGTCAGCCACCGATTGTGCAAGTTCCCCCACCTAAAATGATGACAAAGGTCAGTAATTTGCACCAGAGGTACACTTCAACTGTGAGAGACAGAATGTGAAAAAAAAATCCATGAATCCACATGGTAGGATTTGTAAAGAATTTATTCGTAAATTAGGGTGGAAAATAAGTATTTGGTCAATAACAAAAATACAACTCAATACTTTGTAACATAACCTTTGTTGGGAATAACAGAGGTCAAACGTTTACTATAGGTCTTTACCAGGTTTGCACACACAGTAGCTGGTATTTTGGCCCATTCCTCCATGCAGATCTTCTCGAGAGCAGTGATGTTTTGGGGCTGTCGCCGAGCAACACGGGCTTTCAACTCCCGCCACAGATTTTCTATGGGGTTGAGGTCTGGAGACTGGCTAGGCCACTCCAGGACTTTCAAATGCTTCTTACGGAGCCACTCCTTTGTTGCCCGGGCGGTGTGTTTTGGATCATTGTCATGTTGGAAGACCCAGCCTCGTTTCATCTTCAAAGTTCTCACTGATGGAAGGAGGTTTTGGCTCAAAATCTCACGATGCATGGCCCCATTCATTCTGTCCTTAACACGGATCAGTCATCCTGTCCCCTTGGCAGAAAAACAGCCCCATAGCATGATGTTTACACCCCCATGCTTCACAGTAGGTATGGTGTTCTTGGGATGCAACTCAGTATTCTTCTTCCTCCAAACACGACGAGTTGAGTTTATACCAAAAAGTTCTACTTTGGTTTCATCTGACCACATGACATTCTCCCAATCCTCTGCTGTATCATCCATGTGCTCTCTGGCAAACTTCAGACGGGCCTGGACATGCACTGGCTTCAGCAGCGGAACACGTCTGGCACTGCGGGATTTGATTCCCTGCCGTTGTAGTGTGTTACTGATGGTGACCTTTGTTACTTTGGTCCCAGCTCTCTGCAGGTCATTCACCAGGTCCCCCCGTGTGGTTCTGGGATCTTTGCTCACCGTTCTCATGATCATTTTGACCCCACGGGATGAGATCTTGCGTGGAGCCCCAGATCGAGGGAGATTATCAGTGGTCTTGTATGTCTTCCATTTTCTGATGATTGCTCCCACAGTTGATTTTTTCACACCAAGCTGCTTGCCTATTGTAGATTCACTCTTCCCAGTCTGGTGCAGGTCTACAATACTTTTCCTGGTGTCCTTCGAAAGCTCTTTGGTCTTGGCCATGGCGGAGTTTGGAGTCTGACTGTTTGAGGCTGTGGACAGGTGTCTTTTATACAGATGATGAGTTCAAACAGGTGCCATTCATACAGGTAACGAGTGGGGGACAGAAAAGCTTCTTACAGAAGACGTTACAGGTCTGTGAGAGCCAGAGATTTTCCTTGTTTGAGGTGACCAAATACTTATTTCCCACCCTAATTTACGAATAAATTCTTTACAAATCCTACCATGTGAATTCATGGATTTTTTTTCACATTCTGTCTCTCACAGTTGAAGTGTACCTCTGGTGCAAATTACTGACCTCTGTCATCATTTTAGGTGGGGGAACTTGCACAATCGGTGGCTGACTAAATACTTTTTTGCCCCACTGTATATTATAATAATATAATAATCTGACAATACTATAATATTGGCCATATTATATTTACATTACCACAGTGAGTTGACTTTAGTCTCATGAACAACATTAACTAATTGTTATTTACTAACTAATCCTAAATGACTGTTCAGTACAGAAATGAAGCCCAACAATCATGTTTTACAGTCCTCTGGTCTCAGCCTCAGATACTCAACTAATCAAAGTGATGTCATGACGAAAATGAATGACCAACAAAACATTTTTCTCCTTCATTTCTGTCAAACAATGCTGTATGTAACGTGTCTCGCGGTTAGTATCATGGTTGCTAGGCAACCTGAACAGCGCGATGAAGCGTATACCGTCCCATTTCACAAGACTCTCACTTCCGCACTTCTCGTACTTATAGTGCGCACCGTACGTAGTACGCCTAGTGCGCGTACTTCAAGCATGCAGACCCTGAATTGGGACACAGCCTTAGATCCAGATGGAGCAGCCGCAGCTATAGCTACTTAGTTAAATTCGGGCATGTGTGTGAAGTGCAGAGCAAGTAGGGGTGAGCTGCCAATTATTTTGGAAAGCTTTGTTTTCTCCTGTTTTGTTAGACCAGGGAGGTCAGACTGTTTCATTTCTTTTGTTTCTTTTCTTGAAGAAGTCAAAGGGGAACCAAATTCTAGGTTGGGTTTTGTTTGTTGTGTTGGCCTTAGCTGAAATCATACACTCCCACTATCGTTGTACTGAGTGCCATTGCCGTAAATAAATTATTGTTAAAAGCCCAATGCTGTGGCTGTGTCTGTTTGGGCAAGGGAAGTCGTGGGACACCCCACTCTTGTTGCGGTCATTCCGAGCCGGGTAATAACATGATTTGGGGGCTCGTCTGTTTTGTCTCATATGGATTTTAGGCCATATTACCCAGCCCTAGCAGTGAGGTGTCATTTCCAGCTAAACAGAAGAGGAATATAAATATAATTATGGTAACAGTTTGAATCCGTCATATTTCATTCAATACAGTGGTGTACTGACGGATCCAGGATCAGTCCAAATCATCAGCAGTTTGATTCACAAATGGATTGAAGTGTATTTGTGAAAATGTTGGCCTGTTCCTTTATTAGTGTCTAACAGTATGTGTATGAGAGCCATGTAATGTCCATGTGAAAGAGACTGTGCTGGTCTGACCCCCCTCCTCCTTTCAGGGTGGAGCCTGCTGGAGTCCGATGGTTGAGACCAGGTCTGAGGAAGTGTAAGTGTTTTTTAATGTGATTAATGAAAACAAAGCAGCACACACTCAACCATCTTCAATCTGTCACATCACTCATTCACATCTCTAAAGTCAGGAGTCATCATCAAAGTGTTAATCAATGAACAGGTGATGGATCAATAACTGCTGTTGGATTGTGTTTGTTCTCTCCATCAGATTCCTGTCAACTCACAATCGACACAAACACAGTACACACAAACCTCCAGCTGTCTGACAACAACAAGAAGGTGACACATGTGAAGGAAGTTCAGTCATATCCTGATCATCCAGACAGATTTGATGTTTATCCTCAGCTGCTGTGTAGAAATGGTCTGTCTGGTCGCTGGTACTGGGAGGTTGAGTGGAGAGGATACATTTACATATCAGTGAGTTACAGAAGAATCAGAAGGAAAGGAGAGGGCAAAGACTGTTGGTTTGGATGGAATGATCAGTCGTGGAGTCTGTACTGCTCTGGTGATGGTCCTCGTCATGTCAAGCACAATAAAAGAGAAATATCCATCTCCTCCTCTGTCTCTAACAGAGTAGCAGTGTATGTGGATTGCCCTGCTGGCACTCTGTCCTTCTATAAAGTCTCCTCTGACACTCTGATCCACCTCCGCACCTTCAACACCACATTCACTGAAACTCTTTATGCTGGGTTTTGGGTCTGGTCTGGTTCCTCAGTCACTCTGTGCTGAGTGTAAAGAGTGTCCTCCTGTTAGAGAAACACTCTGACCGTTGAACAGTCTGTACATGTCTGTTTCTTTCACTCAGAAACATGTTTTCAAATTCTTGGATTCAATCAGTTGATGTTTGAAACTGTTCTAAATGATTCCTTGTAAACTTCTTCCTCTTCAGTCCTTTAAAGATGGAAGCTCCCATTATTCCAGGATACACATGTCTGTATTTTTCCACTCAAAGCTTCACAGTGAATATCAGTATGTTGTGTTTCTCTGAAGCTCAGCTCACAACCAGCTTTTAAGGTATTTCGTTTCATGTTTTTTATGCCTGTTTTTATTTGCTTATTTTATTTGTCCTTGGGTGTTTTGAAAGATGCTTTTAAATAAATAAAATGTATTATTATTATGAGCTCCTCTGCATTTTCAACAAGTCTGAGCTCATTAAAATGAATCCAAATGTTTGATTTCTCTTTCTTAATGGGATTTTCCCAAACTCTCCACAAGATCTTACTGTTTCACTCATTGTTGGAAGCTCATGATTTGAAAAGATTTCCGCCATATAAGCTGAAAATATTGACTCAATAGTTTTGAATGCACTTCTAACCAGAATATAATTGTATTGAGGTATCATAATGCATGTGGTTTATCTAATAAACAGCAAATCCTCATTTGAAACTAGTCTTGTGTTTTTCCCATGTTGAACAAGAGCATGTTGGTAACAGCTTGGTTATCAAACTCTTAGAAACATGAAAATATGTGTGTATAGCACTGCATATGTTGTGTATCACTTTAGTTTATATGAAACATGAAAACTATCACAAAGGGTCCTGGTGAAGATTCTGCTGGAATTTGGTGACAGAGATTTGCTTTGATCTCAAACTTTTAGAAGCTGTTTCATTGTTTTTCATGCAACTCTAATTTGATAAAACGCTGCATCAAAAACAAAGAGGAAGTGATGTCAATTTTTTCTGTGTTTATTTCCACATTCCACATTGTTCTTGACAATGACAATAAATAAATAAATACTAAATACTAAATACACAAAGCAGAATGAGCTCTATTGCTGACAATAAGTGATATGCAAGCAGAGTGAGCATTTCTGAGGCCCAAAATAAATTGAGTAGTAGTTCACTGAATAAAAATTGGAGTGTGAGCTCAGTTCCTTCATCAGTATGTATTATACATGTATATATGTATGTGTATTATATTAGTATAATGAGCGATGTATTCTTCCAAAAGAACTGACTGAAAAAAAAAACATGCAAAATTGCACTAAAAGAAATCTGTGAAATGACGAGACCGCGAAAGGTGAAGCACGTTATAGCAAGGGACCACTGTATACATAAAAATATGCATTACATGATACTGCTGATTTCATTTGACGCAACTAAATGATTGAGATCAAACACAGCATAATATCTAGACTGTTCTTGCTTCAGCTGTTCATCTGGATTACACAGCAGTTGACTGATTTCTTATGGCTCACACATTACGATATTTAAAGCATGACCAGCTGCAATAAACATCAAAAAAGGAAAAGAGCACATGCTGCACACAGTCACAGTAAAGAGAAGCTATAACGTTCTTAAATCAAAGGCTGGAAAACAACTTTTACATCCTTTCATTATAAATCAATTATACTTAATTATAAATCACTACAAAAGTAATGTAGAGCACTCTGCATCTGTGCCCCATTCAGTACAGTTGACTTACTATATAAGATGGAGAAATATTGTTTTTCCACTAAATATTACTGACACTGTACTTAAAACTATTTACACATGACTGAAATGTACTTAAAGAATACTTATTTTTGGTTTCATGTAAATATCTAACTTTTCCATAATTCTATTGTAGCCAACTTTAAGTACTTGTACATACAATTATATTGTTGTATATTTTTATTGTTATATTGTTGTTGAGCTAAACATACATATCATGTATGTTTAGCATTTAT
Source organism: Astatotilapia calliptera (assembly GCF_964374335.1). Lineage (NCBI taxonomy): Eukaryota > Metazoa > Chordata > Actinopteri > Cichliformes > Cichlidae > Astatotilapia > Astatotilapia calliptera. Next base: position 64,615,707 of record NC_137424.1, read on the forward strand.
GGATGGCTGTTTGATCCTCTACATGTTTAAAGGTGTCCAGTCCTGAGACACTGGGGGTGGAAACAGCTGTGATGTCATTCGACTGTCACAAAGAAGGAAGTGCATGAAGTGAGCAGCAAGGAGCCGCTGATGTTTTGGATTCAACAGTTCAGCATTTTAAAGATTGACACATACACATTTACACATATAAAGCTGAATTTGTCATATGCCACAGTTAACTCACTGTTCAGTGTTTTTTAGGAAGCTTCTTAACTGCCTCAGCTGCCAAACAACCAGCTGATGTCCTTGAGAAGAAGCTGAAAAAGTCTTCAACAACAAATACAGTAAGTGTACTTTAAAATACTAGATTCACTTTAGACTCACACAAGAAATTACTAAAGTAGTTGTGTTTCATTGACTACGTTTACTATATGAAAGGTAAGTTCAGTGTGTGTCTCTGCACAGACTGTTATGTTGTACTATTATTCAGTTGTCTGCTGTGTGTTGAACTGTGAATGTTTTTATGTTGAAATGTCTGCATCTCAGTGTAGATGAGGCTGGGGGTCATGGGGGGCTGCCATAGCAGTCTCTTCAAAATCATGACATCATCATAAATGCTGCTGGACTGCCTGATGGCTTGATGGTGAAAAAGCCATCCACCTCTGGAAGAAAGCAGAAGACATTTCAGAGGCTGCAGGCAGATTTCTTTTCAAACAGGTATTTTTTTATTTTTGGCCTTTTTCATCTTTATTGGACAGAGCAGTGAAGATAAGTGACAGCAAAGCAGAGGGAGAGAGAAAGGGGATGTGGCCCAGGTCAGAATCAAACCCAGGCCAGCTGCTCTCCACCTCGTGGCACATGGTCACCTGCTCAGCCTCGTGAGCTACACCAGCAGCCCTTTCACACACTTTACACTGTCAAACACTGTATGTGAACCTCATCTAACAATAGGTTACATTTAAGTCTGTACTAGATGGTTTTATATTAGGGGACATTTTTCAGTACTTGTGTGTTTTATTCCATTAGCAGCTCAACATCATGAGCAGTGGTTTGCCGTAAAGAAATCAAACACAAGCTGACTTTAAATTGGATCTACTTTAAATACAGGGGATCAAAAACAACTAACATCTTTATTTTATATCAGTACAGAAAGACATTTCATCTCAAATGTAAAATAGGTTTATTTTGAATAACTGATGATCAGCACTATTAACAGTTTCATGTCTTTACAGCTTCTCCAAAAGGTTCCTGTATGTTTGTCTTTATTAGTTTGATTTATTATTCAGTCACAACCTGCTGTCATCTAATGAACAAAATGATGTTTATATTAGTCAAAAAAATTCAAAAAGAAAAAAAAAAGCTTACTAGCTTAAACACAAAGTGTTTGGAGCCAAAATGTTAACTAGCTGCCCTTTTTTAAATGGCAGAGGTACAGTGGTGTCTAACAGCACATTGTGGAAGGCAAATATGTTATTCTTTGATGAAAATTCTTGAATACTTTGTAGATTTGACGTTACTTTTCTCTTCAGTTGTACAGAGTGCTGAGGAGGCAGGTGAAACAGGTGGCACTGTTGTAATGCAGGCAAGGGGTGTGTCTTAGTCATTCTGTTCGGTATAACTGGATACAACATTGTGGATGTGTTGATGTTAGAGCCATTAAGATTCTCTGCCCACACTGTAGGATTTCCCTTTTATTCACTGCGAGGGCATTTTTGAGTCTGTCAATGAAACACTTCATATTTTGTGTTTTACATATGTGCAATACATATGCATTACAATATGTGTTATATATATATATTTGTTCATTGGTTGAACTTTTTGTAAGGAGAGATATTGAAAACCATGTTAATAAGATATTGTTGTTTTGTGTTTCATGTGGCTTAGACACAGAGAGTGGACGAAGGAAGTTTCTGTATGTTTGCTGATTAGTATCTTACATGTGGAAAATCAACACGCGATATTTTTTTAAGTTATAATTGTTCTAACAGCATTTTGAGTGGGAGTAATCAGTTATTTGATATTTAAACAAGCTGAGTGTTTCTGTGCACGATGAAGAAGATCATCATCACCAGCTCAGCTGATGAATTTATATGTATCAGTCATTTCATGAGATGAAGTCATCAGTAGACATTTGTTATAACTTTGTGATAAATGTCATAACGTTAGGGCTCTGGTTTTGCTCACTACTTAACAAGATGATCATTGGCTCATTGTTGAATACAGTGGCCCAGGTGGAGTCTGACCTCTGACCCTTTCTGAGTTCTCTCTCTCCACTTTCATGTCTGATCTTCTGCTGTATTGTCCAAAATAGACATATGAATCATTTCATCATTTAGAACACTTAAGCAGATCTTTAGTTTGGGCAGTACAGTACAAAATAACACATATTGTACTATACTGCCCACTTCCTTATCTTATTGGATCTCTGTGTTAGGTTGGTGAAGGAAACACAACACTAGTTGTAGTTGTGTTAGGAACTAGTTTTTCATATCACAACCTAGAAACCTAGTGATCAAAATCCCAGTTATACTCAAGAGTTTTACTGCAACTCTCAAAAGGGGATCTATTTTTACTTTAGCACTGCCTGCTTTACTTTTGATGCCTGTGGATGAAATTTCAATTTTGATTAATTTAATGGTGGAAATCAGAATGGGCTTATTGCCAGATGTTGAGGTTTACAACATTAGGAATTTGCTGCGGTGCTTCAGTGCAAACAATAAGAATTAAAGTGCTATGTAGAAAGAAAGATATGTGCATGAGATATACATGGGATATATACATGAGAATAAGAATTAAGAGTGCTACGTAGAAAGATATATACATGAGTGCAGGTGGTGATCAGTGCCAGACATGAAATGATGCAGTGACACAGCGTAGGGTCATGTGTGAGTGGCGGGGACAGTCATGTGGTTATTGTTCATGTGTCCCACAGCAGAGGGGAAGAAACTGTTCTTGTGGCGAGAGGTTCTGGTGCGAATGGACCGGAGCCTCCTGCCTGAGGGGAGCAGGTCAAACAGACTGTGTCCAGGGTGAGAAGGGTCAGCTGAGATCCGGGCTGCACGCCGCAATGTCCTGGAGGTGTACAGGTCCTGCAGAGATGGGAGTCTGCAGCCAATCACCTTCTCAGCAGAGCGCACAACACGCTGCAGTCTCTGTTTGTCCCTGATAGTGGCTCCAGCGTACCACACGGTGATGGAGGAGGTGAGGATGGACTCGATGATTGCGGTGTAGAATTGCATCATCGTCCGTGTTGGCAGGTTGAATTTCTTCAGCTGCCTCAGGAAGTACATCCTCTGCTGGGCTTTCTTGATGACGGAGGTGATGGTGGGCTCCCACTTCAGGTCCTGGGTGATGGTGGTACCCAGGAAGCGGAATGAGTCCACAGAGGTGATGGGGGTGTCAGTCAGGATGATGGGGGGGAGTGGGGCTGTGTGCTTCCTGAAGTCCACAATAATCTCCACTGTCTTCTGGGCATTCAGCACCAGGTTGTTGTGGCTGCACCAGGACACCAGACGTTCAACCTCCCTCCTGTAGGCAGACTCATCCCCGTCAGAGATGAGCCCAATGACGGTGGTGTCATCTGCGAACTTGATTAGCTTGACAGACTGGTGGGTGGAGGTGCAGCAGTTGGTGTACAGGGAGAAGAGCAGAGGAGAAAGAACACAGCCCTGAGGGGAGCCGGTGCTGATGGTCCGGGAGTCCGAGACATTCTTCCCCAGCCTCACGTGCTGCTTCCTGTCCGTCAGGAAGTCAGTGATCCACCGGCAGATGGGATCAGGCACATTCATCTGGGAAAGCTTGCCTCGGAGATGGTCTGGAAGGATGGTGTTGAAGGCAGAGCTGAAGTCCACAAACAGGATCCTGGCGTAGGTTCCTGGGGAGTCCAGATGCTGCAGGATGAAGTGTAGGGCCATGTTGATGGCGTCGTCTACAGACCTGTTGGCTCTATATGCAAACTGCAGGGGGTCCAGGAGGGGGGCCGTGAGGGTCTTGAGAAGGGAGAGAACTAGGCGCTCAAATGACTTCATGACCACAGATGTCAGAGCCACGGGTCTGTAGTCATTTAGTCCAGTGATCCTAGGTTTCTTGGGGACAGGGATTATGGTAGAGGACTTGAAGCAGGCAGGCACATGACATGCCTGCAGTGAGGAGTTGAAGATGCCAGAAAACACTGGGGCCAGCTCGTTTGCACAGTGTCTGAGGGTGGCAGGAGACACACCGTCTGGGCCGGGAGCTTTCCGAGCATTCCGGGAGCATTCCGAGCATTAATGGTGGAAATGTGACGATCGCAAGTTTGAGTGGCTGCATCCTAGTGGTGCAACGGATCAAAAATCTCGCGGTTCGGATCGGATCACAGTTTTAAGTCACGGATCAGATAAATTTTCGGATCAGCAAAAATAGAAAAAAAAGACAAAAATTCGACTCGCCATTTAGTTATTTAAGTATTTTTTGCCTATTAAAAAACATTCAACTGAAGACTCATTCCACGCACTTATATAAAACCAAATTAAGGTGCAATATGGACATTATGGACCATGCTGGGCATCCTCTGCACATGGCCGAGTCTGTTCAGTGACAGGTTGCTTCTCCCAAAGACAAGAACCAGCAGACTTAAAAATTCCTTTGTCCCACACGCCATCAAACTGTTTAACTCCTCGCTGGAGGGGAGAGGGAGGGGAAAGGGGGACAAAGGAGGGGGGAACAAGTAGCTGTAGTGCCTTTTCACTGTGCAATAGTTTTTGTTAATAACCAACGGTGTAATAGACTCACAATACTTGAAATGTGCCGTTCCCTTGTATTCTTATTCCTATTTATTCTATTTATCCCTTTTGTATTCTCTGTATTTATATATGTGTATATGTGGTATATTTCTGCTCACATTCGGCAACTTCTGTCGGTGCTGTGCTATTGGAAACTGAATTTCCCGGAGGAACCCACCCGAGGGATAAATAAAGTTTCATCTAATCCAATGTAATCTATAGGGCAGTGCAGGGCTTTGTACCACTCCGCTCTGATATAACGAGCGGTCATGGTCACGTGGCTTTCCGTTGCCCTGGAGGTCCACCCATTTGTAGTTATAGCAACAGAAGATGCCTGGGACAGTTCAGCCATAACTTTAAACTTCTCCTGCTCATACATGCTTGGAACGATCTTGTCACACTGAAGTGGACGCGCAACGGGATATCATAGCGTGGCTCAAGCACGTTCATCATAGTTTAAACCCCTTGTTTTGCACAACGGAATACGGCCTTCAGTCTGCAGCTAAACACCCCAATAGCTTTTGTAATAGCTTTAGCCTGGATGGATTGGGCAGCAAAGGGCTGCTTAAATGCCGCAAACTCCTCTGCTCCTCCACTTGGACCACTAGCGCTGACCATAACTACCGCTTGACAGACTGACCACGCGCACCATACACATACCTTCTTTTTCTTTTTCGAATCTTCGGATCACGTGCATGATCACTGCTTGATTTGGCAGTTTTACTTAAAGGAGATTCATAGAATTGGACCAGCAAGTGTTTAAACCAGTACACAATGGAGCCACACGGCTGCTGCCTGTTCAAATCTAAAAAATATCCAGAGGTCAGTACACAAAGTAAAGGAATTTCTAAGAAGCTAGGTTAAACACCTAAAGGAGCTCTGTGACTAGTATTACTATACAAATTTATTTTATGTCACAGGGTGACAGCCTTAAAAGCACTGCACATGCTCTGTTGTAAGTGCAGCAACACTGAAAGTTACACAATACACGACAGATTGTAACAAAGGCTTTATTAGAGATGTCTCATAGGGGTAATACATGTACAGGTTTATTACTGAAAAAAGTAAAACAACAATAAATAAAGCTTAAGGCAAATAAGTTAATTTTCACTGTTCTGTTTAAACAGCCTGTGATAGGCTAATGAGCTGTCCAGGATGTACCCTTCCTCTCACTCTACGGGAGCTGGGATAGGCTCCAGCCCCCTTGCAACCCCTGAATTTGATAAGCTGAAGAGAGAATGGACTTGTGGATGTTTAAAAACAAAAAAACAAACCAGAACTTTAAGTGTTACGTTGCAGATCCTGGCGCCTGGTGGCTCTTCATGTGTGTTTTTAGACAATGGCTCTGAGTAAAAGCTTTGTCACAGAGGGTACACTTGTATGGTCTCTCTCCATTGTGGGTCCTCATGTGAACAGTCAAGTATTCTTTTCGTGCGCAAGCTTTCCCACAAATACCGCACACAAATGGCTTGATGCCCGAGTGAAGCACTAAGTGGTTGTCTAGGTTGGTCTTGCGTTTGAAGGACCAGCCGCAGTCTGGGCAGTGGTAGGGCGTCTCCCCGCTGTGGACCCGCTTGTGAACGGTCAACGGGCCCTTGGTGCTGAATCCCTTGCCACACTCGCTGCAGTGATACGGCTTTTCGTTGGTGTGAATCCTCATGTGGATCTCCAGCTGCGCACTAGTCAGGAACATTTTGCAGCAAATGTCACAGAGGTATGACCTCTCTCTGTTTGTGTGAATCTTCTCGTGTTGCCTCAGAGTCCCAGGAAGTTTAAAACGCCTCCCGCAAATCTTACAGCTGTGGGGTCTTTCCCCAGAATGGGTCATTTTGTGGCGGGATAACGATCTGTAGTCGCAGAGGGATTTACCGCACACACCGCAGAGGTGTGTCTTCCTGTTGGTGTGAGTCCTGTGATGAGCCTTTAACTGCTCTTTGAGTTCAAACACTTTATGACAGGTGTGACATTTGTGGCGCTTCCCCTCCTCGTGAAGTTTTCGATGATCCTCCAGGGAAGCCTTTAGTGCAAATTCATTATGGCAAACATCACATTTGTATGGTTTCTCCCCCGAGTGGCAGGCTACGTGCTCGTCGAGGCTGAGAGCACTAAGGAAAGACTCGCCACAGATGTGACAGTCATCAGTTTTGTGTCGACTTTGAAGATGATCCTTTAAGACCTCCACAGACTCTGAGCGCTCTCCGCATGCTCCGCAAACACTTCCTGGATCGTTTCCGTGACTCCAGGCATGTTTAACAAGCATAACTTCTGACATGTGCAGAGCTCCACAGACCAAGCAGGAAAGATTAGCAACACTTTTCTCAGTCTTAGTCCGAGTGACGCCAGGATGTCTGATCTTTTGCTTTTTTGACACCCTGGACTGCATTTTGGAATCACATCTCTTCAGTTCATTTTTGGACTTATCATTCCTTTCTACTTTTTCTTCTTTCCTTTTGTTGCAGTTCCTGAAAGTTTCTTTCCCCTCAGCTGCAGAGCTGGCTATAAGATCTGCAGCAGGTTCTTCACTATCAGCTTCTCCCATTTCTATCTCATTTTCTTCTCTGCCAGACGCAATCTCTGATTTGCTGCCATCAACCTCTTGGGCAAGGCTGCTGCAGAAACCAGAAGCAAAAATTAACTGGGTTTAAAGTCTACATTACAATAGAGTACAGTATGATAAGACAGTGCTACACTGCCAAACGTGAAACCTGAAGATGTTTTGAAATTTTTAAGTACAAAATCTAATTTTGCTGGGAACAAATATTTAAAGCCAAGTAAAATCTTTTCTTCAATGTTCTTGCACTCCTTGGCACTCTAGGCTGAGGCATATTCTGCCCACTCCTCTTGAAGCAGCTTGCCTTTTCTGCACTTACATGGACTAATTTGAGGCAAGCTTAATTTGTAACTTGGCTACAGTTAAAAGACATGCTGAAGCCCTAGCTTGGATATCTGCCGGCTATTCAATGATACCCCCAAAAATTGACACTTGCTCCAGTGACTAAGTCAGCACACTAGAAAATGGGTTCCAGATGACTGGATTTTAGCATCCAAGAAACCTTCAAATTCACCAATTTGGTACTCCATTCGCATTTCTTTGGTTATATTTCATGCCTCACTACTCACATAACGCCTCACTGACACATGTTTGGGACGTCTCACTTTCCAGATTGAAACATGATAATCTCCAAATTTACAAAACCAGAACCTTAATAAAATATTTTTCCAGTTTGGTGTGGCTGTGTCGTAAACTCAACCTAATCCAACACGAATGGGATGAACTGGAGCAACAATCACGAGCCGATCCGTAACATCCAAAACATGTGTTGACTGTCCAGATATTTTACATCACTAGGCGATGCTTTTTTGTGAGTTACCTCGTCTGTTGTCTGGTCTCATCATTAGTTAAGACAACAGAGTTCATGTTTTCAGTTTGAAGACGATGAAGGTCTTCTTCTCTGGGCTGATGCACCTCTTGAGTCTGAAAAAAAAAACAAAAAAAAAAACAAACACTCAGCACTAACAACGTAAAAGAAATACTGCTTAATAAAAAAAAGTGCTGTTCCACCTCAAAGGTTACAGAGTCTTAACTACCTTCAGTCGAATGTAGACCGTAGACCGCCCCCATCCCATGATGCTTCTGTGGATCTCCTCTGGCGTCAGCGTCTCTAGTTTCAGAGGTTGTAATTTACGCTTCTTGTCCAACGTTAAGATGTCAAAAGGTTTGTTGTCTCCGGCCAGCTGCGGGCAGGTGGATCTCAGCAGGTTCAGGAAGTCCGCCTCTTTCTGTCCCCGCGGACACTTCAGCTTCAGGACTGGACATTTCTTCAGGACTAACAGAGAGAGGAGCATAGAAACAGCTGCTTAGCTTTTTACACTTAACACTTTAACATTTTCAAAATAGAAAACATTTACAGTAAATAGTGACGACATAGTTAGTAAAAAAAAAGTAAAAAAAGAAAAGAAAAAAGAAGAGACTGAGACATTAATATTTCCAGTGAATTTAAACTCCCCTTCAGCATGTAGATCACTGGTTGAATGATTAAAGGTGCACATTGTTTTGAGAGAACAGGGTGTATGTGTGTGTGTGTGTGTGTGTTATTATATATATATATATATATATATATATATATATATATATATATATATATATATATATATATATATATATATAATTTTTATACTTTTTATTACATTGAAATACTTATTACCATTTTTCAAGAGCAGGCTGGTCTGAGAGTGCTCCAGGATGCTGATCTTGAGGTCTATGTGGTTCTGAGCTCTGGCAAGATTTCTTCTTTCTGTCTCACACTGGTGTGGTGAAGACCTTAAAGACAGAGATCATCCACAGGCTAATTACAGTCTGAAATGGCCAATATTAAAATGGAAATCATCCAATATACAGGTAAGGATGGTTCATTTTCAACCTTGATGGACCGGTTATGTCCGCAGTCTGCAGATTCTCATGAGACTCTTCTTTCTCACCCTCCTCTTCCTCAACAGGACTGAAGCTCCTGCTGCACTTTGATCCTGAAGAAAACAAGAACAAAGTAGAAGAGCCTCTTTGAAAGCAGAATTGTTTTATTCTTATCTTAATAATAATAATAATAATAATAATGGATTGCATTTATGTAGCGCTTTTCAAGACCCTCAAAGCACTTTACAATTCCACTATTCATTCACTCTCACATTCACACACTGGTGGAGGCAGCTACAGTTGTAGCCACAGCTGCCCTGGGACAGACTGACAGAAGCGAGGCTTATCCCATTGTTTTGTCCACTTTCTGCTGTGACACAACACATGTGGGACTAATGAAGGTTTATCTTATCTTAGCTTGTATTAATATTATTGTCTACAATGCTCTGCTTTTAATGTTATAGACCACACATGCCAGACTTCAATGACAAAATCTACTATTCTGCCATTCAGAATCAATTTTAAAAGTGTAAAGGACATGATTGTACACAGTTAACACAAACACGGCTGCCGAGCTGTTAATACTGCGAATATAAAATGTGTGAAATAAATAAAGAAATAAAAAATGAAAATAAATGGTATAAAGACAAACACGGCTGGGGGAAAAAAAACACATACTTCAGAAGACTTTATTTATCCCCAAGGGGCAACTAAGAGACTGACCTTGCCAACCGTACATACAATACACAAACATCACATTGGGGAGACAGGTCAGGATAGGTAGCTGGCCGGTCAGCCGCACGAGCAGCGACCCGGAAACGAACAATGGGAAAATGTACAACATGAGGAAAGACGAGGAGAAAAGAGAACTCCCCCCAGACTGACAGGGAGATCAGTTTGAGAACAGGCTTGCTAAATTCTCGTTTATATGCTACAAAGAAAAATGACCCACCCGCTTTGTTTAGCGTGGCTTCATGCGGTAGAAGCTCCAGCTGTCTCTTCTGCCGGTCGATCTCCTGTCTGAAGCCCGAAGCCTCCTCCTCGTACCCGGCCACCAGTCTGTCCACAGCCGCTAAGATCTCCCGGGAGGCGGCGGCGAGCTTCTCTGTAACAAACTCCCGCAGTTCCTCGGCTTTAGACATGTCAGCCAAACGGTCCGCTGTGTTTCTGCTCATCACCGCAACCACTGCTTTAATGTTTATATCAAATACTTAGTCACTCGCAGCATTGTTTACAATCTGAGAGCGTTTCCGGTTTTGGTGCCCGTTTCATTTTCTCCCACTAGAAACAGAGACCGTCACAAACGTTCCCGGGTCACCTCAGCCGTCCTCTTTTGTGCGTCGATGTTTTTACAGAAGCCGTAAGCTTTAATCAGTGAGAACGTAAAACAAAACGAGATATCATTATATGAAAATGACGTAAAATGATCTTCAAAGTTTTCTTTAATCAATGTATTGCAATTTCTTTATCATTTTCAATTTTAGCTGCATAAAACTGTAAAATTAAAAACAAATCGAATAAAATGTGGGATAAATATATATTGTAAAGACACACTACCTAGTCCGAAGAAAATTTATTAAGAGAAAAAAGAATAGAAATAGTGAATAAAGTAATTACAATAACTACAGAAACATACAAATATATTTATTTTTTTCACATTTGTTGTGCAGATGCACTTAATGATGTAATAAAAATGTATTTAGAGCTGAAACTACAACAATGATGTGAAAGAACAACAAAATGACCAATACAGGATTCAAAAGACTACAAAAGGTTGAAAAAAGATAAATAAAAAAAACCCAAAAAACTAAAACTAAACTAAACTAAACATAAAAACTAATACAAATACAATGCACAAAGTAAAAGCTTTCAATTTAAAGGTACTGCAGTGGTTAGCACTGTTCCCTCACAGCAAGAAGGTCGTGGGTTCAAATATGCCATCTGTGTTGTGGTTGTTGTTTTTTTTTGGAGTTTCTCTCCAGGTACTCCCGCTCCTCCGACAGTCCAAAGACATGCAGTTAGTGGGGTTAGGTTAACTATTTATTCTAAATTCCATTTGTAAATGGTTGTCTGTTTCTCATTGTTAGTCCTGCAAAAGATTGGCAAACTGTTCAGGTTGTACTCCACCTCTCACTCTGTGGCAGCTGGGATAGGCTCTAGTAACCCTTAGCTGGACTAAAATGTGACTCTAAAAAGAGACTTGATCTTTAGCTCTATCTAAAGGTCAAGTCTCTTTTTAGAACCACATTTTAGTGCAGAAGATCAAAAGTGATGCTCTGTGGTGACAGCATGGATGCCATCATCATAATTGTTGTCAAATCCATGCTTAGGCTGGGCATGAGACTTTAGCATCTGACCTGCAGTCAGAAAAGTAGAATATAAATAACATAATATATATGTTTTTATAAATAAAATAAAAACAGAATACACACATGAAGAGTTCAGAGAGAGATGAGTTAATTGTCAGCATATTGATTGATCAATGAACGATTCACCTGTGGTTCTGTGTCGATATAAAGAAACCAAGAGGAGAGTGGAGATGAAGTACGGACAGAACACCATGAGGTACCATATCAGTATGAACACAAGTTTGGGGGAGGTGGGCTCAGGTGAAAGAGGTGAGTCAGGAGCAGATGTAGTTATTTTAAGTTCATCTGCAGAGAGAATCCCACCTGTTACACTAAATATGTGGATAAAATAAGAGTGATGATCAAAGTGAAGCTGCTCACCTGTGACAGTGATCCAGCTGGATGGAGACTCTCCATGACCGCTGATGTCACACTTGTAGAGGCCTTCATCAGACCTGGAAACATGCTGGATGGTCATGTGACCTGTAGGCTGCTTCCTGATGAGGGAGCCATCTTTATAGAAAGCAGCTGGGAGGTTGGAGGGAGTGGTCTTTGTTTTACAGAGCAGAGTGACGTCATCTCCCTCCATCACAGGGAGGACAGGACTCTGCAGGATCACTGATCCACCTCAACACAGAGACAAACTACAGCATTTCATCCATTTACACACAGCTTCATCAACACTAACTCCACACTCTGATCCACAGGTACCAACGTTAAGGGCTAAAGCGTGATACACACTTCCCCTCATATCTAAGTACACAATAAGAGCATGAAAGTAGCAGAACCTCATACTATGAAGTTTATATATTTCAGAGTCACAGATCCCCAGAATAGTATAAGAGTGGGCTGAAATTCAGTTGGAGTATGTGCAGTTTTAACAGAATTTAAAGATTTTTTTTATCCCCAAAAGATCTTAAGATTGTCTTCTTTACTTAAATGTTATGGAGACTCAAACATTCTGTAAAGATAAGGTGACTCAAAAAGTGCCAATTTCCCGCTCAGCTCAATGTCCTTCAAAGACCTGTAACTCTGATAATAATGATGGAAATCCCAATAATATAATAAGTAAATAAATAAAAATTATATGTACAATGGCTTGAAAAAGTGTTTAATGCCTTCCTGAGTTCATATATTTTGTCACACTTTTTTCACACAAATTTAAACATTAGACAAAGACAACACAAGTAAAGAGACAATACAGTTTCTAAATGAAGGTGTTTATTATTAAGAGGATAAAAAATCTAAACCTACATGGTCTGTGTGAAAAGTTAATTGTGGTGTATCATATCTTTGGGAACCCTGATTACCGCCACACTTTTTTAGATAAAGAAATCATTTAAGTAGCACCTGCCTGCAAAATGGAGTAGATCACAAGATCCTCAAAAGCCAGACATTATGCCAGGATCCAAGGAAATTCAGGAGCAAATGAAAAACAAAGCAATTGAAATCTCTCAGTTTGGAAAAGGTTATAAAGCAATTTCTGAAGCTGTGGGACTCCAGTGAACCAGAGAGAAAGCTATCATCTGCAAATGCCAAAAACATGGAACCTTGGTGAAGCTCCTCAGGAGTGGCCAAAATTACCCTAAGAGTGCTGCAACTCATCGAAGAGGTCACGAAAGACATCAGAAAAACATCCACAGAACTGCAGGCTTCATGTGCCTCAGTTAAAGTCAGAGTTCACAGCTCTACCATAAGGAAGCAACTAGTCAAAAATGCCCCTTCATGGCAGAGTTACAACACAAAAACCACTGCTGAGCAAAAGGGACATCTCAGTTTTACCAGAAAACATCTTGATGAGAAATATGGAAAATACTCTGTGGACTGATGAGACAAAAGCTGACCTTTTTTGGAAGATGTGTGCTCTGTTACATCTGGCATAAAATTAACAGCATCTAAGAAAAGGAACATCGTACCAGCAGTAAAGTATGGTGGTGCTAGTGTGATTAGTGTTAGATTAGTGTTTAGGGGGCAATAACTTTTTCCTACAGGGCCATGTAGGTTTGGATATTTTTTCCCTTCATTTAGAAACTGCACTTTGTGTTTTAGTTGTGTTATTTTTGTCTAATATTTAAATTTGTTTGATTTGAAACATTTAAGTGTGACAAACATGCAGAAAAAATGAAATCAGGAAGGGAGCAAACACTTTTCACACCACCTTATGTGCTGAGCTTACCACTGACTGTCAGGTGGATGCTCTTGCTTGTTGCTTTCTCTCTGGACTCACACCAGTAAACCCCGCTGTCCAGCGGGTCAATGTAGCTGATGTTACAGGACGAGCCAGCTGGTTTTCCCCACCCAGCTCCACACTGAGTCCTGGTTTCAAAGGTTGTGTTTCTCCTCAGAGTCCATCCAGCAGAGCTGTCGTCCTCCTCACAGCTCAGAGACACAAAGTCTCCGTAGAACAGCTGAGAGCTGCTGGGACTCACAGTCAGACGAGCTGAGAAACATGAGCGAGTCTGGGTTTTAAATAAATATCAGGGACTTTGATTTTGGTCTATTTGAGGTGCAGAAGAAAAAAACAATACAAGAGTGTAGCAATGGATTAATGAGTTGGAAGGTTTATCGGATGGTAAAACACCACCCAGTTAACATATTTTATTTATTTAAGCCTGACAGATGCTTGCAGGTTTAGTTAACCAGCTGCTGGCTGTGCAGATATAATTCTGAAGGTCTGTCTTAATGAAACTAAAGAGGATTTTCTTTTCTTTTTTTAAGCTTTTACCATAATTTTTGGGTATTTCTGTTGAATTCAGGGTGCTGATTATGAAGAAGTGTTGATAAATGTATTTCATTCTGCAGGTTATTCTGCTCATTATTGGATCCACTTCATTCTGTTGTGACTTGATTTTGTTTTAGAATAGCACAATATTCAGCACCAAAAACTTCCCATTTCACCTTTAACCTTTCAACGTCAGTTTGTCCTATAACAGGTTCACTAACCTTGGTTTGTTGTGCAGCAGATCAGTGAGGTCAGAACTGCAAAGAGAGGCAAACTTTCAGTGAGCTTCAGTGAAGTTTTGCTTCAAACTCCAAATGTCAAGGAAAAAAAGTGCAGCAGTGACAAACAGAAAGTGTTTTTCAGGGACAGGATGTAGGTTATAGATGGAGGTGAGAAAGTAATTCAACACTTACTAAAACCTTATTTTTAAACCGTTTAATGAAGCAAAAGTTTAATTTAGAAACTTTCTGTGAGTCAAATTTTATTTAATTGTGCCACTCTTTTTCATCAAGCTGTAAATGTAGGTAAATAAAGCTTTTCGTACTTACAGAGGAGTCGTAGAGACATTTGACCCATTGTGCCGTGAGCAGAGATGTGAGCAGTCACACCCACCGCCTTCCTCGGGTCTAGCTGCTTTGTGGGGGGTTTTAAAAGCAGTGACAGGAAACCTGACCTTCTTACTGTAATTCTTCAGACGAGTTATGAAACATCCAGTGAATTTAGGCCACAAACACACTCAGATTTTTAAAATCACTCACTCATCACATTTCATGCTGGCATGACAGACGTCACATATGAGTACAAACAAAGTCCAGAGCAGATGGGCTGATGTGAGTTAGAGAGATTTCCCTCACGTCACTGCGACTAAAAAGAGATCATTCACAAGCTTGTGCAGTTATCTTTAAGGGATGATGTCACTAGAAAATAGCAAAATAAATGAAGACGTCCTCAAGAAATTCTGTAGTCACAGAGTTTGTCTCATAATGTAGTAATTAGGGCTAAATTTATCTTTGCAAACAATTATGCATGTTGCTTTGGATTGAAGGAGACGGTTTAGCACAAAATTAGTTGCATAGCCTGTAAAGTTGGCCCAATTTAAGGTTATCAATTATTATATGGCATCTTGCAGTCAGTGTTCTCAGGTGTAACAGGTTCCCTCCACTAAGCCTTAATGAATAACGTTAGGTTTTCAGATGTACAAAATGTGGGCTCATATCTGATGGCATGAATATAAACCTCGGTTTCCTTTGTGAAACAGCAAAGTAGGAGGAGCCGAACAACCAAATGTTAAAGCTGGCTACCTGTTCAAGTGTTCTCTTATCTGTGGTGCACAAATCCGGGGATGGTTAGTTCATAAAGCTAACTTACAAAGAAATGTGAAATTGTCCAACTCGGGTACCAAATAAGTGAGTTTAGATAAATTTGGTGATTTTATCTCATCAAGATACACCTCATAATCTTTTAAATGTTACAGTCCCATCTAAAGATATCCTCAGGAGTATGTCTGTGAAGGTTCTCAGTCATCCAGGCCATCGTAGTCAAAGGAGATTGGAAAGATCCTTTGAGTCAGTCAGAACAAATTGATTCAGAATTAACTGATTAGCACATTTCACATGCATATGCCATTAATCAGATTTTAAAAATACACCAATTTGGCTTCTCATATACAAACTCAGCATGCATCAAGAGGTCTCTCAAATATTTTCCCACATTTACATACAATAAAAGTGAATATTCAAAAATATCCTATACTGGGGAATTTGATTTCAATAAATCTCAGTACTTCAAAAAAACTGATGTCACAATATGTCACTGAATCCATCTGTTGTGCAAACTTCTTTACATTATACATTAAGTTTTTGGGAATAATATAATTATCTATCAACCAAATGCCGGCCAAATGGGAGTCTTTGGACAGACCAATATTTTTCAGTCACTAGGGTCTGCGGATGAGTTTCAATTGGACCTCGCAATTTGTTCCTTACCAGTTAGCATGTATTACCTGCCTTATTTAAGAATATTAAAATCACTCTTGTCTTGAAGAATATTGAATTTGAATGCAGAGAGCACTTTGACCACACAAATATGTACACAGTGTGGATATTTGTGTTTTTAAAGTTTTGTTTTCTTATTGAAAAGGTTTAAGAAATATTACCGTGTTTGTGCTGATTTTGTATTTGGAGATTTTTCCCTAATCTGTAAAATGCTTTACATTGTTTGACCCATCGGACCCAGTTATTCCCAGCGCCAACATTTGTACCACTAGCCACCACTGGTCACAGTGTTAAAGATGTGTTGCCAGCTTTTTATGTGATGTCATCTGCTTCCCTATTCATGGGTCGCCGCTGCAAGTAAATTTGCGTGTTTGAGTTTGGAAGATGTGCCAGATACCTTTCCTGACATGACTCCAAAAGATTAGGATTTGAATGATTCCAATCATTTACATTTCTTTAAATTCTTTAAATCCTTGGTGAATGCAGAGGTGCCACCAAGTAAGGCAGGTAACTACTAGGTGCCCCAGGGCAGTAGGGTCAGCAGAGGGCCCCTGAGGACTGACAAACTGCAGCAGAAGCCATGTACAAAGTCTGCAGTGACATTGGCTGTGTCGCAATCCAGCGACTGCACGCTTTGGAGTACACGCAGTTCACATGCTATGTACAGCGTGTACTAGGAAGTAGGAGAAGTGCGGAAGTGAGATGCTTGTGAAATAGGACAGTCGCGCTGCTCAGGTTGATTTTTTGGATCTAACCGTGAGAAACGTTTCATACAGCATTGTTTGACAGAAATGAAGGAGAAAAAATGTTTCTTTGTTCATTAATTTGTTTTATGACATCAATTTGATTAGTTGGGTATCTGAGGCCGAGACCACAGGACTGTAAAACATGATTGTTGGGCTTCACTTCTGTGCTGAACAGTCATTTAAGATTAGTTAGTAAATAACAATTAGCTAATGTTGTTCATGAGACTAAAGTCATCTCACTGTGGTAATGTAAATATAATATGGCCAATATTATATTTATTGTCAGATTATTATGATATATTACAGCAGTGAGCTTAAACTCTGTGTCAAATGAGCTTCAGTAAAGATTCAAGTTGCAGTTATTTACATTTCCAATCACTTAAATCTTCACTCAAAGACAAGTATCTTTGACAGTGTATATATAGATGTGTTATATATAAGAGACAAATATTGTTCGTTTAATATGTTGGCATTTTTACATTTGGCTCAATGCTTACATATATGTGTAAAAAGAAAATGTAAGAGCTGTGATAACTTGAAGACCCTGAGTACTTTCTCCCACACTGAAAACACTGGAATGATAAAATTATTTGAACATTACCTAATAAGACTGATTCAGGACAGACAATTAGTTATTTTAAACTTTTCTAGCAGTCCTTCACAAACAGGGAACAGTCTGTCTATTCTCTCCATCTGTCAGCTGCTGCTGGCTCTTCCTCCTCCTCTTCCTCACACACTGCTGAGTTTGTCCTGGTGGATCATCAGGGGTGCAAAGCCTCACAGATGATGTGCAGCAGTGGGTCCCTCAGTCTGTCCTCACTCTGGACACTTGCAGTCGTCACACATGGAAATCAAATGTGTGATAAGCTTCAAACACAAGTGTAACTTATAAATGAATGTTCATACTTTTATTACACAATCAGAGAGAAAGAAAAAGAGAGAGAGTGCAGGACAGACAGACAGGTGACAGTCTCAGGTGTATACACTGCTACAAAACAGCACAGGAGGATTTAGTGTTTGTGTTATTACGAGTGCTAAACAAGAAGAGTTCCCAGATGGTGCAGTGGACACATGTGTGACTCCTGTGATTAAAGCATCTTTCTTTCAGCTTAACAAGTGAACCGTCAGCTCGTTCTAACACACGTTAAAGTCCGTTTGGCTCAACACCACCACATTCTCTGTAAGATTAAAGTCAGCTATTGAACGGCGTATATTTTAGAGTAAAGACTTTGTACTAAAGTACAGACATCGCTAATGTTTGTAACTTTGCCGACATGTGGCCAACAGTCATGTTTTAATGTTCTTCGTTATTTAAACATTTGCACATAATTAAGTGACATAGATGTCTCCTTCCTCAACGAGCTCAACAACTTTTATGCTCATTTTGAGCGAGGGAACCCCACAACCACAACCAAAGCAGACATGACGCCAGACCACCAACCTCTGACTCTCCCCCACCGATGTAGGAGCGGTGCTGAGCAGGATCAATGTCCACAAGACTGCAGGTCCTGATGGCATCCCCGGGCGTGTTCTCAGAGCGTGTTCTGGGGAGCTTGCAGGAGTGCTCACAGACATATTCAATCTGTCCTTGGCCCACGCTGTGGTACCGGCCTGCTTCAAATCCACCTCCATCGTCCCGATACCCAAAAACTCCAACCCATCTAGCCTCAATGACTACCGCCCAGTAGCACTCACCCCCATCATCACTAAGTGCTTAGAGCAGCTGGTCCTAGCACACTTCAAATCCTGTCTCCCCCCCACCCTGGACCCCCACCAATTCGCATACCACCAGAACAGGAGCCCAGAGGATGCAGTCTCCATCGCACTGCACTCTGTCCTCTCACACCTGGTCAACAACAACACATACGCCAGAATGCTGTTTATAGACTTCAGTTCAGCATTCAATACAATCCACCCCTCACAACTCATCAGGAAACTGACAGACCTGGGCATCAGTTCCCTCATGTGCAAATGTTTACTGGACTTCCTGACCAACCGCCCCCAACATGTCCGGTTGGATAACCGCTGCTCATCTACAATCACAATGAACACCGGTGTACCACAAGGCTGTGTGATGAGCCCTTTCCTCTACTCCCTCTTCACCCACGACTGCAGACCTGCTGATGGTTCCAACACCATCATTAAGTTTGCAGATGACACCACGGTGATTGGCCTCATCAATGACAACGATGAGGCCGCCTACAGGGAGGAGGTGGATCGTCTGGCTGAGTGGTGCGACACAAACAACCTGCTGCTTAACACCGAGAAGACCAAGGAGCTCATCGTGGACTACAGGAGGAATGCTGACCCACATCCACCCATCCACATTAAGGGGACGGCTGTGGAGCGTGTGAGCAGCTTCAAGTTCCTGGGAGTCCACATCTCCGAGGACCTGGACGACCAACTGCTCCAAGCTGGTCAAGAAGGCTCACCAGCGCCTCTTCTTCTTGAGGACTCTGAGGAAGAACCACCTGTCCTCAGACATCCTGGTGAACTTCTATCGTTGCACCATCGAGAGCATCCTGACCAACTGTATAACAGTCTGGTACGGGAACTGCTCTGCCTCGGACCGGAAGGCGTTGCAGAGGGTCGTGAAAACTGCCCAGCGCATCGCCGGAGCACCACTTCCTGCCATAAAAGACATCTTCAGGAAGCGGTGTCTGAAAAGGGCTGGGAAAATCATCAAAGACCCCAGTCACCCATCACATGGACTCTTCACTCTCCTGCCCTCTGGGAGGCGCCACAGGAGCCTCCGGACTAAGACCACCAGGTACCGGAACAGCTTCTTCCCCACAGCTGTCAGACTCCTGAACTCTGCCTCCTGACATCTGACCCACGTTAAACTCATGGACTGAACATACACACACCCACAATGGACAACTGTACCCTCAAACACACAATAATAACATGGACTGAACCACCACTCACAACCACTAACACTTTATATAGCCTCTGTAGAAATTATCCACATATCTCACTTATCTTAACTGCACTACTGTATAGTTCTGTGTAAATAATCATTCTGTACATACGATAATTTTTAATCCTACAACTGTTTACAACTTGCATAGTTCACGTTTCTCTATAGCTGTATATCTCAGATTCTGTAAAGTTATTTATTTCATATTCTGTATAGTTTTTCATATTTATATCCTGTTCATAGCCTGTACATACTTATAGTTATAGAATATTCATAACATACTTCATACCGTGTACATTATAACATACCATAATAGACCCATTTCTGTAATATACTTACATATCTATATTATTGCTAATATATATTGTAATATATCTATATCATGGCTAAAGCACTTCTGGATGGATGCAAACTGCATTTCGTTGCCCTGTACCTGTGTATGTGCAATGACAACAAAGTTGAATTCTATTCTATTCTATTCTAATATTCAGTACTTACTTTTGAAAGTTTACTCTTCAGCCGCCCCGCTTCAGCCATCTGCCGCTTTTTTCAGCAAAATTATCCACACCCACCGCCGCGCTATGAATTGTGGGATATATGGGACCACGAAGTGTACACCGGACCACAATTCAAATCTGGGGAAATTGACTGCGCATTTGGAGTACACTTCGGATTGGGACAGCCATCGTCACGTCGCTGTGACGTGATAGGTCTCAAAATACGTGCTCCGAAGTGTGTGGTTGCTGGATTGGGACGCAGCTATTCACAGAGACATGACCTCCTTAAGAGGCCCAATACTGTGGCCCTGAGAGGCCAAAGAGACTGCAAACACCAGCAATAAGAAAAACGCTGCAAAAGCACACAAAACACAACGGGAATAGGAAAACCGACAACGGAAATAGGAAAAAACAGATTTCCAAAAGCACAAGGGAAGTGTTTCTGGGGAGACAATAACCTGACGGACCAGTTGCAGGAAATAAAATGTGCGA
Source organism: Astatotilapia calliptera (assembly GCF_964374335.1). Classification (NCBI taxonomy): domain Eukaryota; kingdom Metazoa; phylum Chordata; class Actinopteri; order Cichliformes; family Cichlidae; genus Astatotilapia; species Astatotilapia calliptera. Next base: position 64,636,576 of record NC_137424.1, read on the forward strand.
AGAACTGCACTGGGAGACACTTAAAAGAAGTGGAGAATCTATTGGTTTTGTGAGGGAAAAAAAGATGAGAGATTAGCCTAACTGTTAGTCTAAAAATCCGTCATCAGTATTAAATGAATCATGATAAAACACACCTAGCATGTTTTGGATTCCTGCATCTGGTCCGCCGGGTTATTGTCTTTTCTTGTTGTTCTATATAAATCAAATATAAAGAGCGAGTTGTATATACCTTATCAGTAAACCATTAATAAACAAACAAGACTGCTTATTTTGCTTCATATTCCTAATGTCCTTCATCCTGTATCCTACAATAGCTGGTGTGTTCTGTTGTTCTCATTTTTTTTTTCATTTTTTCTCTCTCTTTTTGCAGGTTTCTCAGTTGGAAGTTGGAACAAAGCAAGATCATTTTGGCTATTGCTGTGACCACAAGCTGGGACTGCAGTTAAGGTCAGAGCTAAGGCTATGGTCATTATTGTGGTTCAGGCTGTGTCCAAGAAGTATGGCTTGATGTGAAGGATAAGGAGAATTTTCAAAATCCTTCATAACACCCTCCAGCGCACTGCTTCTACTTCAGTAATATATCTATTAAGTATTAAAACCAATCATCCTGCACATTCTACAGAAGAATGTATTTGAGTGATAATTCGCTGCTGTCCACTTCTAATGAGGATGATCTTAAAAATGTAAGGGTGGTGCTCCATTGTGTGCTGGAGTAAATAAAGTGATAATTCTATGAATATCTCTGTATACCTTTGATTATTTATAAATGTTTTACCTTCTAAACATGACTGAAGTAATAATTATTTAGTCATATTGCTTACTGGTACTTGGTAGCTGTGAGGATAAATTCCATGTAACCTAAACAAAACAGCTGATATATCAGTCCTGTGTTAGCTACTTTCTAAATTGTAGAACATACACTGTGTTTATCATGGTAAGAAGGTGGTCATACTATATAACATTAACAATATCCTGAGAAAATCTTCTGTTTTGACTACAAACGCTGACTGTGACAAATGAAGATGTGCTGTGACTAAAAGTCAAGTAGTAATCAGAATCAGAAAAGGGTTTATTGCCAGATGTTGAGCAGATTTACAACATTAGGAAATTGCTGCGGTACTTAGTGCGAAACATACTATAAGAGAAACAAAAAACAAATAAAACAAAAATAAGAAAAGCAGATTGATATATACATAAATGCAGGTGATCAGTGCAAAAATGGAACAGATGCAGAGAACAAAATATATAGTTCATATGTTTGTGGTGGGAACAGTCTTATGGTTATTGCTCATGAGTCCAACAGCAGAGGGGAAGAAACTGCTCTTGGTGAGAGGTTCTGGTCCGGAGCCTCCTGCCTGAGGGGAGCAGGTCAAACAGACTGTGTCCAGGGTGAGAAGGTCAGCTGTGATCTGAGCTGCACGCCACAGTGTCCTGGAGGTGTACAGGTACAGGATCAAGACATTCCTTTGTCTCTGACTACCTCTCCAGCCACTCTGTGCTGGGGGAGGTTTTATTGCAGATACATCCTATCTGAAAGATCTGTTTCTTGTGTGGTAAGCTTCCTGCCCTTTTGTGGCTTCACTGTGTTGTGCATGCTGAACCAATACAGGAATTGAACCATATATTGGGTGTGGGGGAGATTACCATTTTATGACTAAGGATGTTGTTAAAAACAGTTGGAAGTCACGCACACAGAGAGACACACATTCTCACACACTCAATCAAGCACACACACACACACTATCTCACATGCATACACACAGTGTTGGGGAGTAACGGAATACATGTACCGCCGTTACGTATTTAAAATACAAAATATGAGTAACTGTATTCCGTTACAGTTACCATTTAAAAAGGTGGTATTCAGAATACAGTTACTTTGTTGAAATAAATGGATTACACTGCGGTACTTTCCTGTTTCATTTTGTCGCGGGTCAGGACTGTTTGGGTTTTGTTTGACAGCTACGTTCTGTTGTTCCAGGCAGCAGCGTTATGGTTGCCATGGTTACAGGGCGACGCTCTCTCTCTCTCTCTGCGACTGTGTGTTTTGAGAGAGCGCCTTTTCATTGTTGTTGTTGTGCTAAGCTAACAGGCAGAATGCTACAAGCATAGCTCTAAAGAATGTAGCATCATGGGCAGTGTAGTCCGTGTTGCAGGGAGAATGAACTGCCATACACGTTATGTGTCCGTGAGCGAGGAGGGAGAAAAAGGGGAGTGGAAAGATACGAGTTGTCGTCGAGGAAAAACGGGAGCTGGAAGCATGTAAATATAATAATAACCACTGCAGCCAAGAAGAGTGCCTGACGAGCCCAGTTGTAAGTAAGCTATTAAGACTCGACTGTACACCGTGTTCGTGTTTTCCTCCGAAAACAATAAGTTCTGTTGGAGCAGACTTTCAACGCCTCTCTCTGTCTCTCGCAATAAAAGTTGACCCACACAACAAAGTAAAGCTATTTTTCGGCTATGAGCCGACAGGGACCCCGCCGTATTAGTCAGAGGTCCCTTTACTACAGTTCAGAGTCGCGGACCTTCAGTAATAGTAATAAATCACACAGCAATAGTACATTCACGTTGTTGTAAAAAGCATGATAATATATTAAGTAATCCAAAGTATTCAGAATACGTTACTGTCATTGAGTAACGTAACGGAATACGTTACAGAATACATTTTGGGGCATGTATTCTGTATTCTGTAATGGAATACATTTTAAAAGTAACCTTCGCAACACTGCATACATACACACACACACACACACACACACACACACACGTTCTTACACATGCATATACGTGCTTACACATACACACACATAGTGCCTTGTCTTAGAACCATTGCGGGGTTTTACAGAGGGAGGTGCTTGTGCTGTGATGTGTATTGTAACAGTTTGTCAATAAGTATCTGTGAGGGAAGCTGCTCTTGGAAGGATTTTGGACATGAGACAGGTGAGCTCCAAGAGCTGGTTCTTGACCAAAAACTTCCCTCGTTAGCGAGTGAAAAACCGGTTGAAGATGTTCTGTTATGTCTTAGAAAATAATAGAAAATTATGTTTTCTTTTCCTTTTGTCTTCAGGGGCAAAGGGGACTGGAGAGAATGACACTGTTCAGTCTTCACTTCCCAGAGATGAGGCCATCATACAAGTGAATTCTGAAAATCGCGATGTTGAGCACCCAGCCCACCATGATCAAGTGGAGCTGCAAGATCAAGAGATGATGGACAAAGATCCATCGACCAAAGGAGAAGCCACGAGGAAAGGTGAGAACAGGTGAGTTTACAGTCATGACGATTCAGGTGCAAATTCTGATTCTTAACATCTTTTTTCCCTACAGGCCTCCCAATTGGAAGCTGGATGAGCAGCACAAAGCAGTCGTGGCTATTGGTTGAGGCCAGGGGCAAGATGAAGGCTTGTTTACCAAGCCAACAATTCCCTCACATTATTCCACTTTAATTCCATGTATTTCTCTAATTTGAGGATGATAAAGTGTACTTGTGACCAGAAAGCAAATCAATTTACCTGATGTATGTAATACAAAATGTAATGTTTTACCAACCATAAAAGAAGCATCAAACAACACTGTTCTTGTTTAGAAAAGTTCCCCCTTTGGAGGATATAGAACCTTTTGGCTCCACTCTGTATCCCAAAAGTAAGGTGAATAAAGACAAGTCTGGATATAAAAATCTCTGCCTACCTTTGATTCCTTTTTCATTTTTTACCTTCTAAATATCACTGAGAAAACACTTCTGCTACAAAATTAACCTGATTATAAAGAAACCAGTGTTTCACAGTGTGTGACTGGACAGTGTGTGACTGGAGCACAGTGGCTGTGGTTTCATGGTCAGAGTTGGGTTACATCAAGTGTAGCAGAGATTCATATAAATTTTAGTTGATGCCCAGATTTATTCACTGAATTCCACCTTTATATAAATTGTATACCATCTAGAAAACACAGCATAAACAGTCTACTATCGGTGTTGGAAATCAGCCAGAACAACTCATAAAACATCTGCTTAGATCTTATGAATTCAGTTGTGTACATCCACAAAAAGCAGCAGCTCAGCTGCTAAGAAAATCTACTGGAGCTCCCAATAGAAATTAGAGGCAACCTGTCTCTGAGCAGACTCCTCTGGTTGTTTATGACCACATGCAGAGGATGTATGTATTTATTATTATACTACAGGGTGGGCCATTTATATGGATACACCGTAATAACATGGGAATGGTTGGTGATATTAACCCTTTAAGACCTACCATAGAACCAAGTCCGCCAGAGCTTATATTATATTTTTACATGCTGTGGAGCCATTTTTGGGAGCATTTCAAGTTGCTATACATCAATACAACCATTATAGCCCAAACTTTAATAATATGTCTGCATTAGGTGCATAGTAATTACATAAATTGCAAAAAAGTGCAATAAACTACAAAAAAAATGGAAATCGTTTTTGTTTTTTTAACATATATTTCTAGTTAGAGAAATTTAAGAGGCGTATCCCTCAAAACTGTAAATACAAAAAAGTTGCACAAACTAGTTTCCCACCACAGGAAATTTATTTTAAGTGTCTTCATAGTTTTATTTTTGAAATACACCAATTTTTATATACTGCAGGAAAAATGAAAATAAATATTATAGTGCAAATTTGCAAAATAACAGCATATGCATCACAATAAACTATTTCCAGCAGTGCAATATGAGTCCTAAGCATCCCAGAAACGACACAGAAAGTCATGAAGTCAAACATAACTTTTAAAAACACAAGTATAAGCTCATGAGGCCACGATGGTAAAAAAAAACTACATTTCCGCAAAATGACGTCACTTCCGGTTTCGGGCAGGTCATGCGGTCATGTGATAGTTCACGCTGATGGACGTAGGAAGTGTTACAAACAGCTGATTGGATCGGCGAAGCGTGTTTCTGGAATATCATGTTTTTGTTGCTGCAAGTGATTTTTATGCAGTTTTTGCAAAGCTATATGTGGAAGGAAACTGTGACCTAGGACAAGCTGATGGCATAAGATGTAAGTACAACTCCTCCAGTTTCATATGCAAAAAAAATTATTGCGCTAGCTTACGTGGTTGCAGAGCTACCGGGATTTAAAAATAGCTACGCAAAACAGAGCGTGCCCGCTCCGATCGGCTGTAAAGGGTTAAAGTCCTGTTTGTGGCACATTAGTATATGTGAGGGGGCAAACTCCTCAAGATGGGTGGTGACCATGGTGGCCATTTAGAAGTCGGCCATCTTGGATACAACTTATGTTTTTTCAATAGGAAGAGGGCCATGTGACACATCAAACTTATTGGTAATGTCAGAAGAAAAACAATGGTGGGCTTGGTTTCAACGTAACTTTATTCTTTCATGAGTTATTTACAAGTTTCTCTTTGTTCACAGCCATTGACATGTCGAAGAGGTTAACACGTGATGAGCGGATCGAAATTGTGTTGATATCTGGTGAAGGCAGTAACCGGGTCATTGCAGCAGATTTCAATGCAGGACACCCTACGAGACCACCCATCTCCCATGCTACAGTCAGCAAACTGCTTGCTAAGTTTCGTGAAACTGGTTCAGTGTTGGATTTGCCAAAATATGGATGCAAGAAAACTGTGACTAATGAAGAAACATCAGTGGCTGTCCTAGCTTCATTCAGCAAGAGCCCACAGCGTAGCACTCGCCGCATGTCACTGGAGAGTGGCATTAGTCGAACATCCCTTCGGCAGATATTAGCTACTCACAAATTGCACCCTTACAAACTCCAGCTACTGCAGCATCTCAACGAGGATGACCCAGATCGGCGCACAGAATTTGCAGAATGGGCAAAACAAAAATTGGAACAGGACCCTCAGTTCATGCAGAAGATTTTGTTCAGTGATGAGGCAAACTTTTATGTGAATGGTGAAGTTAACAAACAAAACCACCGCTATTGGTCTGATACTAACCCACATTGGATGGATCCCTCCAAGACTGTTGGAACACCAAAAGTGATGGTTTGGTGTGGTATATGGGGTACAACGATAGTGGGTCCATTCTTCATCAGACTTTTATCTTTGGGGTCATCTGAAGGCAATTGTCTATGGTGTGAAGATTCGAGATGTGCAGCACCTGAAACTACGGATACTGGATGCCTGTGCTGGGGGTCCATAGCGACTAAGTAAAAGCGCTATACAAATACAGCCAATTTACCATTATAGAATGGTTAATATTTTTTTTTAAATCTCAAAATTAAAAAGTTTAGTTTTGCTTCATTACACTTCTGCTACACATCCTTTAAAAACCAGCTTCATTAACAGCTCCTCTCACAGCAACCCAAATTCAGAGTGTTGTTAATCTATCTTAAACTATGTTAAGCCAAGAAAAACATACGTTTAATTCTACTGTTGTAATAATTTGGCACAGTCATGGTAAACGGTCTGCCAAGCAACACACACCACAAATCTCTGAATAAATCTCTGCTATTATTTCAATTTGTCCTTGTTTAACCTTATTGGCATTACTGCACATCGTTGTTTGGTTCATCACGAGGTTAAGTTACAGCCTAATCTGTCCAGATTAAAAAAGCAACATCTTCCTGAAATTCTTACTTTAGGCTCATCATGTAAGTTGGTAACTTAGTTATAACACCCTCCAAACACATATTTGTTTTGATTGCTAAAATCTGGGTTCTCTCCAGATGCCCTTCAACAACCCCTCCCCCTTGCTCTTCATCATCAGCTGGATCAATCATTTTGTGTACTTATGTGTCCACACAGACAAGCGGATGATTGATTGGCGACGACATCAGTGGGCAGAAGAGACCCGTTGCTCCCTAACAGAGAGAATAACTCTCTGTAGCTGCAACTTATTTCGAGAGATTTATGCCTTACAAATTGCCTGTTTAAACATTTCTGAGGGACCAAAACGAGAGGATTTTTACCGTTTCATCATTATCATTACATTTGCCAGGATGATATCTGCCAGAGTTTCTGTTTCCTTGTTATTTAATTTCTTCATTAACTTTGAAATGGTGAGTTAGCCTCTCTTTTATCAGTTTTGTTGATCTGTTGATCAGAGTTGCACTGCATGGCTAATGAGGCCAGTATTCAGTACTGTGTTGTCTAATAACTGTAACTGAGATTTAGCAAATTTACAGAATTTACAGTTGCTATACTTTTACTTCTGTTTTAAATGGGCTATTATAAAAACTGTTTTGTAAAATCACTTAGATCTGAATGCAAATTTATAAAAATAACATTTGAGGTTGGGCTTTGGGGGAATTGGAGGCTTCACTGTGGCAAATGTAATCAGTCAGCGTGACTGAGTTTGAAAAACCTGGACTCTTACGGCAGGAATCCAACAGGCAAGCCTACCAAGTGATATGAACCATATGCCCATGTATGATTTATTTACCTTACTCACCAACAGTATCCTGAAGTTCTAGACACAAAAAGTGCTCAAATTTGGTTAAAATCATGGAGTGATCAGGTAGCCTGGTTAGCGAGTTGTTGTTTTGACCTTCTGCCCACCTGAAGCAACATACTTCCACCAATGCAGCTGCGTGTGTTGCTTTAAAAAGCTGCAGAACATGTTTAACCTCCTAAGACCCGAACTCTTCCACGGCATGCATTTTTAATTATTCTTTGATATTTGGGCTGATTGGGACCTGATGAATGTAAAAACAAACACCAGATTTTTTTTTATCTAATTTTTGTTTCTTAGAAAAATGAGAGCCACAAATGAGGATATTCGTTTAAAATTTCGATAGAACAGTAGCAGTATAATGTCCTCGTAAGTGGATATGAGGCCCTTGTAGAGCAAAATTGAGTATTTTGGTCTAAATAACCCAAAATGTGATGTCCACATATGTGGACGCCAGGTCCTAGGAGGTTAAGCTTTATAACAGAGGTCACAGGCCAATATTAACAATAGATGTAAATAAATAAAGCGATTCAATGTGAAATGTGACTAAAATTACATAACTAAATTGAATATCTTCTTTAATTTTATAATTATATTCATTAATACCAAACAGACAGTTTAATGAACTTTACACCTAGCAGCTCTAAACATATGGAGTCTTACCTGGGATTAATGAAATTGTTACAGGCCTTCGATGGGGTCTGTTTTTAAACTGTTTTTTTAACAGAAAAGCAGAGACAGGAGACATCAGTTGCGTTTGGTCTGCAGGCTCTTCCTCGTCTGATATATTAACAGAATTTAACAACGCCCTTTTCTTTTCATTTAGATGCACACCTTTCTCTTTTAACAACACAAACACATTCAATTAGGTCCATAGCTCAAACCCTTTTGGTTACCTTGCACTCTCGCAAGAATAAACTTAGAAAATAATCATTGTATATGAGTGTCCTTTACAGTAAATCTGTAACCAATTCTACTGCTGTTCAGCATCAAAAACATTTCTGTGCAGCATCACTAACACTGCAATTAACCTGCTTATATACCATTATACATTCCTTATACTTCAACAGATTCAAACAATATATTACATTTGTAACAAATAAACAAAAATATTCTTCCATTGCTCACAAACAGTTCACAATCATCCACAAACAGTATACATCAGACTATTTACATTTGACATATAAGAACTGGGTAGGTCCTAATCAACTGTAACTTCCAATAATGCCAGGATAAAAGAAGCGTCTTAAGAGCTGCGTTTGTCACAAAATAAAACAGGTAATAAAACCAGCTGCCTATTTAGACTACGAGTGAAATGGCGGCTGCCATTACAAATGGCGGTATAGTTAGCTTTCTCTCAATCGGTGAAAACACACTCTCTCACAAATTCGCGGTCTTTAAACTAAGACAGAAAAAGGTTTTCTTGGTTTATATGTACATTGCAGTGAGCAAACTTGAACTACTGACCTGTTTTTTAACAGAAAAGCAGAGACAGGAGACATCAGATGCGTTCGGTCTGCAGGCTCTTCTTTCTTTCTTTCTTTCTTTCATTCTTTCTTTCTTTCTTACAGTTATATTGGCGGTTGGCACTGCAGGCTCTTCCTCGTCTGAGGCAGAGAAGCGTTGCAACGGCCTATCGCACTCGCCTCTATCTCCCCCTTGTGGCAATGCCACGCAATTACATTGTCCATAACTCTAAATGAAAAGTGCAATACCACCATAAAATCAGGTCTTTTACATCAAAAATTATTCACAAAAAAATTACAATTGTGACCATACACTTGTGGGCGTCACAAAATTCTAATTATAAGTAGGCTACTTTAGCTTTAAAACTGTAATAAAATAAATAACAGAGAATTTACAAATGAATAAACCATTTGTTTTATGAATTTTGACTAAAATCTATTTCCAGACTAAGCATTAAGCAAAAAAAATCTGTTTGCATACTGTTAAATTGATCCAGTTTCCATCCTGTTCTTGGTGAAGTCTAGACAAAGCTTTCATCAAATTAAAAGGTTAAGTGGTAGATAGGCCATAGGGAGCTACTGGTGATTAACAGGACAGCGAAAGGTTTGCCATCTTTACTGATTTCTACTCTCAGGTCTAGTAACAGCTGACTGTTATCAGTGAAACGACCTCAGAAATATGGATAAGACTTCAGGTTTGGAAAATTTGTGTGTGTTTAAGGGGCCAAACCAAATGAACCTTTATTGGCAGTCATCCAGTAGCAGCATAACCAAACAACATAAAGGGGGTTATAGTCCACAAAAGAAGGGCATGGATTAGTTACTGTGGGTTGTAGTGCGGGAGAAAACATTGAGATTAGCATAAAAAGTCTTATTTTATTTGACTTGTTACTTTTTAAAAAATAATTGATTTCAATGGATCATGCCACCACTGGAGCTACCGGTAACTCTTTCACCAATCAGACGTAGCCATGCAGTCACATGACCAGATATAAAATGGCGGGCCGAGCAGCCCAAGCCTTTCAAACTTACAAAGATGGATAGAAGAAACACATAAAAAAATGGCAGAAGCAACCGTCTCCGCTAACACTGAACAGGACAAACACCCTTGGCCGCATATGCAAAGCATGTTTCGCTTTAAAGGAGTACAAAAGGACAGCTATATAATGCGATGTCTTCTGTGTGAGCCAGAGCAAAGTGACATTTCAGCGTACAAAAACTCAACATCTAACCTGAGGAAACATTTTGCGGTAAGTTTGCTCTAAATTTTTTTTTAGCTGTGGTTAAGTGGATGTCAGTCTTACAGCCGCTGTGTCGAGCTTGATTCCTTGAGAGTCGGTGTACTGCAACTTTTTGATGTGTCCATAATCCAACACACATGAATTAAATGGCTGAATTGCCACTTCAGCATGCAGTCAAGTACTTTAGAGTCTTGCTAATGACCTAATAATTTTATTTGGTCTGTCGCGGTGAGGACAATTTTAATAGTTTCAGGACACTGGCCCTCGAGGACTGGAGCTTGACACCCGTGGGTTATAGAATCACAGTCTTAGGCTTTGCCCATATTAGAAATGAGATGATGTAAAAAAAAATGCACATATCCAGAATCACTCCCTTTCTCCTAGAAACTACATTAGTAATTAAGCCGTTTTAATATTTTTCTTTTCTCCACAAGTGACTTTTTGTCCTTACTCTTGCTTCAGAGAAGTACAGTTATAAGGTGTAGAAGTTTATAAATAAGAAAAGCTAAACATTTTTTTTTGAAGGAGAATCTATTGACTAGCACTGCTAAGCCTTTCGTACGTTCTTGTTTTGAACTTTATCTGGAATTTGTTTTTTTCTTTTTAGCACAAACACATGTAATGCAGGCACGACTTTGTTTCTCTTCCCTTCCTGTCGTCTTTGGGTCAACACAACTTAAAGCACTGATAAATATTGTGTTTTACACCTGATGCCTAATGATATCCTCCACACTATGCACTTGAACATGCACTTGAAGTGATGATCACCTTGTTCATTGAATTTTGAGTGTTTTAATCAACATTGTTACACCTGTGGTGTTTCTGGACAAAAGTGACTGCCATAGGAAATGAGTTGGTATCCACTCACTGAACGGCCCACTTAACTAATTTGGTGGTGAAAAATGTTTTTTTTTGTGCTAGTTTAACCCTCCGGTCGTGTTCATCACCCACCCCAAATAGTTGAACATGACAGCATGACAGGAGGGTTAAGAATATGGGAACATTGTTTTTTATTTTTTTAAACTGTATAGACATTGCTTAGTCACATGTCATTTCATGCTCTTTTTTTTTCTGCAAACAGAGGGGTTCACTCCAACAAAACGAGGATGTATACAGAATTAATGGACAGCCACAGAAAACGAAAGTCGTTTTGCAAAACTTACAGATTCTTTTACTGGCTCTAGGTGGATAACACAAGCAACGTTTGACAAGCTTCTGCTTACGTTTGATGTGAGGCCAACCAACCATTTTCTATAGTTGAGACATCTTCCTTCAAGACTATTTTAAAGTAATGCTACTCTTACTTGAGTACAATTTTTGGATACCAAGTTTGGTTGTTCGAGCCCTGCCTGCTCCAGTCTGCAAGTATCCTCTTGCAAGATACTGAACCCCAAAACTGCTTTTCAACATGTTCATCAGATTGTTAATCTGTGTGATTCACTTCAACAAGTGTAATATAATAAATGAATTAATGGATTTGTAGTAGGTTTTCCATACATTCATTACAGCTACATCCCAAAGCACAAGAAATATCAAATGAAGGATAGTTCACTATCCTCCTAGATATAATAAGAAAAATAATTTTTTTTCCTGAGTTTTCTGGCTTTCTTGCTTACTGTGCATCACGGTATGACCAGATCCTGGATTCACGGCTTTGCCCAGGGAAGCCCCTGGCTAAGGACTTAATGGACTTAGTGAACTCTTTTAATCTTGTTCAATCTGTTAAGGGTGCCACTCAAGAACAAGGTCACACATTGGACTGTGCTATCATATGAGTTATGTGTCTGTAACTTACATGTCGAGGATACTGTATTCTCTGACCATATGCCCATTTTATTTGACATTGTTCCTCTTAGTCCTGTGATTAAACAGGTTGCACCTGTCCCACACTGTCGTGCCTTCGGCTCAGATACTGCCGAGCATTTTTCTACACTGTTTGACCAACTTTTGTCCCGTCGTCTGAGTCGTCCACCTCAGATGGATTACTCGTTTATCTGGACTTTTTACAGTGTAAACGCAAGACCAGTCCTTGGCTAACTGGTTTTACTCGACTAGAGTCAGCAACATTGTCCATAAAGACTAGATGATGTGAAAAATGACGGGCTGCACTTCTCTCTGGAAGCTCTTAATCAATACCAGCCTCTTGTCTGGTCAAGTACCAAAGGAGTTTAAGAATGCAGTTTCCATCTTTTACTTAAGAAACCAGGCTCAGACACTTCAATTATGACAAACTTCAGACCCATCTCTAAGCTTCCTTTTCTGAGTAAGATCCTGCAAAAGATTGCTCACACTCATCTGATTGACTATCTAAACGATTTTCAAATCCCAGAAGCTCTTCAGGCTGGCTTTAAGCCATTTCACAGCATGAAGACAACCCTTATAAGGGTTATAAATGACATTTTGTTAGCAACATACTGTGGTAAACATGTATTGCTTGTTTTGCTGGATATGACACAGTGGATCATGACCTACTGATCTCCTGACTACAGTGTTGTGTAGAAATTTCCAGCTTAAAATAATAAAATCATATCTCTCTAACAGGAGCTTTTGTGTTATATTAGGTTCGGCTTCATCCTCTGTAGCCCCTCTGCCATGTGGTGTACCACAGGGATCTATTCTTGGGCCATTACTGTTTTCATTGTATCTCCTGCCACTAGGTGCGATCTTCAAAATTTCATTTCGTCTATATGCTCCTGATTGCCAGCTTTATCTACCTTTTAGTCACTCTGATAGCTCCTCGATTGGACTCCTGCTTGATTGTCTTAGTGATGTTAGATCATGGATGACTATAAATTTTTAAAATTTTAATGAACGTAAAAAGGAAGCAATTTTATTCGGTTCCAGTTGTCCCTCTGGTACCCCAGAAGTTGACTTTGCTGCTCTCACTCATTACCTGAAGAGCTTGGTTACATATCTTGCGGTAAAAATCGATTCTGCACTTACCGGTAGTTTCGATGGTCATGTTAATGGGGTGGTGAAATCTTCATTCTATCACCTCAGACGTCTGTTGAAGGTTAAGCCTTTTCTTTTCAGGCGTGACTTGGAAACTGTCATCCATGCTTTATAACCTCAGGCAACTCCCTTTTAATAGGGGTTGGCCAGGGTGCTATGTTGGTCCTGCAACTGGTGTAGAATGCTGCTGCACCGTTTTTAACTGTTAAAAGAAAATTTGAGCATATTACTCCAGTTCTGGCCTCCTAATACTGGCTTCCAGTTGAATTTAGGATAAATTTTTAAAAGTAAGTACTGAATATTATGTCACTTATTTATGTGCTAATGTTTAATAATGAAGAACATTAAGACATTACTGTTGGCCACATGTCGGCAAAGTTATGTGACATTAACGATGTTTGTACTTTCAGCGTTAACTTGGTTTTAAAGCCTTTACTTTAAAATATACGCTGTTTACTAGTTAACCTTAATCTTACAGAGAATGTGATGATTTTATGGATAATTAAAGTCAGTCATATATCCACAAACACAACAGGCTGAAAGTCAGTGATGCTGCTCGGTTTGCAGTCCTGAATATCACGGCACAAGCAGGATTCACTGCACTGTTAATGTTAGCTATGTTATATTGCTGCCTCTGTTCGGTGGTGTCGAGCCAAACGGACTTTAAAGTGTGTTGAGAGTGAATGAATACTGGAATTGTAAAGTGCTTTGAGGGTCTCGAAAAGCGCTATATAAATGCAATCCATTATTATGGTGTTACATGATATTCTATGAGGATGTTATGTGTTTGTATACCTTCTGCCCAGTTTGACCCATTTAGCAGAAGTCAGCCTGTTTAAGGCTCTGATATCTATTCTGTATGACTTAAAGCAGTTATGACATGGTCTGATTTTCTCACCCAATAAAGGAATATTTAATATATCAGTCTACTCTTCATTTTATCAGAAACGGTTATCACAGCTCGTACGTTTCCTTTTTACACATATATGTAAGCATTGAGCCAAATTTAGTAATGCCAACATATTAAATGAACAATATTTGTCTCTTATATATAATACATATATGCTTACATATATGTAAGCATTGAGCCAAATTTAGTAATGCCAACATATTAAATGAACAATATTTGTCTCTTATATATAATACATCTATATATACACTGTCAAAGATACTTTTCTTTGAGTGAAGATTTAAGGTGATAGGTGATAAGGTGATAACTTGAATCTTTTTTTAAGCTCAGTATTTGACAGAGTTCAAACTCACTGCTGTAATATATCATAATAATCTAATAATAACTTTAATATTGGCCATATTATATTTACATTACCAAAGTGAGATGACTTTAGTTTCATGAACAACATAAGCTAATTGTTATTTACTAACTAATCTTAATAATGACTGCTCAGTACAGAAATGAAGCCCAACTACGTACTACGGAGCGTGCGGTCGCTGGATTGGGACACAGCTATAGTGAGACAAGGGGAAAGCAAAACTAGATACACTGCACATGGGACAGTGACTATCAAAATAAAACAGAAAGCATGACATTCATAAAGACGCAGACTAGACACTGAGACGTGGAAACATGGAAGACTTGGGAACAGAGGAAACATGAAGTACAGAGACAAAAATAACTGGAACACAGAGGTGTAGTGACCGAGAACAAAGACAAGCATACAACACAGAGAGAAATAATGATATAAAAAGACTACAGAACAAAACCTTCACTAGCGAGACGACAACAGGATCACAGGGGAGACACAGAAACAGAACAGCAAACCCGAAACTAAATACAACACAAACAGAAAACAATTATTCAAAGAAAACAATTTAAATCAAAAACACAGACCCAGTGCCGTGAAACATTCTAGAAAACGGTTTTAGGTTGAATGTGTTTAGATGAATAATAATAAATAAATAATATTGTCAGGTAAAACAACTATGACTATTAACAAGAAATGCTGTTTATATACTGAATATGCTGTTTTACAATGAATTCAGAATGACATGCTCTGGTATTTTATTTTAAAAATTATCCAAATGTATGATACTAGTAGTCTTCTTGGATAATTTTGACAAATAATTTTTTCCAGACATCTGTATTTTCTGAAATGTCAAAGTGATGCAACTAAATACGTGGTACTTTTATGATGAAGTAAAACAGTAATAATGGTGAAAATGGTGAAAATATTTCATAAAACAGAGGGCCCCATGATCTTTATGGCTAGTCATTTTGTTTATTGTTTTGTTTCTCTTAAATCTCATGATGTCACGTTGGTTACAAATATCTCTTTTTCTTCCTCCCCCAACTGCTCTTCCACCTTTTTAAATCGGTTCACTCTCAGGAAAACCACTCTTTTTTTCCCCCCTCCCCCCTTTTTAAATGTACTTTTTTGACCTATCATACATACAACGAAAAATAGTTTTCACCCAGACCACCTGGTAGGACGCCTACAGACTCACTAACTATCCGGCCCCCATTTACACATCCTGGTGCGTCGTAAGATGGCCACACCGACGAGAGCTCATACACATCACACGTACGTGCATGCATGCACATGCATGTACATGCATGCATATCTATATGCGTATATGGGCATATGCATATACACACATAAAAAATGTGGAATAAAGTACAAAAAACATATTATTGTCAAGGCGAGTGGAGTGAGCCGTGTGGAGATGATAAAGGAGGATCCAATCGCAGGCACTTGAAAAGGTGTGAAGGTGGTTTATTGAACACAAAACACAAATAGAAAAATGGCAAACAGAACGGCAGACTATCTAAACTGAGAACAACTAAACCACTAAACACGAACCAGAACACGAACATGAAGGACGATAGACAGCAGGGAGAACACACGAACAGAACATGGTAGATACACAGCCTAAAATGTGACTACAGTGACTACAATGACAGAAGACACGACTTAAATACACCCAGAGAAACACAGGGAGATTACACACAGGTGGTGGACACAGCTGGAAGTAATTAACGAGATGGGACAAGGGAGGTAAAATTGAACACACTCACATGAGACGCAGACCTTCACAATAAAACAGGAAACAAGAGATCACTACACAAGGACGCAGACTAGACACAAAACTAAACCCACACAAAACATGAGAACACAAAACCTGCGAACAAAACCCTAAAACAGAACCACAGTAATATAATATAAGTTCGATTCCTGCCTGGGGCGTCTGTATCCAGTAAGGGTCCTAAGGCTAGACCCCCTATGCTAAGCAAGCCTACCGCAGACATGAGCGAGACAGATAAATATGAAGGCATGCCAGCTCGGACGTCGCCCGGATCAACAAGGTCCGCGTCAGGTGTTGAGGAACCAGGGCACCCTGACGAAAAGTGGGCTACTGGAACAAGAAGGCATCGGTGGGCAAGAGACGAAAACAGGGCATTGTTGGAATGCTACTACGCAAGTAACCCTGGCGGAAGGGGCTACATGAATAGGATGAGGGACCTATGGATTCTTCGATACCCAACATCCACAATGACGGCGAAACAACTAGTAGCTCAGTGTTCCAACATTCGAAAGAAGGGACTGCTCTCACAGCTAGAGATTGACGAGGTACAACACAAATGCTACGGCAAGGAGGAGTCAGGACGCCAGGTCAGGGGGGAGATATCATCACCCGTGATTGGGTACATAGCCCCAAGTGCGATAGGAGAAGGATCGTTGAGTGCGAGAGGAACTGACCTGAAAAATAGGATCATGGCCAAGCTTGAAACCTGGATCCCCCGTAGCCGGTTACCAAGATTACGTGAAGTACCCTCAGAAGGTCTGCTAGATGATGTTAATGCAGCACTACGGGCAATACCTACAACCACGATTACCGACACTAACAAGCTCATCTACAATACGGCAACAGTGATCAGTGAGATGCTTGGCTACAAGTTGAACAGCGACAAGGAGCAGTACCCTCCATGGAGAAGGAGGCTAGAGGGCAAGATCAAAGTAGCACAGAGGGAGGTTAGCCAACTAACGGAGTTGCAGAAAGGTGCGACAAATAAGGTGCCTAAGAAATACAGCAAGCTGTCCATACCTGAGGCCTTGGAAACTGCCAAGCAAAGACTCACAGCCTTGGCCAGCCGCTTGAGGAGGTACACCAGAGAGATAGAAGGCAGGAGAATAAACCAGCTGTTCTCCACAGAACCAGCAAAGGTGTACTCTCAGTGGCAAGGGAACAATAAGAGAACAGCACCACCAAGGCTGGAGACGGAGCAATACTGGAAGAGCATATGGGAGAAGGATGCAACCCATAACGGCAATGCTCAGTGGCTAGAGGATCTGAGGGCAGACCACAGCGACCTCCCTGAACAGGGTCCAGTAACCATCACAGTGGCAGATATCCAAGAAAGGGTCTCCAGTATGAAGAGTTGGACAGCACCAGGGCCCGACATGGTTCACGCCTACTGGCTGAAGAAGCTGACTGCACTCCACGAGCGTCTGGCAGCACAAATGAACCAGCTGCTAGTTAACGAGAGACACCCGGAATGGCTAACTGAAGGCTGGACGGTCCTGATCCCCAAGGACCCCAAGAAGGGACCGGTCCCCTCCAACTACCGACCAATAACCTGCCTCAGTACTACATGGAAGCTCCTGTCAGGCATCATATCGGCTAAGATGAACAGACACATGGGTCAATACATGAGCGGGACACAGAAAGGAATTGGCAAAAATACCAGAGGCGCAAAACACCAGCTACTGGTAGACAGAACAATCAGCCGAGACTGCAAGACCAGACTGACCAACCTGTGCACTGCCTGGATTGATTACAAGAAGGCCTATGACTCAATGCCCCACAGCTGGATACTGGAATGCCTAGAATTGTACAAGATCAATGGGACCCTAAGAGCCTTCATCAGGAACTCAATGGGGATGTGGCGTACAACACTAGAGGCCAACTCCAAGCCCATAGCACAAGTCACCATCAAGTGCGGGATCTACCAAGGAGATGCTCTGTCCCCACTGCTGTTCTGCATAGGCCTGAACCCCCTCAGTGAGATCATTAACAAGACTGGCTACGGATACCGACTACGGAACGGAGCAGTTGTCAGCCACCTCCTGTACATGGATGACATCAAGCTGTATGCCAAGAGTGAACGAGACATCGATTCACTGATCCACACTACCAGGCTATACAGCAATGACATTGGAATGTCGTTCGGACTGGAGAAGTGTAGTCAGATGGTAACAAAGAGAGGGAAGGTAGTCAGAACTGAGGGGATTGAACTACCAGAAGGCAACATTGCAGACATAGAGGACAGTTACAAGTACTTGGGGATCCCGCAGGCGAATGGGAACCATGAAGAGGCCACTAGAAAAACTGCAACCACCAAGTACCTGCAGAGGGTCAGGCAAGTCCTGAGGAGTCAGCTGAATGGTAAGAACAAGATCCGGGCCATCAACACGTACGCCCTGCCCGTGATCAGGTATCCTGCTGGGAGAAGGAGGCTAGAGGGCAAGATCAAAGTAGCACAGAGGGAGGTTAGCCAACTAACGGAGTTGCAGAAAGGTGCGACAAATAAGGTGCCTAAGAAATACAGCAAGCTGGTGGTAGACAAACAGAAGAAGACGGCCGTAGTGATCGATGTAGCGGTTCCGAATGACAGCAATATCAGGAAGAAGGAACACGAGAAGCTGGAGAAATACCAAGGGCTCAGAGAAGAGCTCGAGAGGATGTGGAGGGTGAAGGTAACGGTGGTCCCCGTGGTAATCGGAGCACTAGGTGCGGTGACTCCCAAGCTAGGCGAGTGGCTCCAGCAGATCCCGGGAACAACATCGGAGATCTCTGTCCAGAAGAGCGCAGTCCTGGGAACAGCTAAGATACTGCGCAGGACCCTCAAGCTCCCAGGCCTCTGGTAGAGGACCCGAGCTTGAAGGAGCGTGCTGGGTGTTATATATATATATATATATATATATATATATATATATAAAAACACCCAGCACGCCCCTGCGGGCGGTTTATCCTTCAAGCTCTTGGGGTCCTTGGGGATCAGGACCGTCCAGCCTTCAGTTAGCCATTCCGGGTGTCTCTCGTTAACTAGCAGCTGGTTCATTTGTGCTGCCAGACGCTCGTGGAGTGCAGTCAGCTTCTTCAGCCAGTAGGCGTGAACCATGTCGGGCCCTGGTGCTGTCCAACTCTTCATACTGGAGACCCTTTCTTGGATATCTGCCACTGTGATGGTTACTGGACCCTGTTCAGGGAGGTCGCTGTGGTCTGCCCTCAGATCCTCTAGCCACTGAGCATTGCCGTTATGGGTTGCATCCTTCTCCCATATGCTCTTCCAGTATTGCTCCGTCTCCAGCCTTGGTGGTGCTGTTCTCTTATTGTTCCCTTGCCACTGAGAGTACACCTTTGCTGGTTCTGTGGAGAACAGCTGGTTTATTCTCCTGCCTTCTATCTCTCTGGTGTACCTCCTCAAGCGGCTGGCCAAGGCTGTATTGTGTGTGTGTGTGTGTGTGTGTGTGTGTATATATATATATATATATATATATATATATATATATATATATATATTGTTGAAAATAAGCAGTTCTTTAAATCTTTGGGCTGAAGGAAGGACAATACTCGGTGTATAAATGCTCAATCAACAATCATTTATTTGCGTACAATTCAACAATAAGAGCATTAGAACGTCCGGACGGGAGAGATGCTACCAGAGGGTCAGGCACATGTCTCAAAATGGTGACGGGTTGCTCAGCTTTTTATAGTCTCTAGTGGCCCCCAGCTAGTCGTAAAAGCCAAAACATCACATTTTTTCTCTGTTACAGCGCCTACGTTATGACCTCGGCAGTTGTTTCTCTGCTTTCTGTAAGGTGGGGGTGTGGAATGTGGTCTGTCTATCTCCCCTGTCTTTAGACACAGAGTCTCCTGCTTACAACCTTCTTTTCATGATTCAACAATTAAGCATGTCAAGAAAACAGTGTAACACATTCCCAGCAGATCAAGGATACAGAGTGATGCACATTTATCTAATGAACTAATATGTGAATATGTTCTGTTAACTCAAAAGTATAATGAGAACTAAACTACATACAGATCACACACTCTATTTTAAAGGATATACTATGATCTACAGCAGTATTCTAATTCAACTACTTTGATTACATATATAAGGTAACATATAATAACAGAATAATATCACAATACCCTCTTTTGATCTCTCATTAAAGAGATCACTAATAACAAGCACTTCAGCGTTGCAAGGTCCAGGTTTTCTTGATCCTGAGGCCCTCTGTCCCCCTTTAACGGGTGGACCATATGTGGGATGACCTCTGTGTTCACGCAGTTCAGATGCAAGCAAAGTTAGATTTACAACCATAACAGCAGTTACAGATGACACTCCCATCACTCCCCATTTTCCCACAGCTTTATTTTGGTGCTCCAGTTTTCCACTCCCATTTTAATGCCCCCTTATACCTTTCAAATGTACTTAGACTAGAACCTCTGTCTAAGGAGCTTTTAACCTTAATTTTTATTGCTGCAGCTACCAGTGTCTTCCAGTTGGGTGATTCTCAGCTTCTTTCTTCGACCTCCGGGGTTAGACCACCCTTTAGTCATTGCACAGTTCTGGGGATTATTCCGCCCCGATTTCAAACAAGGATCTGTGTGTTTTGGGTTCACCGGCGTGTCCCCCTTTTTGCCAAGAGCCTCTCGAACCTCGTTGGTCTGGTGTTCCTGGTTTTCGCCAACCCCTTCATGGTTATTGCTGTGTTTGTGGGATCCATCTTCTCCAGGAGCCCAAACGTCATGACACTTGACCCCAGTTGCTGTCTCGACAGTCCCTACATCTGTCCCTGCTGTGAAGGGTCCTCACATCTCCGGGTCCCCGTCTGGTGTCTGTTCCTTTCTCTGCAAGAGACAGAAAACCAAAACACCTCTCTCCCTAGCCTTGATAATCTAATATTGTTATCCATTGTTGTTCTAATGATTCAAATTTGGTTTACAATATTATGTTCAGGACTTATTCTAATCATAATCTATGTGTGTGTAAGCAGTGTTTGCATTTAGCCCTCCGCACTCAAGGCATTTCTTACACTTTATCAGTCCGGACAGTCACGCCGAACGAAGCTTCTGACCTTCAAAAGGCCGAGTGCCAACTCGTTATAAGCACATTTGCAAGGTGTGTCTGAAGATTATTGAAACCCCTGTTTTTAACAAAAGACAAAAAGTTAACAAATCTTCAAAACGCTATTCAGTTCATTTCAATGAGTAATGATTAAACATGAAAGTGATAGTTTATGCTTTTTCACTGATTCTCTAAAAGGTCAGTCTTCTCGGACCGCTATTAGCTTAAGCTTTACCATTCCTAAATTATTAAAGACACAAATGAAGTTATAAAATGTTCAAATAATCCTTGTTTGATGTTAAAGCTCAACCTTCCCCCCCTTTTTTGACACATTCCAATGTGTCAAATCAACGGAGCTAGAACATTCAAAAAAGTTAGGCAGCTACAAAGTTTCCCAGACTCTTAAGGTGATCCGCGTGTAACGTTCTGACTCAGGTATTTAATATTTTAATGAATCTCGTTTAATTAACTGCCACTATTTAAACTAACCTTAAAGACATAATTTAAGAAAAGATCACAAAAAATAACATGATATCAGTGTTTTGTAAGCGCGTGCGGCCTTCTATGCTCGAAGCCTTTCCCCTCACTAGATCAGTCAGACATTCGCGCTGACTGTAGCTTTTAACCCTTATTAACTTGAGCACAACTCTACAATGAGCAACAAGTTGCAATATGTATAAAAATGATCATGGTTGCACCTGCAATGAAAAATTATATCATTATCCTAACACCTGTAAATGGAAGATTCATCAGAAGTTATAACAATCACAGGAACACAGATGTTAGTATAAGGTCAAAAGCTTCAATAAATGATCATCGATGCAATGCTTGTTGCATGATTCTCATACAATAATAATGCTGACATTGAAAATAACAGTATAACACCCCCTTTTGTCCCGTTTCACTTGACACCTAAACGTTTATAAATGCCTCTCTAATTCTTGATTTTATTTCCCCCTTTTTCTCCCCTTACTGACCACAGCAGGGGGATCTTAGTTTTGAATCAGCCATGAATCCAGCTCACCTGATTCATCAGTGAGCTCCACCATCACTGGCGTCTGACAGGGTGGTGCTGCATACTCTTCCTTTAATGTCACTATTTTCAACCTGTTAATTAAAGTGTTTAAACCTGAAGTCGACTACGTCCACAACAAGTCAATACAGCTGTAAATGAGGCCAATTATCAATCTATTACCAATCAATAACAACAGATAACTTCTATTTTATGCATGCTTTTAATCAACCACTCACCCAGAGGATCTCCAATCCCAGGAAATGCCTTCTCCTCCTTTAATGAGTCTGTCCTCCTTCCATGCCCTGGTAACTGGTCCATCCAGAGCCATATGATCTCAAATATACATACAACAAGCCAAACCACACCTTGGTCACACCAACCCCCTTTCCACCCCCAAGATGTCCAATGCCATCCTAGTATGGACTGTCAAAAGTGGCTTTAACGCTGACTGTTCTGACAATCCATTTTATAACGTTCCTGGTCAGATTTGCCAATCTCTGCACCAGAGTTTTAAACGTTTCGCCATTTTCATTAGGTTTTATCTTTTATTTAGTTTCGACTCCAGCTTTTCAATTTTTTGCCAGTTGTAATTAGTTTTTACCAATTCTTTGCTAGTTTAGTGTAGTTTTTATTTTCTGAAAATCCTTAGTTTCAATTTAGTTTTATTTGTGTTTTGCAAAAGTTAAGTGTAACAAAATCTCAGTTGCATCATATCAGTCATGCTCTTCTAATTATCCTTGGGTGTTGAGACTAATAACTATTAACTCTTGCCGCACCGAGTGTTTTGTTGTCTTTAATAATAATAATCTCCTCTGCACCCTTGAATAAACACCATTAACATGATCAACCTTTTGCTGCTTGTTACTTCACCATCTTATTGAATCAAATACTTCATGCTTATGTGGTTTACGACATTATATTTATCTAAATCTCCACTTTGTGTCTAAATGTTTGAAGAATTTTTGAGGGTCAAATTTTAAGAATTTGACCATAGTGAAAGTTATGGCATTATCACCCCCTTTGGGGATTACCTGTTTCCAGTTTTGATGATATTCCTCCCCGTTCTTTATTATTATTTTTTTTTTCAAGTACCCCTCTTCGGTGGCGAGAAACTGTTGGTGTGATCAAGCGGGTGCTGTAAAAACAAAAGCTCAGGACAGAACAGTCACCAGTCATGTACTTCATTCAAAATTAACAAATATTAAGCTTCATATTGATCCTCTGAGTGTAATGGTACATTTTAATTTGCACTTCTAAAAACAATATTTTCTTTATTTTACTCTTGTTCTTGTGCAGCACCACCCCTCAGCACATGCCCCTGTTATTTTATCTTACTTTTAAATTGTTGACTACTTCAAGAGAGCGCCCAAAAGACGGGGACCAGTGTTTATCATTACATATCTCCATTTTGAGTGTGGCTGTCTATCATTCCCCTCTTATTCCTAGACCTCGGTGGAGGGTTTTTTGTTTGTTTGTTTTTTTTCTAAAATTAATTGACTCTCTATAGTGACCCACTATGGTTAATAATAACATGCTCAGTCATGAGTGGGATCAAACCTTTTCTTCACTTTAGCATTTACTATTCCCAACAATATAATGTAATACCTTAATTAAAACACAGCTACTAAAACACAATTTCCTTAATGCAAACATCAGTAGCTCAAAATTAGCAACCAAAGGGTTCAGTCTGCAGTTCACACTGCTGTGAAGCTACAGCTCTTTAGTCTCTGTCATTCTTCTGTTCTTGCAGACAAAACAAAGCAGAACAAAACATCCACCCTTCTTTTACAGGCTGGGTGAATTGTCTGTGGACATTCAATAATCCTAAAGTCAGCACCGTTTTTGTCTCAGTATCAAGTCAGTTAAACTTTTAGTCGTCAGTCCATGACTTTTAGTCGTCAGTCATATGCATACATCCACACACATTCATACCAAAAGTTGCTGATAATGGAGTCTCACGCACAACCTATTCGAGCCTCCATCACCAGCAAGATGACGTCATCATTTTAAAGGAAAACAATTCCTTGTTGTTTTTTGGGCCGGATTGACTCGGTGCAATCCTTTTAGACTCAGAACTTCTCAGTGTTCCCTATAAGTGAATTTCTCCCAAGCCAATTACAATCATGGAGAAGCACACTTTGCAACTGTTTACAGTAATAATATTTCATAGCGCTTTAAATTCCAATCTTTCAGGCCTTGTTTAAAGAGCTGATTGTTAAATCATGAACTCACAAAATATCAACATATCACCACCGGTGGATCACACCTCTCAGATGTTTTTTCTCCAGTGCACTGTAACAAAAACGAAAACAGACATAACCAACAAAATACTACTAAAATAACACAAACTAGGGCCCGTTGCAGACATGTCCAAGCATAAAACTATCCCTCTCTCGCTTACGAGAAAGAACACAAGCCAAAGCTCACTGATAAAATCAAGCTAGCGCTAAACAAAACCAAACAATCAACCAGAAATTCACAGGAACATTTTGCTTCCTGCCGGGACAATATTGTGTGGGAATGAGAACCTCAGGTGCCGTAACACCTTTTGTTCCTCCTTGAATTAAATCTCAATCACAGAAAATGCCGTACTCCAACCTAAAACTTACACTATTAATTCATCATTTTCACTCTGTGCCACTGTTCCTCATCAGGGCTGTGTGAAGCACAGCAAAGAATTCAGTCAAGGCCTTGAGCCATAAACAGACATCACGCACAGACATTGTTTTCATAACCAAACCGTTTTAGAGCTTATTCCTAAAATCTACATAAATGCCTTCTAGGTGACATATAACACATTCTAAGTAATCAATGGCTCCTCATAAAAATTATGCATTGGGATGTTTGTGTGCAGCATTTTGCATATCAGCATAAGCAAAGCCTTCTTCATTGCATCAGCGTGTGCATGTGTATGTGTGTGCATCACTTCTCAGTGAATCAACATTCCCGTGTGTGTGTGTGTGTGTGTGTGTGTGTGTGTGTGTGTGTGTGTGTGTGTGTGTGTGTGTGTGTTTCTCTTCATTCTGAGTCAGTGCATGTAGGTGTGTGTGTTTGTGTGGGTGTTTGTGTTCATCACTTTCCTGTTCTGGTGTTCTGGGTAAACCACGGCCTGAAGCGTGCCCTGGGGTCCTGCCCCCCCCCTCCTTTTCAGTTTGTTTGCGACCATTGCTGCTGCTGCTGCTCAAAATTCAGTCCGTCCTGGTTCTGACCCCAATTGGGGCAGTCCTTTCTCCAGTGTCGATGTTCACCGCAGGTGAAACCTGCATCTTCTTCTGTGTTTTTGTCCATTCTGAGGTGCCTTCTGTCCTCAGTTACTCCTCTTGTCTCGGTCACGCCCTTTTTCGCCACCCGATCATCCGTGTTGGTCCATCACTGTCCTGCACAGTGTGAATGCAAAGTTATCAAGGTCAGCATTCTTTCGCTCGGCCTTACTTTTCATTCGGGCTTGGCGGGCGTCTCGTCATAGCTCTGTCAGCTGACGCAGTCTGGGAATTTTCCCCCGTGTAGTGAAACGGGCCTTAGGTTTAGTGCTCTCCGTCTCGGCTGCATGAGATCACATTCCTGCAGGTCTGTTGACATTCTCAGGTCGTTGTTGTGGGTCCAGCTGTTGCAGCATTTGGTCAGTGTCACGTATGGGGGAGAGCAGGAGTCCAGTCAGCCTCGGCTTTCAGGGCCGGCAAAGCAGCCTGTAATTAAATATGTATAGAAAAACAAAAACAAAACAAAACAAAAACAAAACAAAAAACAAAAACAAACGAACAGGAAAATGTTGTTGTGTTGGCTGTGTTATTCAGAGGGGAGGCAATGGGGCCAGGCCCTGTGTCAGCCTTCTCTCCCCCTTTTTTTGTTTTTTGTCTCCCGATATAATCAACTCCTAACCCACCAAGTTGACAGGACAACACCGGTATATGTTAAAATTCTTAAGATCATGTTTAAAAGCCCAAAAAGGAACTTTCTTTCATTCAGTAATCACTTTTATTAATCAATCAGCAGAAAACATGTCACAATTTGAATCTTTTAACCACTAAATTTGTTGTGTCTTGCCTGGTTGGTTAGACCAGTGTTCCTTCTTTTTTTTTTTTGTTAAATTGTTGTCCTGCAACCCAGAGGGTTTCTTTGTCAGTAATGTATAGACTTCATCATTTAAGTATGTTAATTTTTCTTTAACCTTGCTGGAAAATCTTCACGTGTTCATGAGTGTAAGCTGTTTCTTCATTGCGTGTATGTGCATTTGTATAAAAGCAGGTTAATTTTATCTTTTCTCAAACTAGGCGTTACCTTAAAAGGAGCCTTTCTCTCAGATTTCTCTGCTTGTGTGTGTTTTTGTTTCACCTTTTTGTTGTGATGCTCCGGACGCCTTCCCAACCTCCACAAGTCCGTTGGCCCCAATTTTATGTGTTAAAGCTTCTCTTAATTTCTCCTCTAATTCTCTCCTCGCTGCTGTCTTTTTCACAGCTGCTGATTCGTGCTGGGTGTGGTTCCCATTACCTATAATTTTGCTTCGGCCGCTGTGCTTGTGGGGGCAGTTGGTCCAGGTCCGCAGCTTCCTGTATTAACACACTAAGAGATTTATTTAATTTCATTTTCATCACTGTTAAACAGATAAGCAGGCAACCCGCCTACCTTGACAGCGTAAACTGTACGCCAGTCTCCCAACACATTCCTCTCTGTACTCCTCCATAATTCTCCACTGCACACCTCTTACTATCTCTCCTTTTTATTTTTATTACACCACAGAGTAATACACCCAATTATGCCCGTCTATCTCTATGTGGCTCCAAATTCCCTCTTTATTCTAATTTCACACTCGTCAGGGGACAGGCACACAACAATTTCAACCACTGAAACGAGGAATTCAACCTTTTTATATTTCTTCACTAATCTAGACTCAACGTTTGTTCGCAAAAATGTGTCTTGTTCTAGTCCGGAATAAATGTGAACCCGTGATTACACGGCCGTTCCAGTGTTATATCCGTAGCTATGCGGGGGCCCTCACCTCCCCAAGTCACCACCTCGGCACCCGGACGCCGCCGGTCCTGGCCAAGCGTCCCTGGACAGGAGGGTCGCCACTCCTAGGGCAAAGGTCCACAGGTACACTAGGCATCAACCTTTGATCCTAAAATGTGTCTTTGCTCTAATGTCCTCCTAATCAAACACATTAACCGTCACTGTCACTGTGTTCACGCTTCACACTCCACACAAAACACACTCAGAGCGCGCCTCAGTCACACTCTCCCTCAGTGCGCGCTTCACCCACAAGACAGCACCCAGAGCGCGCCTCGCAGCTTCACACACACTCTCACTCAGAGCGCGCTTTGACACTCACACACAACACTTTTCCTCAGCGGGAATTTTACACAGAAACCTCTGAGCTCAACTTCAATGTACTGAACTAATGGCCGCGTCTTCAGAATAAATTCTAACGTATTATTGCTACAGAAGCCAGTATTAGACAAAATTAAATGTGGAAGGTAAAGTGGCTGCACTCTAGTCCAACGTAGTATGTTATTAGTATCTCGGTAGAGGCAGATTACTGCAATCTAGACCAACGTAGTGTGTTATTAGTATCTCGGTAGAAGCAGATTACTGCAATCTAGACCAACGTAGTATGTTATTAGTATCTCGGTAGAAGCAGTTTATTTAACACCCTGGAATTCAGCCTCAACTTATGTTGTTAGTATCTTGCGCCAAAAACCAGACACCGACAAATTTACTGTGAAAATACATGTGACTCAGTGAACAGATTAATTTGGAAAGCCCAATATGCACATTTGGTATTTATAATACAACAGGCTGTGCTTACCTTTCTGTCTTAGGCCGGCCTTCTGTTCACTTTGCCCCACGATCTCACCAAAGGTCAAATCTGCACCTCCTCAGCACACCAAAGATCCGGGTCACACGGCACCAAGTTGTTGAAAATAAGCAGTTCTTTAAATCTTTGGGCTGAAGGAAGGACAATACTCGGTGTATAAATGCTCAATCAACAATCATTTATTTGCGTACAATTCAACAATAAGAGCATTAGAACGTCCGGACGGGAGAGATGCTACCAGAGGGTCAGGCACATGTCTCAAAATGGTGACGGGTTGCTCAGCTTTTTATAGTCTCTAGTGGCCCCCAGCTAGTCGTAAAAGCCAAAACATCACATTTTTTCTCTGTTACAGCGCCTACGTTATGACCTCGGCAGTTGTTTCTCTGCTTTCTGTAAGGTGGGGGTGTGGAATGTGGTCTGTCTATCTCCCCTGTCTTTAGACACAGAGTCTCCTGCTTACAACCTTCTTTTCATGATTCAACAATTAAGCATGTCAAGAAAACAGTGTAACACATTCCCAGCAGATCAAGGATACAGAGTGATGCACATTTATCTAATGAACTAATATGTGAATATGTTCTGTTAACTCAAAAGTATAATGAGAACTAAACTACATACAGATCACACACTCTATTTTAAAGGATATACTATGATCTACAGCAGTATTCTAATTCAACTACTTTGATTACATATATAAGGTAACATATAATAACAGAATAATATCACAATATATATATATATATATATATATATATATTGTCAGAACATGTGATCAATATATAAGCGTAAAAGAAATTTCCATCACAATATATTACAAGTAGTAATTTAATAATTCAATCACTGTATTGAATAAAGAGCTAGATTAGATTAGATAAAACTTTATTAAGCCCTCGGGTGGGTTCCTTTGGGAAATTCAGCTGACATGCATTATACATTGCAAGTAAGATAGTGAAAGCAGGAAATGTCACGTCCAGAGGAATCATTCATTATGTTGTGTTTAAAACTAAACACAGACTTCTTTTGTTTGAAGCGTTTATATAACTGCCATGCTCTCTCCCTTTTACAGTTTCAGAAGAAAATAAACACCACCTACATCATCCCTTACCCAAGACCTGCCATTGTAACTCAACCTGTTGACATACATTACAACTTCTGCAAGTTAAAACCACTGTCCCCTGAGGAGACTCTTGAAGAACAACTTCTGCTGGAGTCCTTTGCTTGGCCTGAAACCCCATCTTTACCATCACCTCTTTTTATGAATAGCAGCAGTGATCCAGCCCACAGCACCTTCACCATTCTCCCCAGGAAGAGAGAGGGACAGTGGCAAATAGGGGATAAACTGGAGGCCCTGATCAAAATATATGACTTCATGGGCCGTCCAAAGAAGTATGGGGCAGACGTCTTACTTGCCCGGCTGCACAACCCCACCCTTGGTGCTGGTGTTGCAGGACAAGTGGTGGATCATCTCAATGGTTCCTACTCTGCTGTATTCTCTTTACTCTGGGAAGGAAGCGCACAGGTTGAGGTGATGATAAAACTTTTAATTTTTATTGTTACTGGAGTTGTTGCTGGAGTCACTAAGAGTTTATCTATGTATTTGTAGTTGCTAGCAGATTTAAGATCGGAATGCTTAATTTATCCCATATTCGTGAAGTTTATTGTTGCATCAACTGAAATGATAATGAAATAAAAAGAAAAAAATAATAACAAAAAACAATAAGACTAGCAATAATAAAATAGAAATAAAAACTAAAAATAAAATAAAATAAAATGTGTGTATCTTAGTGGTCAAGGGCCATTCTTTATGTTGATAGCTAGAGAATAAAATAAGTGTATGAGCAAAGATAAGTGATTAAGAAAATAGCACATCACTCTGTGATGACTAATATTTCTGTAGTAGCAATATTTAACTGGATAATGAGGCACTTAGCTTTGAGGGACACTTAATGACTACATACTTAATGCTGTGCTAAAGCACCAATGCCAAACATTCTTATTGTAGACAGTATCTTAGCTGTTCCCTGCACCTAGTGCTCCACTTACCACAGGAACCACTGTTACCTTCCCCCTCCACATCTTCTCAAGCTGTTCTCTGAGCTCTGAGCCCTTGGTATTTCTCCAGCTTCTCATATTCCTTCCTGATGTGGCTGTCATTCGGAATCGCTACATCTATCACTACGGCCTTCTTCTTCAGTTTGTCTACCAGCGCTATGTCCTGTTGGTTAGTGTTAAGCCTTCTCCTGGGCAGGGGGGGGGGGGGGGGGGGGGATTTTTACAATACAACAACTCAATGATGGAGGAGGCAAGACAGAATCCCTTCACATAAGTAAGATACTTACTTAATCCCTAAGGAAATTATGTGGCATTGGAACCTTGGCAGATGATGAGCAGTGGAGGTGGACAGTCTCAGGCTCAAAAGATATGAGAGGCTTGAACTCATCTGGAATGGGAAATAGGCTCGAGCTCACCTTCAGGGTCAAGGCGCACAGGACCCACAGGTGTGTGCAAGTGGCTCAGGTTGTGTGTGGATTCATGGACGTGCGGTCTCCCCAGGATGTGGGAAGCCTCAGAGTAAAGAAAGCTAATGGTCACAGGAATAAGAGGTGACACATCAGGAGACGCGGTGCTTCCTGGTGCCAGATCAAAGGTTCAGACCTATCCTGGCCTGCAGGGACTATTTATATCAACAACTTCACATTTACTGTAGCACAATGAAGTTCTGTCTTGCTTAATAATATTTAACAGTTCCATGTGCCAGATACATGTTATATATACTTCTGTGAGACCCAAATTTCCAAACTTTGATTAATTGTCCTACCAGGTGACACTGGTTCATCCCAGTGAGGCAGTCACAGAGCTGCGCAGGGTGAACATAGAAGAACCCGACAGGATCTACTTCAAGAGTCAGTTCCGCTCGAGCTTGCTCACTAGAACAACCACCTGTAACGTATGTTTACGTCCAACCCAGCCTGTGTGCAACTACACAGATTTACGTACAGGTGAGCCATGGTTCTGCTATAAGCCAGAAAATATGAGTTGTGACACCAGGATCAGCAACTACAATGGAGGATATAAAGAAAGCCTGACAACCATGGAGAAGCTTTTTCAGAGGTGAGCATTACCTGTGGTGTTCAATTTTTAGAGTTACTAAAATTAAAAATTAATACAAGGGAAAATAAGTGCTACTCTGCAAATGCTTTCAAAACACATGAAATAAATTCCCTCACTTTTTAATATTTGCTAGAGAGGGAATTATGTAGCTTGCTACCTGGAAAAATGTTCCATATTTTCTCAATCTTGTCTGAAGCTCAATGATTGGTAGTTTATAACTCGAGCTATTTTTGCTGCCTACTGAGCCTAAAATTTTCATTGTCAGTAGTTGTGTACCATTGTTACCTAAATATGACAATGATAAAAATTTGAATTTGATTGACAGTATTTAATACGTCTCTCTAGTTTAAAAATCATTTTAATATTTTCCAATTTTTTTGAAAAGATTTTATTGTGTGTACTTTCCTCAGCGGCGTAAACATGAAAGTCTCCATTCCAGCTTCAGGTCCTGCCAATGTCACTGTTTTTCCAAAGCAGAAAGGTAAAAATACAAATCTTACTGCTAACATCTATATCTTAATCTCCATCTCTATATCTTCCCTGGCCTCTCTGTGGGGATGGTTTTCGCTCTGTGTCTTAGTGCGATGACACACAGTTTGTGCTCCAATGGTCAAACTTTAAATACGTATTTGTATTCGTTAGTTTATGGTACACATCAACTTTTAAATGTCCCTCATTACTCGTGGAAGCCTCACAAGAAGGCTAACCTGCCACCTTTTTCCTTGGTGAACATGATGTATTGTTCCACTGAGTAAATGTGATCAGTGTTTCGTGGTAAGTCTTGAGAGTTGATTTTCACCAACATGCCTGAACGAGGCAGCATGGTGGTGCGATGATTAGCAAGAAGGTAAAAAGGTCCTGAGTTCGATTCCAACACCTGGCTGTGGCCTTTCTGTCTGGACTTTGCATGTTCTCCCCATGTTTGCATTGGTTCTTTCCGGGTACTGCGGCTTCTGACCACAGTCCAGGGTGAATCTGGGTGCAAATGGTTGTTCGTCTCCATGTGTTAGCCCTGTGACAGACTGGCGACAAGTCGAGGGTATACCCTGCCTCTCGACCTAACTGGAATAGGCTCCAGCCCCCCCAGGACCCTGAAAAGAATAAGCAGGAGAGAACAGATGGATACCTGAACCAATGATTTTATGGTGTTCCAGTGTAGGACAGCAGAGCTCTCTTTCTCACTCACCATTAACAAATTGACTGCAATGGGTGAAATTGGGGAAGCCATCGTGCACCCATAATTCTCCTTGTAGTATTGACCGTCGTATGTGAAATAGGTGGAACCCTGACACAGAACTGACATTTACACATTCTCTACTGATTAGAGATAGACTGTATTGAATGAGTCCAGACACTCACACAGAATACCAACACACCGACTTGTTGCCAAAAAGCTGCCGGGAAATGATTTTCCAGGCAGCCCGCCCATATAACCCTATGAGAAGGCATATGGGATATGATAAAAGTCGTGGCGGGGGTGTGGTTTGTTGGCCTGCTGCAGAGGAGGGGTGACACAGTGAGCGGGGAGGCAACAGGTGTACAGGACTGCTTTAATGAGGGAGATGTCTTTTTTTGTTCCCACAGTGAGATGGAGCAGATGATGCTGGCAGAGAGACGGAGTGGCTGCGTTCAAGGCGGGTGCCAAAAAAAACGCAGATTATTGTCAAAATAAAAAGACACTAAGCATAACATGTGTGTGTGTGGGTCCTGTGTCACAAGTGCTGTTGTTGAAATTCAGGGCCAAAACGCATAGAGTTAAGGTGGCAGTTAGCCCGCGCCTGTCGCATCCCCTTATTTTGGGCACGGATTGGTTCCACAGCTTATTGGGGCAGTACGCGGGGATGCGATCGCGGTCTGTAAATTCGTGTGATGTTTGCGCGGCGCTGAGCAGTGATGTGGGGTCGACTGACACCGACTCTGGGGGGGAGGAGGTGGACGGGACTTCTACAGAAGCCCCACTGCCTCCCGTTATGCACCCCACTGAAGATTTTCCACTAGAGCAGTCTCGGGACGACACCCTATGCTCAGCCTATGACCAAGTGATAGATATTGATGGTCGCTTGGTGCGCCCTGACGCTGCGCGGACTTACCCTCATTTCCAATTGCGGAACGATCGGCTTTATCGAGTGAGCCGCGACACTCACACTAATGAGATCCGCACCCAGTTGTTGGTGTCGCAAAGCCGCCGGGAAACAATTTTTCAGGCGGCTCATTCGAACCCCATGGCAGGGCATTTGGGTTGTGAGAAAACTCTGGAGCGCATAATGGCCCGATTCTATTGGCCGGGAATTTGGGCCGACGTGCGCCGCTGCTGTGCGTTGTGCCCAGAATCCCAGCTGGTTAACCAGCTGTTTTATTGCAAGTTTTATTGCTACAAACAGGTTAAGAATAGACTTTGTTTGTTTCTTTTTCATATTAAGTAAAAAACACACACAATTGTCTGTTTTACTGCTTACCAGGTCAGTTAGAGGTGAACAGCAGTAGTGTGGAGTCTGAACCGTCTGGCTATTACTACCAGGGTGTGTGGCGAGCACTAGATGGGACCACCGTTCATCAGTTCAACACTTCCTCAGCCATCACTCAGTGTCTGAAAGGAAAGCTGGTCCATATGTATGGAGACTCCACAATGAGGCAGTGGTTTGAGTACCTTAATGCAGCACTACCAGGTAGCTGCTCTGCAAATCTGGCAAACAACAATATTTTATTTACACTATTTTATTTATGTAGTTTAACTTATTCCCTTTGGAATTCTTTTAGATCTAAAGGAGTTTAACCTTCATAGCCACAAATCAGTCGGACCTTTAATGGCCCTGGACTATGCAAATAACATCTTTGTGATGTTCCGCGCCCATGGTCCTCCTCTACGTACTTTCAGTGTCCCATCCATGGAGCTGCATTATATTGCCAATGAGCTGGACAATGTGCTTGGAGGCACTAACACTGTAGTAGTTTTTGGCATCTGGGCACACTTTGACACTTTCCCTGTTGGGTTCTACATCCGTCGACTGATGTCCATCCGCAGTGCAGTGGTACGGCTACTGTCCAGGGCTCCAGGCACAGTGGTTGTCATTCGGACTGGAAACCCCAAACCTTATACAAGTCTTGGTGCATTTGTCCACAGCGACTGGTACACTTTTCAGCGGCTAAAGGCACTCAAGGCTATATTCAAAGGATTGAATGTCCATCTGGTGGATGCCTGGGAGATGGTTCTGGCCCACCACCTGCCACACAGCATGCACCCACAACCTCCAATTATCAAGAACATGATTAATGTTTTCTTGTCATACATATGTCCGCCAAAGGGCGGATTCACTAGTTGGGCCGACTTCCTCATTTTAGGTTTGAAAGCATTTAGT
Source organism: Astatotilapia calliptera (assembly GCF_964374335.1). Classification (NCBI taxonomy): domain Eukaryota; kingdom Metazoa; phylum Chordata; class Actinopteri; order Cichliformes; family Cichlidae; genus Astatotilapia; species Astatotilapia calliptera. The sequence goes on from NC_137424.1 coordinate 64,671,007, forward strand.
GGGTAAAGGTGAATGCTAGGACATGAATTGAGCTGCGGTTTCGGGAAGACCTCGAAGTGGTTTGGCGATGGCTCCCGGGCCTGGCAGATCCCCATGCACTAAATAAGTGTTACAGTTTTTTCTGAATGCTTAAACCCTAACTGTGATTCCTGTAGCACAATCTCTAAAACTATTCAGACTTATAGCAAAACCACTCACTGAGTTTGCAAAACTAAAAGCACAAAAACTGCTTTGCACTCAGTTTGCAATTTTGTAACGCACACTTTGCAAAACTGTAGGCACAATTCACTGCACAACACTCAATTACCAAATTTCCAACACACTCCTAGCAAAAGTATACACATGTATGGCTATCATTAACACTAATTCGCCAACTGTCTGGCACACTTTCACATGTGAAAACTTTTTTAGATAATTAGTTCACTTTGCAATCAGCCTAAGCACTATAATACAGGTAAGCTGTGTGTGCGGAGTACAATGGAGGGAGCAGAAAGAGTGAGAAGTAGAGGAGGCCGAGGAAGAGGACGTGGAGGTGAAGAAGTAGGATGAAGAGGATGACAAGGACAAGCAGGAGCAAGAGGAAAACGAGGAGGGGGGAGAGGAAGATGAGGAGGGGGGAGAGGAAGGGTAGGAAGAGTAAGAAATAGAATTGCTGATGACATGTAATCAACCGTGGAAGGACCCTGAGGGTAGCTGGCCAACGGGTCCAGCCTAACTCGAGCCGCTACACTGTAGCAAGTACCATAAGGACATCTTGAAATGAGAATCGGTTAGTACAGTCACTTCGCACAAAGATTTGTAGCACTGCCGTATGCCAATGAGAAACACACCAATACCATTGATGTAAAAATACTGAAATTGTTACTTTACAGAATTGCTAGGTGACCAGATGCTGGGGGCAGAGGAAGCATGTTCACTGCAGACCAAGTAACCCATATAGTCATTATGGCGATTGCAAATAATCCTATACTTGGAAATAAACACTTGTGTTTGTTTTGATGTGTTTGAATAAACACCAGTACTTGAAGTTTGGATCCCTCTATGCTTATGGATCTATGACAGAAGTATGAGCTCAAACTGACATAGCCTACCTTGTGCACAGAGACAGCAAAAGCCAGATGTGTTTTGTATTCATACCATCAGTGTGCAGTTGGCGCATTGTGTGCTTAGTAGATGATGGCTTGTGTGTACTGTTTGATACGGAAACACCATTTTTACGAAGGTGTGAAGAGTTAACCTAGCTGTGTTCGCGTTTGCAAGAGAACTACAATGTTTTGATTATTGGGTGACAGGTTTTCTTATTTGTGTGAAGAGTTTTGCAAAATTAGCCAATAGTTACAAAAAATGTGCTTAAGCAATCAGAAAAAACTGTAAGAAGTTAAAGAATTGAGAACAAGGAGGGAGGGTGCGGCACATAAACAAGAATGAACAGCTTGCAGAACTGGGGGAACCTATATAGATGACAAACGGAAGGAGCGTGTTTGGAGGCGTGGTCCCCTGAAATTCCGACACATAATCTCCAATAGATGTGTTTCAGTACTCCATTTATAAACATATTCGATTCTCATCTAATCTATCTACTTCACTCTTCACAGTGCAGTTTATGAAAACATTACTCCAGTTTTCACAGTTCCAATGTGATGTTAACTCTTGCATTCTCTTAGACTTCAATTGGGGCTTTTTTTCTATTAGTGCTTTTATATTTACAATTCAAAAATTCTGCTATCCCTTTTATATTTTCTGTTTCTTTCAATATTCATAATATTAAATCAAAACCCATTTAAAAAAGCCAGTTTTACTTTTTAGTTATTATACCAAACATAAAATAGTAACATGAGGGGTTAAAAATGAAAAACAACCAGCAAAGCTGACATGTTCTAGTGTGTTCCTAAGATGGGAAGAACCTGAAATATTATGCTTTCTCTAAATGTGATTTTCAAATTCAAATTCAAATTCAAATTTTATTTGTCACGTACACAGTCATACACAGTACGATATGTAGTGAAATGCTTGGACAACTGCTCGTGACCTAAAGAGAACAAAAAAGGAAAAGGCTATGAATAAGATAGGAAATAAATATGAAAAATTAAAAAGGGTAAATTTAACTAGGAAGGAATAAAATATAAATTAAGGTTAAAAATGAAATAACTGTACAACACAAATTAGAATGAAGGGTAAATTTAACTGGGAAGAATAAGATAAAGATAAATATATAAATTAAAGTTGAAAATAAAATAACTGTACAACAAAATACACAATATAGAACTATATAAGAATGTATGAAGAAATCTAAATATAAATAAATATATACACAATAACAGCAGCTGTACAAGTATTAACCGGAAATGAAGAATATAGTGACCAGTGTTGTGCAAAACCAAAGTCCAGAAAGTCCAGTGTGTGTGTAAGAACCATATGTGTGGGTCAGTACTGTGTGGTGGTGTGATTGAGAGACCGTATCGCCTGCGGGAAGAAGCTCCTCCTCAGTCTCTCTGTGTTGGTCTTCAGGGAGCGGAATCGCTTTCCTGACCTCAACAGAGAGAACAGTCTGTTGTTGGGATGGCTGAGGTCCTTCACGATCTTCCTGGCCTTGGTCCAGCACCGCCTGCTGTAGATTGAGTGCAGGTCAGGGAGCTCGGAGCGGATGGTGCGCTCAGCTGACCGCACAACCCTCTGTAGATTTTATATAATTATGTGTTTCCATCATGCGGGTCAACAAATTACATCACTTGGATTTGGTGCTTCACTGAAGGTTCAACCCATTATGTTCTTTTTATAATAGGCCTAGTTGTCAGTGTGGAGAGAGGCCGGTAAGGAAGCAGACCAAAGTTATCCTCCAAATCTGTGTCACAGCTTACGTCCATCCAGCTGGTTATTATGGTTGACTGCCAGCCCTGAATTTGTTTCTTGATTTTGCAAAATTTTGTAATTCTGTGTCTGAGAATGCCTCACACACTTTCTTCTTTTGTTTCCACATTGCAGTCTGTTTGGAAACCAAAGTGGGGTTTTTTTCCTATTCACTGAACTTAGCTGGAGTGGACTGGTGATTACTAAACAATATTATTTTTTTCTAAATAAACTGAAGTATCTCAGACATGATTTGTTGAGACTTGACTTGAGTCTGAAGTAGTTTTTCCTTTCTTCTTGCATTGTGCTTGCTAATTTGTGTCTGAAAGGTGTTTGGAAAATGTCATGTGACTATGTGGTGTATGAATTATTTGGAAAGGTTGTTCAGAGTTGATTATTTGGTTGTTTTTTTTAAATATCATTTTCACAATATACAGACAGATATATATTGTTACATTAGCTTGCCAATTATGTCCAGAAGTGAAGTTAAATAAATAAAACTGCTTTGAAAAAACAAAATTCTCTTTGTTTTTGCGAGTTACCACACAGGAGCACCATTTTTGGAGTTATAGTAACAACAAATGTACATACTACGCAATCAAGGGAATACTTTGCGCAGCATGTCATGTGTTTTTTCTGTTGTAAAGTACATGTTAAATTATAATAAAATAATACAAAATAAGCATTTAATTAAAATAGAATTAATGCCATATGTTTTCTTTCACTTTTTTTTCCAAATGCCAACAGCACCGTCACCCTTGTTCTTGATCCTACCAGTGACTCCCATTCATAAAAATCTCCAGCTCTGGCTACTCGAGATACTAGAGCTACAGATGCCGACAGAATAAATGTCCTCTCAGTGTTGACTGCAATAATTCAATACGTCCTAGTTGAAAGCACTAGACGCTGCAAGCATTTTTTGACTTTTTTCTTTGTTCATGTTAGTCCAAGTAAGTAAAGTTCTTCTTTAGGACCTTAGGATAAATCATATTACGATAAATAGTAGGATTGTAAAATTTTAGATTTTCAGAAAAAAAATAACTAGATCAGAAAAGCATCTATGAAGTGAAACAGTTGGTGTAACAAACCTGGAAGCAGTTTTACATCAAATGAACAACCTAAAATATTACCTGTTTGCTGCACTCTGCACATTTCTGATTTTGGTCCAGTACAGTTTTTATGCCTTAATTATAAAATCAATTTTTTCCACCTGAAATTAAAACTTTAGTCACCATCTTTGCAATTAAATAACTTAACATTTCTGTTCAGGATATTTATAAAATCCACTTATTTTACAATAATAATTTATAATTATATGATAATATCTACCGCCTGGGAGCTTGAGGGTCCTGCGCAGTCGCTTAGCTGGTCCTGTTACCTTCACCCTCCACATCTTCTCCAGCTCTTCACTGAGGCCTTTTTATTTCTCCAGCTTCTTGTGTTCCTTCTTCCTGATGTTGCTGTCGTTCGGAACCGCTCCGTCTATCACTACGGCCGTCTTCTTCTGTTAGTTGTGTAAATACACAACTCAGAGCCATGGGGGTCATTTCACCAGAGAAGTCTGATTATCATCAAAGTCAGACTGAAGACAAATTCAGACTAAAACTAAACCAGAGGAGAATAAAACTGTGGGAACTGAAGTCTTTCCCTGATTTCCGAAATGTTTGTTATGAAGTTCATGCAAGGCAGTGATATCCTCTGCTCTGAAATGAGTGAATCTGTCTGTGAGTCCACATTTAACAGAGTTGCAACACACTGACTAAGAGTCAGTCAACATCCTTTAGCATGATCTCTTTTTGCTTGTATGGTGTTCACCACAGCAGAAACAGATGCCCCCTGCTGTCTGTGTGTGCAGTTCAACACTCAACTATTTTTAAAAATCGTTATTATACATATGAATCTCATTTTCTAGCATATAAGGTCTATCTTGCTTACATTAAAGGGCGGTAAACCAATTCACAGTGCTGTAAAAAGTATTTAGCCTCCTCCTGGTTTCTCAGTTTGCTGCATATTCTGCAAAGCAGAGTGGGTAAAATTCCTCCACAGTGATGTGAAAGACTCATTTACAGTTATTACAAATGGCTGATTGCCCCTGCCAGTAGTGACATAACCATATAGCAGGTTTGGGGGAGGATTACTTCTTCACGTGGCCCCAGGAAGGTAGGATAATTTTTTTCCCCTTAGCAAATGAAATCATCATTTCAAAGCTGCATTTTCTATTTACTTGGATTATACTTGTCAATTTGATTGAGGATTTCAAACATGCAAGTGTCTCAAACAAATTTTAATATCTTATGTGTAGTCTCCTCCCCCATTTTGTGCACTTTCAGTGTTGATTTAATAATAACTGAATGTGGATTTAAGGCAGTTCACACATGAACAGTAGAGAGCAGCAAACCTCCAACTCTGCGTCCAGTCTGAAGGATGAGGCAGATGGGCTGAAGCAGAAAACCTGCGATTGAACAGTGGAGACTGTGTCCAGTTAGACAAGAGTACAAGTGCTCACAGCACCCCAACGCACCAAGAAGAAGCAGCTCTTCAACGCTACTGCTACTTCCGACGAAGATGAACGTGTCCAGAAGAGCCGTGCTGGGTTTGATTCTCCTTTGTCTGTCACCATCATCTTCTGGAGGTGAGGTTTTTCATTAGAATGATGTAAATCAGCTCTTTTGGCTGAATGTCTGATGTCAGACTTGCAGCCAGCAGCGACACATGTATATACAGAGATGCGTATTTCTCCTACTTTGTACTATGTTAGATACTTCGTGTGCTGCACTTAGTGTTTGGATTTTGACAGAGCGTGTTTGTCTTAGTGATAAATATCAACAGGTGGAGGACAGACAGGTGTTAAGTTCACACGTGTGAGTAATGAAAACCATCTGAAGGATCTATCAGGAATCACCACGACAAAAATATCTAATCAGCAGAGCCTCAATTTGAATCAAATGCAGAAGAAAAATCAGAATGCTTTTCAATGTGGAGCACAATGCTGATCTTTTTCATCAAAACTCATTGATTCAAGATCAATTTTCCTTAATAGGCATTAAAGGGGGAATCATGAAATATTTTTTTTATTTTTTATCATGAAAAAAATATCAAAAGCGATGAGACACATGTTTCTGTTGGATCTGTGAAGATACTCTCAGCTCGGAAGGCTTTTAATTCAAGTGATTTTAATTCAAAAATGTTTCATTTTTGGGATCTTTCCATATCAGTTCGTTAAATACCTCTCACCCGATCATCCCAGATTTGCCGGGAAAAAATTAAGGCAAATATAAACTTCTCAATGTAAATTATGCAAACTTTTAGGTCCCTGTTGTAATAATTTTTTGTTTGAGAAAATTGAATGTTCGATTACATATGAGCAGGTATCAGGGTGTTGTTGGAAATTTTGCTGATACTCTTTGTAGAGGATATTTTAAAATTCTTTTATCTAAAAAAGCACTTTAAGGGACATCGCATGGCTGTATGAATGTGAACTCTCAATGTGAACAATTGAAATCACAGTGTAGCGGGGATTGATATTTTATGCACAAATTTCCATATTTAAGGCATAAACTTCTACTGTGCAAATCGTTGTTAATGGTTTTACAGATTTTAAAGCTTAAAAGTACAAAGGTCCAGCTTCAGTGTGATATTCCCCAGGTGTTCACAGAAATTGAAATCATTCTAGTTTCTGTTAATATAATATAGTGTCTGAAAATTGATTTTTGACATTTTGGCATTTATTTATACATTTTCTATTAGTGTTGTAAGAGTGTTTTTTTCTGTGTAATTTTTTTTCAGGCAAATTGATGATGGGAGAGGAGAGGCTTTTTCTTTTTTTAAATTAAATTGATGCCTTTGTCTTTGAATTATCTCCATACTTTCAACTACTAGTCTTTACCTGATTGTGTCTAAAGCTCACATGTGATTTTCATTTAAACTATGTTTACTGCAGTCCAGCTCAGGTACAGGTAACTCTAATGGTACCTGTAGATTTGGGGTGAAGTGGGTGACTCATCCTATCTGAGACACATCATGTTGGGTCTAAAAGCTTTTGACAGGAGACTGCTGGAACCAGACATTTCAGGGTTTTTTTGCTGCAATGTAACATGTGTACAAAAACAACTGAGCAGGAAGTTTCTGTTTGAGGGAGGGAGACATATTTTCCAGTGTTACTTGATCTAATGGATTCTTACATGTAAAAGGTTTAAATTTATATTTCATTTCTATCTGTGTCGTGGGCAACCGATTCTCTCTGAATGTTTCTCCTCATGTGATTCTCAGTAATTGTATTAATATTCAGCATGCACTGTATTCTGGTTTGTTTGGTATCAGCTGTAACTCCAGCTTACTAGTCTGTGTTGTATTTTTTGTCTCTTTCAGACTCCACAACCCTCAAGATTTTTCCTGGAGATAATGTCATTCTGCCATGTCACGTTCCAAATGATATATCAATTGGGGCTGTGATGTGGACCAGGTCTTACTTGGATTCAAAATATGTATTTTTTTACCAAAGCAATGCGTCTGATCCAGACACTCAGAAGTCAGCTTCTCTGAGTCGCATATATCTGCTGCATACAGACATGTGGAATGGTCAATTGTCTTTGTATATAGTGGAGGCGACATTTGCTGAGATTGGAACGTATGAGTGTCATGTCGCCCAGACAGGAACAAACAACTCTAAGGCGGCCATTTTGAAGACCAAGCCAATCAACACTCTCAATCTGACAATGGGTGAGTTTGTAGAAAAAATTAATCTTCTTCCTGGAAAACAAGTTCAACATATCCAGATGATCTTTTCCTTTATTTGGCTTCACATGAAGGTGGTTATTATATCAGTAAGTCTACACTGTATTTATTAAACTAGCTGCTTTAAACAATCAGAAATATTAACATGACCAAATTGATGTCACCAGTAATTCAATTCAAATCAACTTTATTTATATAGTCACAACAACAGTTGCATTGAGGCACTTTATACTGCAAGGTAAAGACCCTACAATAATAAAAAGACAAGAGAGAAAATATGATATATGACCCCCTATGAGCGAGCACTTCGGTGACAGTGGGAAGAAAAAAATATTAACAGGAAGAAACCTCCAGCAGAATCAAATTCAAATTCAAATTCAAATTTTATTTGTCACGTACACAGTCATACACAGTACGATATGTAGTGAAATGCTTGGACAACTGCTCGTGACCTAAAGAAAACAAAAAAGGAAAAGGCTATGAATAAGATAGGAAATAAATATGAAAAATTAAAAAGGGTAAATTTAACTAGGAAGGAATAAAATATAAATTAAGGTTAAAAATGAAATAACTGTACAACACAAATTAGAATGAAGGGTAAATTTAACTGGGAAAGAATAAGATAAAATATATAAATTAAAGTTGAAAATAAAATAACTGTACAACAAAATACACAATACACAGTATAGAACTATATAAGAATGTATGAAGAAATATAAATAAATATATACACAATAACAGCAGCTGTACAAGTATTAACTGGAAATGAAGAATATAGTGACCAGTGTTGTGCAATCCACATTATGTCTTGTGCAGTGCAAATATGCTTAAAGTGATTTAAGTGATGAAGTGAAAACAATGTCCAGAAAGTCCAGTGTGTGTGTAAGAACTGTATGTGTGGGTCAGTACTGTGTGGTGGTGTGATTGAGAGACCGTATCGCCTGCGGGAAGAAGCTCCTCCTCAGTCTCTCTGTGTTGGTCTTCAGGGAGCGGAATCGCTTTCCTGACCTCAACAGAGAGAACAGTCTGTTGTTGGGATGGCTGAGGTCCTTCACGATCTTCCTGGCCTTGGTCCAGCACCGCCTGCTGTAGATTGAGTGCAGGTCAGGGAGCTTGGAGCGGATGGTGCGAGCTCCCCCCTAACTCAGGGAGGGGCGGCCACATGCCATGACCAGTTCTGGGTGAGGGGGGTAAGATGCTGCGAAAGACAGCCAGAGATTAATAATAACTAATAATTAAATGGAGAAAGGTGTTTAAAAACATCCAGCATAAATAAGAGAGGATTCAGGTGATCCAAACTGGGAGCTGATTCCACAGAAGAGGGGCATAAAGGCTGGCTCCCATTCTACTTTTAAATACTCTAGGAACAATAAGTAGGCCTGCAGAGCGAGAGCGAAGTGCTCTAATAGGGTGATGTGGTACTACAAGGTCATTAAGATAAGATGGGGCCTGATTATTTACGACCTTGTAGGTGAGCAGCAGTACTCAGGATGTACTTTGTAGGACATCCTGATAATAATGAATTACAGTCGTCCAGCCTGGAAGTAATAAATGCATGAACTAGTTTTTCAGCGTCACTCTGAGACAGGATATTTCTAATTTTAGAGATGTTGCGCAAATGGAAGAAAGCAGTCTTACATATTTGTTTATTATGTGCACCGAAGGACATGTCCTGGTCAAAAATGACTCCAGGGTTCCTCACAGTGTTACTGGAGGTCAAGGTAATGCCATCCAGAGTAAGAATCTGGTTAGATACCATATTTCTAACATCTTTAGGGCCGAGTACAATAACCTCAGTTTTATTGGAATTTACACAGCCTTTACCACAGAGCCTCACTTCCCTCCATCACAGACATTGATCACACCTGCTGCATCTGCAAAGCAACCACAGTTGTGGAAGACCCTACACACCCCTCCTACACACTCTTTACCCTGCTGCCTTCTGGTAAGAGGTACCAGAGGTACCGGACCCTCATTGCCAGACTGCAAAACAGTTTCTTCCCCATGTCAGACTCCTGAACACTCAATGAGTGGACTGACACACACACACAAACACACACACGTTCATACAGGTCACTACTTCAAGCACTTATCTGCCCAGCCTCATACACACACAGTGCTCAGTCTTTTGCACAACCCACTGTCATTGTTGCAGTGTCTGCACCGTCTTGTGACTGTATCAGTCTGTTGTGCCTGTTGCGCTGTCTTTGTTTTGTTTTTTTGCGATTTTTGCATACAGTGGTCGCTCGTTCATCAAAGGAGTTACGTTCTAAAAATAACCTGTGATAGGTGAAATCTGCATAGTCAGCTTTATTATTATTTTTTAACAATTTTATAGATGTTTTAAGGCTGTAAAACCCCTAACTACACACTTTATACACTTTTCTCAGACAACCTTGAACATTTTCACACTTTTCTGTCTTGTTTAAATACTCTCAAAGTTCAAACCTTGGTAGAAAAAAAAGTATTATAGAATGAAACCAAAGATCAAACCCTGTTTTCAGGTCCAGAACATGAGAATAGAGCAGCTGCCAGAGAACTCAACATTAATGAATCAATGGTATGGAAGTAGAGGAAGCAAGAAGAATGAGTTGAGTAAAGTTTGACTTATCTGACTGTTTTGTTTTCCATAATGCGCCTCACAATACGGAAAATACGGTAACTTCTACCTTCCTTTAGCATGTCCAGAAGTCCAACTTTTTGTGCAATGGTTAGCATCTTCCTCTGCCTTTTGGGTGCTAGCGCAGGTGCCTTTGACGGTGCAAAATGTTTCGTCTACATTGTTGTGTTTGCTGGGGAGAAAACTTACAAACATACTGTACAGCACTTGAGGGCGACACTGCCAGATTATTGACAAGCTGAACGCATTCTGTACTGTACTGGAGACACGGCATGGAGGAGATTGATTGACAATGGTCTACAGCCAATCAGGACACAGAACAAATTGCACTGTTAAAAAAAATAAATAAAAAAAAAGCATGCAAAATGACACCCCAAAAAAATCTGCGAAACAGCGAAAGGTGAACCACGTTATAGCGAGGGACCACTGTATTGCACTTTATGTAGTCCTTTGTGAAAAACACTGGAGCGCACTACCTGCAATACCTACATTATCCTCTAATCACCCTAATAGAATATTACAGTCAACAGTACTGAACACTAGGGATGGGTATCGTTTAGGTTTTATCCGATACCAGTACCAAACCGGTACTTTGGAAACGGTGCCGGTGCTTAAACGGTGCTCGAACCGGTGCTTAAAGAATCAAGAACACAAACTTTGTCCAAAAACCTCTCATGTTCAGCTGTTTTTTGTAAAAAGATAACAATGTTAGCCTTTTCTGCAGCTATGGGGCATATATGGTATCACTCTTGGCTGGAAGCAGTGCTTAATCAATGGAAAAAAAACCACCAACTTTGTCCAAAAACCTCTCATGTTTAGCTGTTTTCCTCTTTTTCTTTGGTCATTTTAGCCTTTTTGGCCAGGGTGAAGGGAGTATCTGCCATCAAACAAGAAGACAGCCGCATGTAACTACGACGGTGTTTGCTAGTTCACCTTACATGCATTAATGTAATAACGTGGTTAGCCTACTCAATGTAAATTACACACGAACAACATTAAGCTACTCACGCAGAGAAGAACGGCTGCTGCTGCCATCATCATCCGTCATCATTTCTGCTACACTGGCAGGGCTAGGGGCCAGGACTCTCCTCTTCGGGTTCATGTTGCTAACTCCGGGTCGATAACAGGCACCACACAGTTGATGTGCTCGGTGTGAGGTCTCGCAGCAAGCTATCAAATACGGTGCATTTCTCAGGTTTTAAAAAAACGCTATGCCAGGTGTTTCATCAGATTCGAGGTGTTACCTCCTTTGCACAGTATCACAGTATCAGCATAATAGCACTTGTTGCAGGCTGCTGAGTTTGCATCTTTTGCTGTGAAGTACAGACAGACTTTTGACCGCTCCGCCTTGGGCATTTTTAATCTGTAGCTCTGCTCTAAATGAACGTACGTACCTGGACCCGCCTACTACGCTTGCAAATGTAAAATGATTGGCTAGAATCTAAAGTGTATGACATCTCAGGAAAAAAAGAAAGCACAGAAATGAAGCACCGGAATGTGCGCTGCTTTTCGGTCTGCCATAATGGCACCGGATACCGGTAGCCATCTCTACTGAATACTGCATTTAGTTCCAGTAGGTCAAGCACAGAGATGAATCCACTGTCAGAGGCCATACGAACCTTAAACCTTTTTAAACCTTCACTAAAGCTGTTTCTGTACTGTGAGCTCTGAAATCTCTTCAGATGATCAGTTTGTTATTTTACAACTACTCTTTTAGTCATTTTTAAGATAAAAAGACATGATGAATGTAGAAATTAATATAACAAAAGAGAAATGTTAAGCAACAATGAACCATAATCCAATAAATAGGAACCTGAGTGACATTTGACCACTCTGGAGCATGTTAGTGTAATTCTGTAATGTAAGTTTCTGTTTGAGGGAGAGCGACATTTTTTCCAGTGTTACTTGATCTAATAGACGATCCTTAGATTGTGACAGGTTTAAATTTATAGTTGATTTCTATTTGTGTTGTGGGGAATCTAAATTATTCTCCTCATGTGATTCTCAGTAATTTTTAAATATTTAGCATGCAGTGTATTCTGGTTTGTTTGGTATCATATTAGCTCTAAACTGTTTTGTGTTGTTTCCTCTCCATTTCAGAACCAATGAAAGTCTTCGCTGCACCTGGAGAAATTGCCATTCTGCCATGCGAGGTTCCAAATAAGGAGTCCATTGGAGCTGTGATGTGGACCAGATCTGTCTTGAATCTAGAAAAAGAACTTTTTTACCAGAGCAATGCATCTGATCCAAGCACTCAGCCGCCACATTATGCGAACCGAGTACGTCTCATGTATACAGACATGCAAAAAGGGAAATTGACATTGTTTCTGTATGGCACGACATTTGATGATGATGGAACGTACGAGTGTCATGTCACCCAGGTAGGAACAAACAACTCTAAGGCAGCCATTTTAAAGACTACGCCCATCACAATCATCAAGCTGACAATAGGTGAGTTTGTAGAAGAAATGAATCTTCTTCCTGGAGCCTGTACTACAAAACAAGTTCAACATATCCAGATTATCTTTTCTTCATTTGGTTTCACATCAGGGTGTTTATTAGATCAGTAAGTCAACACTGGGTTTATTAATCTAGCTGCTTTAAACAATCAGAAGTTCAGTTTCTGTCCAATGTCAGCAGAGTGACTTACAAACACAGTGAAAACTGTCACATTATCTGTTAAAAGGGCTGGGTATCGTCACTGATTGTAATAAAATACAATTCTGATTCAAAAGTCCTGAATCGATTTGATTCGACTCAATTCAATTTAGACTCTGTCAGAACTATTATGCTTCTGGTCATTTCTCAGTGCATACCCATATTTTTATATCTGTGTAGAAAAACAAAGCTGACACTTGTGAGACTTCATCAGAGGTGTAACCATCACAGCAGCATACCTTTGTATCAATGTTACTGAGGATAAAACACAGAATAGCAAATTACCTCCTTAAAAATATTCTGCAGTAGAACAAAAACGGAAGAAAACCCAGAATCAACATATGAACATTACCTGATGCTGCTGAAGTGAAGCAGAGGGCGTAATTTGTAAAAGATGCTGTCGAACCCCGACTTACGAATACCCCATTTAACGAAAAATTCAAGTTACGAAGGCACTGAATGGCAATATTTCTGCCCGTGTTACGGCAAAATGACCGTGTAACGAAATCCACTGGCTCTGATTGGCTGAGCCTACAATGCCTACCGGATCATGTTACAACCCCTTGAACGACCTATTGTTGTTAGCAATTAGCCTATAGCTTATCATTCAGCATCACCTCACTCACTGGGTGCTTCGACTTACGAAAAGTTTCGACTTACGAAAGACCCTCGGGAACAAATTAATTTCGTAAGTTGGGGTTCCACTGTATTAGGCTTTTTTGTCATTAAAAGAAGAAACAAACAAAAAAATAGTGGTGGAGAGCACTGAACAGCAGAGTCGTAAGCGAATCGTGTAATAAACAGAGATTTCTGATGGTAAACGGCTCTGAGTACACTGAGAGAGAGCACTGTGCAGGAAGTAAAGATTTAAACACAAAGATGTAAACATAAAGTGTTTACATCTTTGTGTTTACAACTTTGTGTGGAACAAAATCAATCAATCAAAAATTAATCAATATCGCATTATTCAAACTAAAAATGATTTGAATCTGGAAATTGATTTTTAAACCCACCCCCAATTGTTGGCTTCTGTCCTGAGTCTAAAGACTTGCTTGCTTTGTTGACTATTGATTCTAAATTGGCTGTAGGTGTGAATGTGAGAATGAATGTTTTTTGTGGTTCTGTGTGCCGCCCTGTGATAGGCTGCCTACCTGTCCAAAGTGTACTGATGCTCAAAAGAAGCCAACATGTAAAAACTGCTGTTCCTCTAGGTGTCACTTGAGGGTGGATATCCTCGGTAAATCTTAGATATGGTTGTGTTGAAATATTCCAGCAGATCAGCAGTTTCTGAAAAACTGAAATAACCCAATTGCTGTTGGTGCCACATTAACAGTCACTCATATCACCTTTCTCCCCCATGCCTAGTTTCATTCAGTTAAAACTATGAAAATGGGTGACTAGATGCCTGAACTGATGAGCAGCTGAACATCCTGTACCTAATGAAGTCAGTAATAAAGTGAATGTGAATTTCTTACTGATGCTGTTTTCCAGATAACTGACTGATCAGCCTTAGGTCTGCAATTGAGTTTCACGTGGTGTTGTAGCCCAATAAGAAGTGAACCGCTTTCCTAAAGCTGCATCCAAACTGGAATTGATTAAGTCGTTGCACATTGCTTTGAAGACGACCGGTCACATGCACACATCCCATAATTCCATTGCCTAGGTAACCTCAACTGTATTTACTTCCAGGTCAAACGTCACTCGGTGGTACACTGCATACTGCATTCTCATTGGTAGTAGCTTCAAGCACTCACCGCTCACACTCACCTGTGTTGAAGGTTACTTTGCCTATACTCATCTGAAGTCATCCAATGCCATTAACTTTTCATTGAACCAGAATCCACTGTGAATGTAGCTCAACGCTGAAAACCCAGAGCTGACTCTTTGAGATCCAAAGCTTGCTTTGTAGTACAGGTGTCAGATTGTTGTTGTGAGAAAGGAACATGCATTTATTTATCTTTTAATTTAATTTTATGTATTCTTCTGTAAACATGTTGTTGATGAGACTGCATAAAGCAATAATAGTACAGGGTGGGCCATTTATATGGATACACCGTAATAACATGGGAATGGTTGGTGATATTAAAGTCCTGTTTGTGGCACATTAGTATGTGTGAGGGGGCAAACTCCTCAAGATGGGTGGTGACCATGGTGGCCATTTAGAAGTCGGCCATCTTGGATACAACTTTTGTTTTTTCAATAGGAAGAGGGTCATGTGACACTTCAAACTTATTGGTAATGTCACAAGAAAAACAATGGTGTGGTGTGAGGAGTTTGCCCCCTCACATATACTGATGTGCCACAAACAGGACTTTAATATCACCAACCATTCCCATGTTATTATGGTGTATCCATATAAACGGCCCACTCTGTAGATCATGTCTGACACCTCTCTTCTAATTCTCACCAACAGTACCAGTACCAGAAGGGTTTGAGATTGACCAGAGATTGGAAGCGTGTGATCCAGCTACATTTTTTCAGCCACTTGTTTTTGCTATGGGAGCTACTGTTGTCATCATAGGTATTTTGAAATATTGTGTTTGCTGGCATAAGGCAGCTCCATGCATAGCCAAACTGCTTATTAAAGAATAATTTTTTTCTTCAAACATTTTGAACTTCTTCAGTGTTAGGTTTAGTTATTAATGTATTTCTGTTCATGTAATATTGTTTAACAGTTTGTTAAAATTAACTGTAAAGAGCCCAGGTGGTATGTTATATGTTTTGTGAGGGTTTTTTTGGTCAAACATTGAGGGTTGGCTGTGATGTAGGATTTAGGATGGTGGGAAAGAAAGACAGCAGGCTGAGCTGAAGGTCAGAGAGTTGGAGATGTTAAGATTTTGATTATGAGAGACCAGAATTAAAAAAATAAAAAATAGAAATTAGTACATTAGAGGAACAGGCAAGACAGAGCAGTTCAGAGACAAAAAAAAAGCAAAGTGGAAACAGTGGAGATACAATGTTTATACTGGACAAATGCTTTTGAAGATGGAGGAAGACCACAAAGAAGATTTGTGGATTGAGTGAAGAAGGATAGCAAGAGTGCTAGTGTAATGAGAAGCAGGTAGATGATCCCAAAATAAATTTGCCTTGCCACATGTAGTGTTTCCTGTCTACGTTAGCATTAGTTTTATTGTTTCATGTGCAGCTTCTGAGCTTTCTGAGAAAAAAAAACATGTTGCTTTTAAAAAAAAAAGGAAAACTTTATGTGGTTTTAATACTACACATGATAGCAGTGTGACTAATGCAGACAGCAATCGTAGCAATGGTGGATGAATTTTCTGGTTCTCCAACATCCAAAAAAACCTAAAAATAAATGTAGCTTAGAGTAGTTTTCAAATCCAGGCTGCAGACAATCCAAGTGCACTCTTATTGTTTTTCATGTTGAAATATGTGTAAATGTTCAAA
Organism: Astatotilapia calliptera; assembly: GCF_964374335.1. NCBI lineage: Eukaryota > Metazoa > Chordata > Actinopteri > Cichliformes > Cichlidae > Astatotilapia > Astatotilapia calliptera. Next base: position 64,687,271 of record NC_137424.1, read on the forward strand.
TGTAGTCATTAAATGTTTAAATTTCCAGTGTATGTATAAGTGTTGGAAATCACAAAAACTGTTTTCACTGGATATATAATGTGTCTTTTCTGTTTGATTGATATTTGTATCTTTATTTGATTAATTAGATGTAAACATTAAATGCATCATTTGGCCAGAGTCTAGGTTTGTCAGCATGAAGTAAAAATGAAGTTGGGTAAAATGAGGAGTAAACAACCCTGAACAGGAAAAAATAGTTTTTTCCCTTTTTTATGAAAGATAAATATAAATAATGGTCTACAATGAAGCACAGTCCTCAACCCACTGCACTCAAGTAGAGTATTTACCTGTTGCCATGGTGAATCTATTTATGACTATCCGTCGAAGCACTCAGCTTTGAGTGAATCAGCCTTAATCATCCTTCCTAGAACTGCAAACTGTTACATTTTTTTCTAACGTCATCATATTTACACTGATTCTTTCATGAATTTTATGTTTTAGAAAGTTTATTTTGACATACTGTATTAACACAATTGATCTAAAATCAGACAAAAAACATAAAATCAAAGTAGAAAAAGTTACATTTTTTTATTGTAACAACCACAAACATGTTTAATGAATCATATTTCATAACTTTAAATGCAAATATAAATTGTCAATTTTAAAATCATATGCACAAGTTTTGCAAACAACAAAGTTATTTGCATCCATTTAACTTTTACCTTGATTTTTTAAATAACCATTTCAAACTATTTACAGAACAATCAGCTGTTCTGCATTCAATAAGATGCCACTCCAAAAAAATAATTTCTGTCCACTATAAAGGAGAACATCGCAGCCTGATACCTGCAGGTCTGACAGCAGCAGGTGTAACACTCCTCTTTTATACTTGGAGACAGCAGTCACCTCATTGTTCTGACACACAACACAAAACTATCCACAACACTACACACTAACTACACAAGACAACACATTAACTACACACTCCAAACACGCTAAACGCCACAAATCTCTCACATCTCAAAACTCGCTTTCTCTCTCTCCCAAGAGAGAGACCAATATAATTAACAATATCACGATGATATATGTGACTATAACAGTAAATACTAAATATTAAACATTATTGTGCAGCACATAAGATCAACAGAACACAGTGTGCTTTGAGGTAGGAGCCAAAAAGGGTGTAGTTTGTGTGTGTGATCACCCGTGTGTACACCTGTGAGCATGGACGCGCTTGTATTTAAAAGGTTCCTTCATGTAATGATCTGCTAGAGGGTGTGGGGGGGCCACAGCCCCGTCCTCCAGGGCATGAAGCAGGTATGGAGGAGATCAAAACTCCAGACATCCAGAGGCCCCCAGAACACAAGAGACCAAGGAAGACCAACAGAGGGGCAGCCGCGCCACTGTCCCAGAAAGAGCTGAGGAGAGTCCCAGATGAGGGCTCACTCAGCAGCCACGGAGCAGAAGCCAGGGGGGGTTGCAGTGACGCGCCCGTGAGCTCCGCCGACAGCCAGCTGTGCCTGAGTGACCGAGCCCCAGGCCGAGAGGCCGAGGGCACCCCACCTCCGAAGAGGCCCTAGCGAGCCCCAGGCTCCAGGCCCCGATAAGCGGCCACCAAGGAGTGAGCCGGTGTGTACCTGGACGCCCATCCCCGGACACAAACAAACCAACAACGCACCGATGTCTGAGGGCGTCTGCCACTGGCAGGGGAAGTGGTGGTGGGAGATAGGCCATCTCGTGCCAAAACTTCTGTACTGGTGGACAGAACCAAAGAGCGTGGATATAATTGTCCGGTGAATTGGTTTGGCAGTGTGAGCAGTTATTGGTAGACGTAAAGCCCATCTTGAACATCCGATGACCTGTATAGTGCACTCTATGTAATATTTTGTATTGAATTAATTGAAGACTGGGATTTCTAATTAAATGAAAGGTTTTTAAGCAAATCTGAGACCAGAAGTTTTGGTCTAAGTTAACTGATAAATCCGCTTCCCATTTTGCAATAGGAAGTGATATTGATTCATCTGTTTTAGAAAGCATTCTGTATATTTTGGATAGTAATTTGGGGGGTTTAAGAGTAAGAAATTGAACCACACTTGGTGGTGTTTTTAGTTCAACTTGACCCGGTTTAAATTTCTTTTTTACTATGGATTTAATTTGTTGATATTCTAAAAATCTTTTCTTGTTGATCCCATATTGTGTAACTAGTCCGTCAAATGAAATAAATTCTGTTCCTTCTAGTATATGTTCTAAATATTTGATTCCTTTACCACTCCAATCTGAAAAGTTTATCATATTATTGTTTTGTAATATGTCAGGGTTGTTCCAGATAGGTGTACGTTTGCATGAAGAAACCCCCCCCCCCCCCGGAAACATTCCAATTAAATCACTGACGGAGAGTGACGGTGTTAATTCTGCTATGAAATCACACTTAAGATGTGATTTGATACTCATAAGTTAAACAGATGTTAATGCAAGTTAGTGTGAGTGGATAGGGAAAGGGTGTAGCAGATTCTTATCTGGTCTGAAGTTAGTACAGCCACGGAGAGATGCTGGGGTCGTGGTAAAGCTGTCCATCCACGTCCACAGCGTGGGAGCCCTTCTGGATGAAGCCGCGTCGGATTGGGAAGAGGACCCTGTGTCGTTCCAGGATCTCTTTTGGGAACTGGTCGTTTACGCTGAAGTCCGTTCCTTTTAATTCCCTTCCGCGACTTTTCACCTGTTCCTTTTGTTTGAAGTGGCCAAATTTGGCCACAATAGGATGTGGTCTCCCGGTCGCAGCCCGCATGGGGCCGATGCGATGCACTCTATCAAAGGCGATGTTCTTCACCGTGTCCTCCGGCAGCTTCAGGTGGGTTTTGATGAAGCTTTTTACTGTAGTCTCTGCGTCCTCTCCAGCGGCTTCTGAAGTACCAGAAAATACCAGATTATCACGTATGCCACGAGTTTGTAGATCAATAACTGTCTCTTTCATTTTGTTATTTTCTCTATTGAGCTGGGTAACATTCTCTGTGAGACATTTCACCGACTCCCTTAGCGTGGCATTTTCAGCAGCGAGCGTTTCCACCTGCTGCTGATTCTCGCAAGCATTTAAATTCTCGGTGAAGAATCTCCATCAAGGCCTGTCATGACCCTGTGCATTCTCGGCTGACTCTGTATGGCTACAGGTGTTTCTGTTGTGCTGCGTCTCTCTCTCCTCCTGCGCTCTACCGGGGCGTAGTCATGACGACTCCAGCCCCTGGCTCAGACACCTGCAAGCAATCGTCTCATCACCACGCTCACTTCTTAAGGCGGCTGCCGAGAATGCTTCTTCGCTGGATTATTGTGTAACACTTGTCAGTGTCATTGCAAGTCTGAGCTTTTCCACGAGTTTCTTTCGTGCCGCAACTTACCTGTTCTTCCTCCCTGTGCCAGATTTCTCGTCAGCCTGAGGACCGCTGTTTGGTGAGCTAAAGCCTGAGCATCAGCGAAGGATTGTGTATATAGCCCCGTGTGTCCCCTTCCCGTGCCTGTGTTCTCCGAAGACCCTCTTCCCGTACCCCCTCACCTGTATATATCTGCACCTGGTGTCTGTGTAAAATAAATTGTGAAACTTTACAAAGGGTCTGCCTCTGAGTTTCTCCTGAGCCTGACAAGGACAGCCTTGCATCGAAAATGGACAATCGTTTGTCGATTGACTCCAGTATGTCGGCAATATCTTTGCCGGCTGGCGATGTTGAGCCGGGGGAATCTGCCGGGTAAAGTCTTTTCGACGACGGTGTCTCAGATTTGGCTGGGGAAGCACTCTGGGCCTTCTTCATTACAAGATCCTGGAAGCACTGATTGATGTAATCTTGGAGAGCCTCTAAACTCTCCCCGTTGTCAAGGGTGTTGGAGATGATTTAGACAAATGTTGTTAGTTATAAGACAATTGATAAGTGTATTTGGTAATACTGAAGCTTAAAGGAATTTGTTCAATTCTAAACTACCATTCGCTTTAATTTTCCGCCAAAATCTCTGGCGTCTGACGTCAGTTACAACATGAGTCGCTTACCTTGTCCGTCACGTCCGTCACTTACCTCTCACGCAGAATCAGCTTTGTCTTTCTCGGCTTTCTCACCAGGTCTCCTGGTAAGAAAGCCGTTATAGATTATAGAGTTAAAAACTCATTATAGAGTTAAAATTATGCAGAAGTCCTGGCTCAGATGTTAGTTTCATGCTGCAAATGTTTTGTTGTGACTGTAAATTGTTATTGACCTTGTCAACGTGTTTAACTTACTGTTGGGTAACATGTGATTGTAGTTATGTATTAAAACGTTTACTACCAGTGTACCTGTTTGTGTGTGACACCAAATTCTTTTCTGCAACTCAAACCTCGAACATGAGGACTGACATGTCTTCCAGAGGCTGCAGCAGCTGTTTGCCAGTAACTGTTTCATTAAAAGCGAGATAGCAGACTCAGGCAGGCATTTTCACACCTAGTTCATTTACTCAGTTGTTGAATTGGAAAACTTGCAGCTTTTCGAAGTGTTTTGATTTTTTTCACACTAAGAAGAATCCAAATGACCTAAAATGTGTTACCGCAAACCACGTGAGAATATTCAGTCCCCTTATTTGCCAGATGTCTCAGAGGTGGAAGCAACAAAAGTAAATACAGGAAGAAGCTGCTGTGTTCTGGACTACTTGATAATGAGGACAATTTGCATTCATTCCACAGCTATTTGCAAACCTGTACAGACATTCAGAATCAATAGCATGTATGGCTTCTTGATGGGTCTGTTTTGGTTTTTGCACCCAAGTCATTACTTTGTTCACACCTGCAGAAACAAACCACACCAAGGCAAACAGCGAACAAACCAGAGTTTGATTTTAAATGACTAAAAACCACTGGCATGAAATTACCCATTGTGTACAACAACACATACCCTGCAGACTGTCCATAAGTTATCGACAAACCCCACGGTAAAGTGTCTTAAGCCTGAACTTTAAAAATAATTCTCTGCCTGTACATTATCCACATTTTTAAGGAAGTTCACAGACTTTTCCATAAACGGTGAAACCAAGACTTCGATAGATTTACAGTAGATCCATTGTACCATTTGCATTTTGTTTAACTCCAAAAAACAAAGTTATGTACATTTTCTTTAACATTAACAGACACTGCCATCAATAGTAAAATGGAAAAATCTTATGTTTTATTACCATTTACAGGCATTTGCTTTTAAAATATTTATGCTAAATATCCCTCTATTGCCCAGGGTGCTTGCAGAGGCAGTTGCTCTGCCCGGGCTGGGCGGCTGGCCTCTTCTGCATGGGTGCTGGTCCCCATGGACACAATGACCTGGGGTTGTTTCTGATGAATTGTGAGCGTTTCAGAGAGACAGAAACAGAGAGCCTTTCTTTAACCATGGTTACTCCCTCAATTCTACTGAATGATGCTGAAATGAACAAACAGAACTGATAGGTTTGTAGCTTGAACCCATCCGCTGGAACGTTGAAGACAATATAATTACACTGCAAAGCAAGACACAAGTAGGCAAAGTTCTTCATGTTACTCGTGCACGGGAGAGACCGGACAAAGCGCCGTCCCTTCGCTTGACCCCAGTTGCTCTCGTCCGTTCTCCCGTACCACTGTCCTTTTATTGAGGTTACATGAATATGCATAGGTTCATTAACATATGACGTCTACATACACACAAAGAGTACCTTGCCTGTGTGTGTGTGTGTGTGTGTGTGTGTGTGTGTGTGTGTGTGTGTGTGTGTGTGTGTGTGTGTGTGTGTGGCGGGTACTGCTGATCAAAGGGTCATAAAAGCACACAAGCAAACATCCTTGGTCAGGAAGAGGGTAGACCCCCCCCCCCCTCATCCACAGTAAGGAAGTCCAGCAGTTCATTTATACACAAAAAGCACTTAGACTAGAACAGACGTAACTACGTTAATCCTACCATAAAACAATAAGAGAAGGTATGACCTCTCTCATGCTCCCAGGATGTAGGTGTGGAATGCACACCAAGCCTCTGTAGCCTGTTAAAGATCACACAACTTATCACTACACAATTGATTATACACCTCTAAGCATCTATGGTTAAATATTTCTAAGCATAAATGACAATCAACAATACAAACTCTAACAAGAACAATTTGAGTTTTTCAACTTTGCTAGAATTTATTTATTTGTATTTGTCAGTATTTAATCCAATTTTAAAGTTTTCCTAAGCTGCTTGCTATTTCCTTATTGTGTCATGATGGTCCTTTTTAAACTGTCATCTCTGCCTGGCCTCTCTTTCACCTCTCCTCATCAATCTCCTGCACTCTTAATCTCCTATGCTCTCTCTTTTTGCCCTCTCTCAGCATGCATCAATCAAACTCTGTCCAAATCTGTAATTTCTGATGAGATGATTTAACACATTATTTACCAACTTATTTTATACATCTACTCAACTAATTACATATTTGGACACGTTAAAAATATGAAATTTCTGAATTTAGAATAGATTGCAGAATTCAATATTAATGAAGTAGCTCATGAGCACTTTGAGCTCAATAGTCATCAATTTCCTTAGGGATTAATACAATACTCTGATTCAGATTGCGATTGAAATGGATGCCAACACTATCTTGCTAGCTGTAGGCCACTCAAGTGAAGGTTTCACTATTACCTTCTAAAACAGATTAATGATGTAGAGTGCATATTTTTTCTGTTTAATGGAGTAATTAATGTTATAAATAAAAATGGCAGTAATGTTACATTCTTCATTTTCCATGGACATAATGACCTGAGGTTGTTTATGATGAATCATGAGTGTTTCAGAGAGACAGCCACAGAGAGGCTTTCTGTAACCATGGTTACTCACTCCAGTACAAGGGTCTGAGTAAGCTTTGAGAGCAGAAAAGAAAAAGACAACGCCGTACTTTAGCCCCGAGTATACCTGAGCATCATGATCAATTATCCTGCACTCTCTGAACATCTAAACAATGAGTTTGATTTAAAGTTGTGTCTCATGTCCAGTCTCTTCTGCAGCAGCAACAACAGGACACAACTCCTCCTTATCCCTTCTTATCTCTCCTTTTCTCGCCTTGCTCTGTTTCTTCACTTTCTCATTTTTCTTTTAAACAAAGCATGTCTCCAATTTTGAAAAACTGTTTATTTATTTTAGTCACCACCAGCCCACCTTGCTTTACAACACAGGGCACTTACAAGCATTGACCCTGGGACTTGACAAACTGATGCTGATGATATGTGCTACTAAAAACATCCAGGCCTCTAATTCCGTTTCATTCTATGTTATTTCTGCATCATCATGCATTGTGAAGACAACTGAAAATAGTGTTCACAAGTTGAGACAGAAGTTTAATCAATGTCCATCATCTACTCCAATCAAAGGAGAAGTAGCTAGTGTAATTTTAGAGCAAACAGACACCATTAGTGTTTGAATCTGTTAAAGCCTGTATGTTGTGAAGTTTCTATTTAATTTACTAATTGTGTGTTTTCACATTTACTCCTATTTTGAATAGCATTAGTCTGAAAGGATATAGCCAGCAATCAGATCTGAAATATAAATGATATGATGATGACTATAAGTCAGAGGCTGAACAGGTACTGGGCTGCATCTATGTGTAATACCCCTTTGGACCACCAGATGACTCAGTGAAACATTTATTTACCCAGACGAGTCACTAAAAATGTGTTTTTAACCTCTAGGGTTAGAATTAAGACGAAATACCAGAATGTAAAATTTAATAAAATGAAACTGTGTCTACAGGAGCTTGCTGACAAGCTGCATTACAGTTTGGTATGGAAGCTGCTCTGCCAGCAGCCTGAGATCACTACAGAGGGTGGGGAAGGCAGCAGAGCTCATCACAAGCATGAGGCTTCCTGCCATTCAGGACATTTATCTCCAGCGATGCCTCCGTAAAGCACACAGCATCATCAAGGACCACAGCCACCCAGCACATCAGCTGTTCTCCTTGTTACCGTCTGGCAGACGTTACAGGAGTCTGTCTGCTCGGACTACAAGACTTAAAAACAGTTGTTACCATCAAGCCATTTGACACCTCAACCACTCACTTCACTTTTATCAGTATTAAAATAACCTCAAGAAATGTCAAAGGTGAGATTTCTATTTTCTCTCTTATGTCATATATATATATGTGTGTGTGTGTGTGTGTGTGTGTGTGTGTGTGTGTGTGTGTGTGTGTGTGTGTGTGTGTGTGTGTGTGTGTGTGTGTGTGTGTGTGTGTGTGTGTGTGTGTGTGTTTGTGTACGTGTGCATGCAATGAACGGCCTAACTGCTGTATGTGGAGCTGAATCCATGCAGGCAGGGGTGGGACTTTATTCATGGGCACACAATGCAGCCGATCACATGCAAAGACAAACTGGGATCATACCATTATGTGAAAGAAGGAAGGAGGCAGATGGAAGACAGCAAGTGTGGTGTTACAAGCCAGATACACAGAATGTGCATGTCAGGAAAAAGTGAAGAAAACGCAAAATGAGATGCATCAGGCTGCATTTCAATGATATTGGAGGCTGCAAGGCTGAGTGCAGAATTTATAAAACTATGAGCTGACTAGAATGTTACCTTTTTTTATTTTCAGCCATTTTCCATTGTTGAGGAACCAAAGTTTCAAACTTGTCCAGGCCTGAAAACCTGTTGCATGTTCTCACTAGTAAATCCTTAAAATAAGTGATAATTGATGATAACCTGAGCTGGAAGTCTCATGTAAACCATGTGAAAACAAAAATGTCAAAAAACATTGCTATTCTCTACAAAACAAAGCATGTCTTGAACAAGAAATCATTATACACACTTTATTGTTCTTTGTTGCTTCCATATATGACTTATTGTCTAGAGATATGAGGTAATGCACATAAAACAAATACTCTTCCTATTTTCAAGTTACAAAAAAGAGCTATAAGAATTAGCCCTTGAGACTATGCTAGAAAATAAATCTTCAATGGCACACATCGATGTGGCATCCTGGAGGAGTAGGACTACCTGTGCAACCTCTGCAGGGTCCAAGTATCAACTCATGTCACCAGTAGTGACAATGAGCCTAATCAAATGCAAAACTAGTGAAAGAAACAAACAGTCAAACCAAAAGTATCAGTAGCCTCCACTGAAAGCTAAAAACCATTTGGTGTTGCCAAAAAGGATTAAGAACCTTCTCTGCTGCTTAACATATCAGAAGCAGTTTAAGTTTAACTGATTTGATGCTGTACTCGGATTATTGTTTTATTGTTAATTTGTTGAGAGTGGATGTTCAAATGAAACTAGGTGGATACAGACAGACTGTAGAACAGTAAATAGGTTAAAACACAAGGATGAACGAGTCACTAGTTTATTCAGTAACCATAATGTCATCTTACTTATCATCCAGTCCCTGCTCAGCAGGTTGGGCTGAGTCAAGACCTGTGGCTCTGCATCGATATAAAGACACCAGGAGGAGGGTGGAGATGAAATATGGAAAGAACACCAGCAGATGGAGGGCCAGTCTGATCACTAGTTGCAGGGTAGAGGAGTCAGGCGATGCAGCAGGGGTGGGAGTTAAGGCAGGGAGCCAGGTTGTAGACATGGTGGGTGGAGGTGTGGTTGTATGTTTTCCTGCAGAGAGAATCCCACCTGTTCAGGTGAATATGTGGATGAAATAAGAGGTGAAATCAGAGTGAAGCTCCTCACCTGTGACAGTGATCCAGCTGGATGGAGACTCTCCATGACCGCTGATGTCACACTTGTAGAGGCCTTCATCAGACCTGGAAACATGCTGGATGGTCATGTGACCTGTAGGCTGCTTCCTGATGAGGGAGCCATCTTTATAGAAAGCAGCTGGGAGGTTGGAGGGAGTGGTCTTTGTTTCACAGAGCAGAGTGACGTCATCTCCCTCCATCACAGGGAGGACAGGACTCTGCAGGATCACTGATCCACCTCAACACAGAGACAAACTACAGCATTTCATCCATTTACACACAGCTTCATCAACACTAACTCCACACACTCAGCTTACCAGTGACTGTCAGGTTAACCATGTTACTGATGGGACCCTCTCTGGACTCACACCAGTAAACTCTACTGTCCAGTGTTAAGATGTAGCTGAAGCTACAGGATGAACCAGACCATCTTCCCCATTCATTGCACTCAGTCCTGGTTTCTCTGTTTGTGTTTCTCCTCAGAGTCCATCCAGCAGAGCTGTCGTCCTCCTCACAGCTCAGAGACACAAAGTCTCCTTCAAAGAACTGAGAGCTGCTGGGACTCACAGTCAGACGAGCTGGAAGGAAATATTCACGATGCTGCAGTTTAGTTTAGTGTAGAATAAACGCTGACATGCTTTAGGTTGTTCACTCCAAATAAACTGAAACAGGGTATTTTTTGGTAAGTTGATTATTGAAACTAAGACACGTTTGGCTTACGAGATGTACGCACCATGAGTCAGTCTGCAGCACAGTACTGAATTCAGCCCTGAGGGGAAATTTAAAAAAATCTTTCACAACCAGAGAAAACATTCACACATAATTCAAACATGAGAATCTTTTTAGATTTTAAATGAGAAAACGAGAACACCTCTGCTGGGTACAAGGTGGTTTGCACCTGCTTGAAAGCAAAGAAAAAGCACTAACTGCTTACGTTCAATAATCAAGTTGATAATTTACAAATTTTACTTACAGAAAAGCTGCTGCAGACAAGTTTGCTTCATTCTGTGTTTGGCGTCAGGTTTAACCCTCCTCCTTCCCTTTCCACTGTAATGATCTGGTGTCTCTACACCAATAGAGCAGCGAATGGGATTATTATCTACAGAAATATCAGGATGGATTCAAAGGTTCTGGCAACAGTCTGGGAGCGAACAGCAAAAAACACTATTATAACCTCAAGGAGCGAAATGAGCTTGAAATGAGGTTTTCACACAAACTAACACAGATGGAGGAAGTGAAAACTATGATCTCATTAAAGGTCTTAAAAACCACAGCAGAGGGGAAATTATGCTAACATGAAGTGTTGAAACCAAACTTCCTCCTTATAAGATGCAGGGTGAATTCCTTCATACTCACCCAGCAGCTTGCACAACATCCATCTCGGAATAGCAAAAAAGGAAGCCAACAAAACGGAGCATGCTGATCTGCAGATGGACAGAGGAAACAGCAAACTACGCTAACAGGTTATGTATCTCCTTTGAGGCTCCGCGGCTTTGTTGATTACAATCTGTAAGGCTAATAGTAAAGTGAATCTGTCTCCATGCACAGCATTTAATCTGTTCAGCTGGTTTCATGCTGCTTTAATGAACATTAGAGTAATTTGTGACAGAGAGTGCAACCAGAGAATCACATGGGTTGTTTTTTTTTGTTTAATTGTAGTTTAGCAGACATTTCCAGCAGGCGAGTGAACAGACTGAACACAAACTGATCAAAAATGTTAAAGGACATTAAACTTTCATAAACATCAAGCAGGTGAACTGAAACTGAACTTTAGATTATTGGAGCGTGGTGATTCTAAGCTTCCCAAACCCACTTTAAATAAACTTCTCTCTACATATTCTTCTACAATATAAAGAAAATGCTATTACATTATACATCAGTGTATATGTGACATCAATCATCAATGAGTAGCATGTAATACTATCAAATGACAAGAATCAAAAACAAACTTATTTAACTATTAGAGAAAATAGTAATTGAATAATGTTAGCAGTTCAAAAACATCACTTTATCATCATATATTAAAGAGAAGAAACTTGTGAAATGTTGAGGTTTCTTAACAAATTACTGAGACAATCACAAAAAAAATTGTCCTCTACTCATTAAACCGACTAATCACATGAAAACCCAATGCAACAGTAACCACAAGTATATAATAGTATCTCTTATCAAACTATCTAACTGTGTAATATGTGTTGAACATGAAGAGTAGAGTATATACAAGATCTGTCAATTGTAAAGTACCAGTTTTGTCACTTTAACATTACTGCACTATTATTAAAGCACTTTTCTCCTTTCTCTGTCATATCAAATCATTTTGTTCCACTTTTTATGTTTTTTTTTTCAATATCTCTTTATAATACAGCCTTTGATTTATGGAGTAATTTACCAACACATATCAGGTAATCTTCAGAACACAAGTTTCAGTACCTAAAAATACTTAGAACTGGGTAGCAAATATTATATAATTCAAGATTTATTGTAAAGTAATAAGTAACTTTGTGGTATTTAGAGGTTGAGAAAATGTTGCAAAGGCAGTTATTAAGTTGCACAGATGTATTAGAAGTGTGGGCTTCATTGCAGATTATCCTAACATACTAGACAACATGTTTATCCTACCCTCAGGGTACCCAGTACTTAAAAAAATTACTTACAGTGTAATTATCTTTTTCCTTTAAAATATGCATCACTCACTGGTTCTGATCTACTGCCTTTAAATATTTTAGGTACTAAAAATGTGGGAATATGGCATTAGAAATGTTGCAGAGTCACAGCTAAAGAGCGACCCAGCTACAGTTTGTATTTGTGTTTGCATTTAATGAATTCATGAGCTTCTCTCCCTGCTCCTTTTCATGCATGGATTAGTGCCACATTAACTGAATGCAAGGTTTTTAGTGTAGGAAATGAATTAATGCTGTACCATGTATGAAATAAAAAATTTAAATGAAGATGTAGAAACTGCTTTAGATCATAACAAAAGTACACTGATACTCAAGAACATGCCCTCTATGTGTGTTTGACTTTACTGAACTCAGCACTGACTTCAAAACCCAAAAGGCACAGTCCAGCGTGGAGCGGCTGAGTGAATGTGGCCTGGACTCTGTGCAGGAGAGTCATGGTTTCAGAGACGCTGTAGAAAGACAGAATACCTGCTCTGTGATCCAGGTACACTCCAACTCTGGAGGAACGAGGACCTGAGAGGACAGTTTGGATTTTGTTGTTCAAGTAAGTGTAGCCGGTTGTGTCACAGAATAAAGCCCAAGATTTGTCATTGTATCCAAAACCACATTCAGTGGGGCACACAGCTCTTCCGATAGTCTTGTATGCGACTGCTACACAAACTCCTCTTCCTCTCCACTCCACCTCCCAGTAACAACGTCCAGTCAGGGTCTCCCTGCTCAGGACCTGCCTGCATGAAGTGAATCTGTCTGGATGATGAGGGTAAGGCCTGTATCGTTTTATTAGCATTGCTTTCCTGTTCCCCTCTGATAAGAGCAGGTGAGTGTAAGCTGTGTTTGGATCCAGTGTGATTTCATGTGAATATTTTAAGAATCCAGCTCTGGTCTTTGGCTCCGTTGGTGACAGTAAAACATCCACTTCAGTGACTGTCAATGAGATGTTCGTCCATTCCTCTCTCAGAGTGTCCTGTAGTTTATCTCTGGTCTCTGACACAGCTGCTGTCACATCCTCAAAGTACCTCAGAGGACGAATATTGATGCTGGATGAGTGTGTAGACTCACTGAGTGCTGACAGTGAGGGGTAGTTGTGTAGAAACTGGTTGTGATCCTCTGTGTGTGAGAGCTGCTCCAGCTCGCCGTCTTTCCTCTTCAGCTCAGCGATCTCCTGCTCCAGCTTCTCCTGAAGCTCTTTGACTCGACTCACTTCAGTTTCCTGCTGGGATCTGACCTGCTGCTTCACATCAGAGCTTCTTTTCTGGAGGAGACGGATCAGTACTCTGCTGATCAGTACGACAGAAAATCTTCATCCCCTCATCATGACGAGAGCAGATCTCACAATTAGATGATGACACTTCTTGGAGCTTCCTGGAAGGCGAAACCAACCTGTGTTTCTGTAATCGATTTGTATTGTAGTGACGCTGGACGTGTTTCTCACAATAGGAGTCCTGGCAGACCAAACAGGATTTGACAGCTTTCAGCTTCCTCCCAGTGCAGACATCACAGGCCACATCTTCAGGTCCAGCATAGCATTGCTCACCTGCAGCAGCTTGGAGTCCAGTGTGCTTCAGCTGCTCCACTAAAGTTGCAAACATGACGTTTTTCTCCAGGACAGGCCTCGGTGTGAAAGTCTTCCTGCACTGAGAGCAGCTGTGGATTCCCTTCCTGTCCTCTTCATCCCAGAAACTTTTAATACAGTTCATGCAGTAGCTGTGTCCACAGGCTGTAGTCACTGGATCATTCAGTAGATCCAAACACATGTAACAAGAGAAGGTTTCTCGGTCCAGCTGATCTCCTTTCTGTGCCATTTCACCTCTCAGTTTAAGCGCTTTCGTGAGTTTCTCTTCCTTATAAACTAGTTTGAGGTCTGATCTGAACAACGTGTTCCTGCAGTGACTCGAGTCTGAGCTCTAACATGTCACCACATGTTGGCTACACCCAACTTCAACTTGAGATAAGATAAGATAAAACTTTATTAATCCCTCGGGTGGGTTCCTCTGGGAAATTCGGTTTCCAAAAGCACAGAACCGACAGAAGTTACAGAGTTACAGAATATTATATATATATACACACACATATAAATACAAAGACATATATAAATAAAATATACGAAGGGGATAAATAGAATAAATAGGAATAAAAATAAAAATACAAGTGAATTGCAATTTTCAAGTATGGAGTCTATTGCACCGTTGACTATTAACAAGAGTATTGCACAAAAGGTATTGCACAGTGAAGTGAAGAGGCACTACAGCTTAGTTGTTGTGAAGTGATGGTGTGGAAATGAGCAAACATGTGGGCAGAGAGGTGCTATGTTTACGAGGAGGAAGAAGAGGGAGGGTTATCAGCCTGTGCTTCATTCCTGGAAGAGGAGCGGTTTGAGAACGATGCTGTTCATTTCAACTGTTTCTCTCCCGTAAACACCATCAAGGGTGAGAGGGTGCAGCAGGTGTAGTAGTTGGTACATGATGGAGTAAACAAATTAACGGGTTTTCAAACATATTCAGCTCCACAAAAATGTGATGACAGGAATAATACAAAGAAACCTTGACTGCTTTTTTAAAAGTATTTTTCTGTTATTATGGTTGAGTTGATCACAACTTCTACAATCATCTTGATTCGGGGACGTGACTAAATAAGAACCAGTAAATATTAAGGTCTCCAGTGACTAGAGCTGTACGATATGACCAAAATCGCATATCCCGAAATAAGACATTTCTCACCCTGATAACAATATATATCACAAAATAGTGCTTTTCTGAAAATTCTGTGAATCTTGGAAACTCAACTTGTGTGAAGTGTTTTCAGCTGGGTGTCGTGTACCTGGAGTGAAGTGTTCCCTCCGAGGCATGAAGCTATACCTTTTTAGACATAAATTGTAATTGCCACCAGGGCCGGTTCTAGACAGGGCCAATGGTGTGTGGTGGCAGATTTCTTTTCTCATGTACTAACCACATATTTTAACCATATCACTTTAGCATAGTAAGAGCACTCCTGTCACCAGTTTGTATGCATGTTGAATGTGATCACTAGTGGGGCCCACGATTTATTGCACCTTCACAGCATTTTCCTCCTGAGGGCTCTGGACATCCTGTTGCAGACGAGGTGATGGTTGGTTGGAGCTTTTCTTAGACTGAACAGTTAATGGTCTATAATAATTGATCTGTTGTGTAATGTTCTTTGTTGGAGAGTGTCTGTGTCTGCATATAAGATGTAAGGGCAACAATTCAGAGATGGTCCTGGTGTTTCACTGGGATGTTCTCTCCACATTGCAATGTGTTTATTAAACCCACTTCAAATCAAGATCACTGGGTGTGTGGCAGGTTATTGTTAAATTTTCACAACAGGTGGCAACAAAGAAAGGAAAGGGGTGGGTGGTGTGTTAGTTCATTACCAGGCCTCTGGAGAACTTCATGACATGTTGAGGAGCTAGTTTAGCCATTTAAATCAGCTGTGTTGGATCAAGGACGCATCTAAAACCTGCAGGACACCGGCTCTCGAGGCCTGGAGTTCCCTACCACTGTTCTATAGCAAATATAACAATTTGCAGTAATAACAAAACTAAGAAGGGTAGGCCATTCACCAAATCTTGAAATCTAAAACTAAAAAACTAGAATACAAATAAAATAAAGAATAAAATAAAATATCCATTCATCTCTTTACAACCAACAACATAAAGTTTGTTTTAACTGAATGTAATGTAAGTAATTAGTTACTTAGTTTTAAAAATGTGATTTACACCGTGAATAGGTAATGAAGTGATAGATCTTCAGTCGCTCCAATCCCAATTCTACTTTTTCTGCATAATCCATCATATAAAATGTAATCAAATGGAAAAGTCTATTTTAAAAACTTGTTTTATCAGTTTTAATCTTTTAACTTTAAGCATCAAGCAAAAATTAAATTATATGCAACATTCTCTGAGTGGAAGAAATTTGTTCAACATTTAAACCTATTTTCTGCACATTCCAGCACATAAAATGAAATATTTTTTGTGTTTACACTCACTCTTTCAAATAGATGCAAACACGGCAGAAAATAAATAAAATCAAAGACTCAGCGGTCCTGTTGCTCTATTTTCACCTGTTTAGCAGGAGTGGGGCAGCTGGAGGTTTGCCCTGGTGCAGGTGTGTCGAGGCCGTCATGTCAGTGGAAGGATCCGGCAGTTTCTCTGTGAATTTCACATTCCCGTGGAAGTGTGTCCTACTCAGTGCTTGTGGAGAAGTTTAGGGGGGTTTTTTCGCTGTAAAAAGAAGTTTTCTTTGAACAGCAGACACTAATGTTTTACTAATGCGTTATATTTCCTTCTGCTGCTTTCACTTTATGAAGCTAACATATGACAGGATACATTGAGCAGGAATGTTTGATTTGTTGGCATCAAATGAAAATAAGATCAGCTTTGTGTCCATATTTGTGACCAAGTTCTGCCAATGACATGCCTTCACAACAGTTATCTGAATCATCTCCACCCTTTGACAGAATGATTTGAACAATAATCCCCCACCCCACCACACCCACCCCATTCTGTATCATCTCCACCCTTTGCTGAAACCAGAGGAGGGAAGTTTTTGAACTATATGAACATGCAGATTGTCTCATGCCCTTGTTTGCTTGATGTCATGACACTACTTCTTATCATGCTGTAAGTTTAAATAGTTTATTTTGTCCATATATAAAAAAATTATATATGGACATTATTATATATAATATTATATATTATATACATTATAAATCTTATGCCTGGTTGGTGTATATGTATAAACTCTTTCCCAAGAAACCTGAATTCAAAGGTTTCAGAGCGACATCTGTTTGTATTAAAGCGCCCTCTGGTGGAACTCATTTGCCTGACCTACAAACTTTAAATCAGGAAGTCCCTCATATATTAATCAGTTTCTGCAGCTCTGAGAAAGTTTTACAAATATAAATCTTATATAAATATAAAAAAGGGTAACACTACCTGGGTCTAGGTGGAGTTTCCCCCTCCAGGGGCAAGGGTACCTAGACCCGGGGCTTAGAGTACGCTTGGGGAGTGTGATCGTGTGTACAGCGTCTCTTTATGTCTGTCTCCACGTTGGTTGAGTGTGGAGTAAGTGCATATGAGAGCATGAGGGTGGGAATGGATGTTTGTATCTGTGTGTGCCTGTATGTCTGTGTCTATATGTCAGGTTGGGTATCAGACGCCACCTCTCTGGGGACATCTCAGGCCCTCCAAGGTTTGGAGGCCTATCTCACCCCACCACTTCCCCTGCCAGTGGCGGACTCCCTCAGACATCGGTGCGTTGGTGGTTCTTTGTTTCCGGGGGTGAGCGTCCAGGTACACACCGGCTCACTCCTTGGCGGCCGCTTATCGGGGCCTGGAGCCTGGGGCTCGCTCGGGCCACTTCGGAGGTGGGGTGCCCCCGGCCTCTCGGCCTGGGGCTCGGTCACTCAGGCACGGCTGGCTGCCAGCAGAGCTCACGGGCGCGTCATTGCAACCCCCCCTGGCTTCTGCTCCGCGGCTGCTGAGTGAGCCCTCATCTGGGACTCTCCTCAGCTCTTACTGGGACAGTGGCGCAGCTGCCCCTCTGTTGGTCTTCCTTGGTCTCTTGTGTTCTGGGGGCCTCTGGATGTCTGGAGTTTTGATCTCCTCCACACCTGCTTCATGCCCTGGAGGACGGGGCTGTGGCCCCCCCACACCCTCTAGCAGATCATTACATGAAGGAACCTTTTAAAAAAACAAGCACGTCCATGCTCACAGGTGGACACACGGGTGATCACACACACAAACTACACCCTTTTTGGCTCCTACCTCAAAGCACACTGTGTTCTGTTGATCTTATGTGCTGCACAATAATGTTTAACATTTAGTATTTACTGTCATATTCCCATATATCATTGTGATGTTGTTTATCCCTTGTTAAATGCTTGTTTTCTTTTTTCTTTCTCAACAGGTGATCCAGGTTATTGATATTTGTATTTTTGTCTGCTTATTTTGTTGGTTTTTGTTTTTTCCCCCTCTTTCTTTCTCCCTTTTCTTTTCCCCAGTCAAGTCTGTCCCGTATTTAGCAAGTGAAAATAAAAAATAAAATAAACAATAAAAGGTGAAATGGACCATTACGGCAAGGTTGGGATGGTCCATTTGGTAAAGTAAATCCATTGGGCATCTTTCTTTGCCTTTAGACAATAATTCTGATGGCAAAAGAGCCAAACGGGACAGGCAAAAAAAAAACCCAAGAAAACAAACAAATATAAATCCTCCATGGATTAGAAATTCATAATTCTGAGTCTGATATTTGGAGGTGTTCTTTAACGGTCAATCAGTCTATGAATGAAGTTTTTACTTGTTTTTGAAGCACCCCCCAAATGAATCAAAGCACCCCCAAAGATTTCTTACTTTTTTTTGACAATATTTGCTGTTTGTGTGACACACTACTAAAAATATAAAAAGCATACAGTACTGTATTTGTTTGAGACACCATTTTAACAACCAAAGTATAGATAACCCCCCCTCCCAAAATGGTTTGTTCCAGCTCGCCTCTCCCCTGCTCTAGCGCTCTTGCTGCCAGAGCGATGGTGGCTGAGACGCAGCGGAGAAGAGGTGTAAGTGCCTGGCTTAAAACAGGACATATTAGCTGCATTTACCCTTCAGTTACTCTTTATATAGTTAGGTAGGAGACAGACCATGTTTCTTTTTAGCTCAAAAGCATTACACCAGGTAACCTGCAGTGTTGAAAACGTGTTTTCTGACGATGTTTGCTACCCTACAATCCGTCCTGCTCTGTAGTAAAATCAGCGACATATGACCGTCCTGTTGCTCCCATTTAAATGTATACAGCCTATTTAAAATCTAAAACTTTAAATTGTTGGCAGCCTACTGTTGTTACCACTGTCCTGTTTGAAATGGATACTAACTAGCTAACTGACTGAATGCCCATTAACCTTGTCACTCCTGTTGTGTGTGTGTGTGTGTGTGTGTGTGTGTGTGTGTGTGTACAGAGAGACAGCCAGGTTCATAATGGATATAAGGAAGTTTTTTTCAAAAAAGGAGCCACATTCAGGTAAAAGTGTAAAATCAAATGATCCGTCAAACAAGAGTAATGTTGGATCAGTGTTTCAATATTTATATTTTTAATTAGATATACATACGGTTTGGTTATTTGCCTTTTGGTTGAAAGTACACTGAGAGGGGACTTTTGTTAGCGATCTTAATAGAATTTTCTTCATATTAATGTAATTTTTCATCTAATTGAATACAATCTATTTGTGTATGATTGTCAGTCCAAAGAGGGAGAGAGGAAAGAGAGGAGAGAAAGTACAAGGTCAGGAAGAACCAGGTAAGAAAACAGACAGGGAACAGTGACGGGCACAACAGAAACTGTTAAACTGACAAAGAAAAAAAACTGATTTTACTCACACAATCTGGAAGTTGTGTTCTCCCTATATTAAAGCTGCTATACAGAATCTGCAAAACAAACTGGGTTGAAACATTGTTGACCCTCTTTAACAACATTCCAACATGACATTATCATTGATTGGGGAGATTAAAATTAAAATTAATGATATATTTTTATGTGGTTCAGCCAGAACTCTACTAAAACAGCCAGTAATAGGTAGGCCAACTTTTGGACCGTTCAGTTATCTGTATGACTGCCGCAGTACGTACATCACATTTTCACACTATCAGAAAGTGCCAAACAGCCCTGGTGGAGTGAGGAGCTGTAAAGAGAAGCAGATGCTCTGTTTCTAAAAATGTTTTAAGCTTGTTTCAAAGATTCTGTACTGCAGCTTTAAATGTTTTTAAAAAGCACACATACACTTATCAGTGTTTCTCAAACTTTTTACGGTGTGTACCACCCAATGGCTGCGTCCCAATTCAGGGTCTACACGCTTGAAGTACGCACACTACGCGTACTACGTACGGTGCGTACTATAAGTACGAGAAGTGCGGAAGTGAGAGGCTTGTGAAATGGGACGGTATACGCTTCGTTGCGCTGTTCAGGTTGCCTAGCAACCATGATACTAACCGCGAGACACGTTACATACAGCATTGTTTGACAGAAATGAAGGAGAAAAATGTTTTGTTGGTCATTCATTTTTGTCATGACATCACTTTGATTAGTTGAGTATCTGAGGCTGAGACCACGGGACTGTAAAACATGATTGTTGGGCTTCATTTCTGTGCTGAACAGTCATTTAAGATTAGTTAGTAAATAACAATTAGTTAATGTTGTTCATGAGACTAAAGTCATCTCACTGTGGCAATGTAAATATAATATGGCCAGTATTAAAGTACTGTCAGATTATTATGATATATATATATATATATATATCACTGACTTTCAGCTTGTTGTGTTTGTGGATATATGACTGACTTTAATTATTAAACATTCGCACATAAATAAGTGGCGTCATATTCAGTACTTTTGACAGTTCACTCTTCGGCCGCTCCATCTTATTAGGGAAATTCACATACATAAATGTAAATTTCAAAACTCAACCCCATCATTTAATTTGTTTTTGATTGAAATTGAATATTACTTAAACTCTCTTAAATTAACTTCCAATAAAAAAGGTTTATCATTGATTGAAATTCATTCAGAAATGTTTAACGAATGAGCTGTCACAACTTTCAAGTACAAAGTTGTTATGAAGTCTGTCACATTCCCCCCTTTTTTTCTTTTCTATCCTTTATTTATTTATCCTTCTTATTTCATTGTACTGTATATTGTTACTCTTGTTTGCCTTGTATGTCTACTGTACAAACTGAACTGGAATGACTGACTGTTCGCTTTATAAGTTCAATAAAGTTTGAAAAAAAAAAACCTCTTCGGCCGCTCCCTTCTGCCGTATTTTGCGGCAAAATTATCCACACCCACCGGCGCGCTATGAATTGTGGGATATATGGGACCACGAAGCGTGCACCGGACCACGCTTGATATTTGGGGAAATCGACGGCGCATTTGGAGTATGCATTGGAAGTACACTTCGAATTGGGACAGCCGTCGTCGCGTGGCGGTGACGTAACCGCACTTAAAATGCGTACTTCAAGCGTGTAGACCCTGAATTGGGACACTGCCACCGACTATAAAACAGGGGTGTCAAACTCAAATATAAAGTGGGCCAAAATTCAAAACTGGAACAAAGTCGCGGGCTAACATTAATATTTATTGAAAAAAATCTTCCTCCAGATATAACAAGGAACTTTTTCTTACAGACTCAAATAAGTTTTGCTGAAAAACTGAATATGGAATAAGCAACGCTTAATACTGAACGATATATAACTTATATAAACATATATAACTTAATATTGCACACATGCAAAATTAAAATTCCAATTAAATAACATATCACTGGAATGCATTTCTTAAATAAAAATTGTATTTGCAGCCTTCTGATTTAAATTTTAGCAGTAAACTTTTTCCCCAGGCTAATAATAAATGTAAAAATAAAATAACAATAATAAACCACTTAACTAATAAAAATATCATTAAACGTGAAACCATTCAAGCCCATGTCTGGGAGTAGCAAGACAAATTGCACAAAGAAAATGGTAATTATAGCTCAGTTTGCTACACACTGATCTACTCTGATGCGTCCAAGCCAGATACCTGGCATCTCTTCTTGGATGCTAGTTCCTCAATGTCTGGGCTCAGGCTCTGAGCTGAGGAAATCCTCAGGATCGAGTGAAGGTGTTCATCGGTCAGACGTCTCCTGTGAGATGTTTTGGCCATCTTCATTGAGGAGAATAGTTGCTCACATAGGTAAGTGCTGCCGAACATGGAGAGCATCTGAGCAGCGTGGGTGCGGAGCCCAGGCATTGTGTCAGGGATGAAATGTGGAAATTGTGAAGCGCCCACAGCATCATACTTTGATTTCAGCGTGTCACTACACTGGAGTTCAATCAGCTCCATTTGGAGGTTTGTTGGTGCTTTTACCACGTCAACTGCAAAAGGATTACTGAGCAGTTCAAATCGACATTTCTGGGCGTCAAAGTCGGCAAACCACCAGGTAAACTCAGTACTGAGTACACAGAGTTTTTCAGCAAACTGTACGCATGGGAACACAGCAGTAGAGATTTGCATGTTCATCGTTTGGCAGCAGGGAAAATGGCCCAGGTTTCCTTGTAGCATCTGATTCTGCCACAGGCACAATTTCATTTTAAAAGCCCTCACTGCAGCGTACATATCTGTGATGATACGCCCCCGTCCCTGAAGCTGCAGGTTCAGCGCATCGAGATGGCTCGTGATATCACACATAAAGGCCAGCTCACACAGAAACTCTTGCTCCCTGAGCTCAGCTGTGTCTTGCCCTTTGCTTTCCAGAAACTGAAATATTTCCTCGCGTAGCTCGAAACATCTGTTCAGTACTTTCCCTCGGCTTAACCACCTCACCTCCGTGTGATACGGCACGTCTCCGTATTCCGAACCACACTCCTCAAGAAAAGATTTGAATTGGCGGTGATTCAGACCTTTGGCTCTTATAAAGTTAACTACTCGTGTTACTGCGGTCATAACATGTTCCATCTTTAGGGCTTTGCCACAAAGTGATTCTTGATGTATGATGCAGTGATAAACAGTCAGCTCACCTGCACAGTTCTCCGCTCGCATCTTCTCCCGTACCCTGCCCACCAGTCCGCTCCTTTGACCACACATCGCTGGTGCACCATCTGTCGTTAACCCCACAAGTTTTTCCCATGGCAACTTCATTTCAGTTAGACATTTGGAAACCTCTTCAAATATTTCCTTCCCTGTGGTTGTTCCACGCATTGATTTTAATCCTAAAAGTTCTTCCGTAACACAGAGAGTTGAGTCCACACCACGGATGAAGACTGAAAGCTGGGCAGTATCAGAGGCGTCGCTGCTCTCATCCACAGTGAGGGAGAATGCAACGAAACTGTTTCCCTTCTCCATCAGCTGGTTATTTAGATTGTTGGCAAGTTCACGTGTGCGATCAGCTACTGTGTTTCTGTTCAGGCTAACATTTGAAAATGCTTGCCTTCTCTCTGGGCACACAACGTCGCAAACTTTCATCATACAACTTTTCACAAACTCTCCCTCACTGAAGGGCCGGGCTGATTTTGCGATCTCTGCTGCCACAACAAAACTAGCCTTTACAGCAGCCTCACTTTGTGATATGGCTTTTTTGAACATAGTCTGTTGTGAAACAAAACTTCTTTTCATCTCTTCTGCTTTCCGGCGCCTTTGAGTCATGTCCAGGTCCTTGTACTTCTCTTGGTGTTTCGTTTCATAGTGTGGTCTAATGTTGTACTCCTTGGTTAAAGCCACATGAGCTCCACATACAAGACAAACAGGTCTGTCTTTTACATAGGTAAACAGATATTCTGTCTCCCACCTGTCCAGAAAGCTCCTGTTTTCGTTCTTTCTTTTCGCCATTTTGGGAGAGGTAGCGCGGCAGTATTCGCGCGGTTGCTATGACTACAGTCAACAGAGGAGAGGGCGTTAATGGGTCCTGTCCTGACTGACGCGCCAAAACGCCAACAGAGCATTCTGGGATTTGTAGTATTAGCAGTACATGCACTGTATAAGACCGGCAGGCCAGCTCTAATAGTAATTTGGTATGGCCTCGCGGGCCAAATGTAATTAGGCTGCGGGCCAAATTTGGCCCACGGGCCAGAGTTTGACACCTATGTTCTAAGTGGATCTGTGCAGTGTAGCCGTCAAAGAAGACAGAGATGGTAGAGTATGAGAGCGACACCTTGGCAGTGACTCCAGTTCGGTCTTTAGAGAGCTCCACATTGTGAACCAGCTGAGGCAAACTATTGAGGGTCAGGATTGAGTTGTCCAGCTGGATAACAAGCAAAGTGTAGAAAATAGTAAGTGAAACATCTGAAACACAAAACCGGTTGATTTCGCAGCAACTATCATTAGACTGCACTGACTAAACTGTGGGTGGAGGTAGCTTACCCGAACTGTCCCACCTTGTTCCAGATGAATTTTAATGCTGGGCCTGTCCAGAACCAGTGTCACACTGTCCAAAAAGGTCACGTCTTTACGTCGACGTTCCCGGAAGTTCCCCAGAACATGGAAGTCTGGTACTGATGGAGTCAAGACCAGAGAGTATGAACACCGATCCTCAACAGAGTTAACCTGGCCATGGAAGTCAATGACAGTGGGGTCAGTCACAGTGCATGTGGAGTACAACATGCAGCTGGTAGAAAGAAAGGAAACAAACAAGAATGAAAAAAATATCACGAGGTGCTGCTGAACGCCAAACCAGTGGGGAAGAGACATTTTATACATATTCATTAATTGAATACAATTAAATTTTCTTTATATAGCACCAAATCACAAACACAGACTCAGGCAGGAGTATCCCTCTGTGGGGACCAGTAAGAAAGTGATCACAGACGTTTCTTTGAAATACAAATACAGATATATTTACATGCCGTTGCCTTCACAACGGTCCAGAGGGCCACAGCCAGAAATCTGCAGTGCAGCAGTGTCAGAACAGGTGAGACTAGAGCAGGTTTCCAGATCTGAGCTCAGCACTGCACCGTATTCATGAAAACCACCTGAAATGAGGGTTTAGTTTAGTTTAAAAACTCAAAGATCGCTGACTAGTTTAATAACAACTGACAGAAACATCATGGTAACATTGAAATACAGAACACATGGGTCAAGTTTTGAAGCCTGAGATTCACCAACCATCATATCTGCATCCACTGATGTCAAAGAATCTTTGATACTGACGATTGCTGGGACACAGACACAGAGTTTGTGTGTTAATACTGAGGCTGTTAAACAAACAGAAATGGATTTAAGTTGTTGTTCGAACATCTTGCTGCTCCTGTACTCATCTGTCAAATCTGATTCTTCACATAGACATTTGACAGATTTAATCTCCAAACTAGAAGTTTATTTTTATAATCCAACACCAAGGTTTGAAACCTTCACCCTCAGAGAATAAAGACAAGTAGAAATATGTCCTTTTTTTAAAATACGCACACTAATGAATATCATAACTGAAATACAGTGCTACAGATCCCCATGTGGAAATCAGCCTATTTATAATTATTTATCATCCTTCGTGTTATGTGTTTATTAGTCTTCCTTTGTCTCTCAGAGCTCTGAATTGTGGATGTATCCACTGAGCGGTGCTGCTGTTTGGTCCAAAAGCTAAAATGAGAGTAGAGGTGTGCAGCGTGTCCAGCTTCTCTTACCTTCTGCAGCTCTGATGGAGGATGAGGAGGAAGGAGGAGGTAGCAGATGGGCAGATTCATCTGTTGGTGTCTCTGTATGAGACAAACTGCTGCTCTCTCTGTCTCTCTCTCTTTATTTGCATCCTTCAGGCGGTCCACACCCCAGAGGAGAGAAGAGGTGGAGTCCACAGTGGAGCTACCCGATGTGAAGTGCTCGCTACTGATTCAGCACTGTGTGGGTCAGCACCACAGAGGAACAATGAACTGTGTGAAGAAAAAAAAATCAATAACAATGACACATCTGAAATCACTGTTTCTAATTTAAAGCAGTGAAAAGCAAAAAGTGAAAAAAGTACAAAAAAATGTTGATTTTAGAAAAAATACAGAAAGAAACAGAACATGTGATCAGACAGACTGCGACAGGCCTACTCTCATACTCTCAGATATTTCATAAACTCTGTCCTACGTCAACTTTCCAGATAAGAAACAAATATCTCTGCACTATCAAGAAACAGCTGGGCTGTCCTTGGCCCTACAACCAGCACATCCAGGCAGAGCTTATTGTACCTACAAAGGCTCCACGGAGACTAAAGTTTATTTAGGTGTTACCAGAAAAATGGGTTAACCCCCCACCAACAAAAACAGTGGATTATTATTCCAGTAATCCATTTGTTGGTAATAAATACAGTCTAAATGGAAAATGAATCTAAACTTTTACCTTTGGAAAATATATGCAAGAAATCTCTTAAATCTATTCATCTGAAACAGGGTCACTTTCAATTCTGCAATCATCAATACCTGAAGGTTTCTCCAGTAAAACTATGGTAGAAAGAACTACAATGAAACATCACCATGAAATAAGTCAAAACCCATCAAACTCTGTTTCGATTGGAGTTTGTTCCCATAGCAAAAACACACATTACATGTTAATGTTAGCATTCGAGGATAGTATTACGAGCAACTTTAGGAAATTCACAGACACAGAGTTTGTAGAAGGCAACATCGCATTCAGCGCATGTTGAATTGAATATGAATTTTCATTGTTTATTTAATTTGATAGAACAACAAGAATCCTGCATGACTTCAGAAATCATGTTTCCACTAAGTATTTACATCGTAATGCAAATGAAAAACACATAGCAAAAAATGGTTATCATTAACAGATGAAAGGCTTTAGTTATTACTGGTATTAAACATGAGATATTTAGTTAGAAAATTGTAGGATTTTCATTTGTAACTTAGGTTTCAACCTCAGTTTTTACGTCACTCCACGCTTTTTTGTTTTTGTTCTTTTTTCAGTCGTTTTTGTTATCTTCATAAAGGGTCTTCTTCTGTTTCTTCCTTCTTTGCCTTTTGCCTGTTCCTGGTCTGGATTACTGTATTTCTTACGCTACCAGCTTTTGTGTGTAACAGCTGCTAGCTTAAAGATAACTATTTTAATTTTTGGATTTTACTCTGCGGCCAAGCATCCTTCACTTGGTTGGCTATTGTCATCACTTGAGCCCTTAAAATGTAAATCAGCTCTGAGATGCTTCTTTTAGAATAATCTGAACAGAGGAAAACTACAAGGATATTCATATTACAGATTTAAAAGGGAACTCTGGAGTAGAGTGGGTTTGAGAGTATCTCAGGGTCTTGTTCATTAGTGAGCGGAGAGTGGATCAAGAGACTAACTGATGGTTTGGTGTGGTGTCTGCAGTGATGCTGAACAGTTGGATCAGGATGAAAGAGGAGGAAGGGGAAAAGCTTGAAAAGCTTTCTATAGTCAGTTTATCCATTATTTGAATATCATATGATCCATTTGAGTACACAGTGTATTTGCACATTATCATATTTGTGTTATATGTGTGGTATCTTGTTACTTTGACAAAAATATTGTGTTGGAATCAGTATACGTCACTGTGGGGGTTTGTATAAAGCAGTGAAAGCCTGGCGTAAACATAACGTTAAAGAACATTTTCTAAAAAGCAGAAAAGCAACTCGAGTTGTTGTATCTATGTCATAAACACATCTACATACTTATGCATATAGATATAATAACAAACAGCAGCACACAATCAGCGTGAACCCCATGTACCCTCATAATTATATTGAATACTGTACCTTAAGGACCTGACAATATTAAAGAGAAAACCCCAACAATTAGATGAAGCCCCTATCAGCAAGCACTTGCAAAAGTGATGTGAAAACACATAGTGAATGAAAGGGGCTGAGTGATGAAGAAATGCTCAGTGCATTATGGGAATCCCCCAGCACCCTGGGCCTAGTGCAGTGTAACTAAGGGAGGAATCCTAACTACACACGTTATCAAAAAGGAAAGTTTTAAGCCTAATCTTAACAGTGGATCCCTGTCTCCCAAATCCAAACGGTCTCCCTTTCGATTGTTAATTATCATAGGAACCCAATATCATAGCAAAGTGTATATTAGACATGTTTCAGTACTACATACAGAAATTTCAGTACTAGCAGGGGGAGATAATATATTTAAAGACAAGAAGTTGCTAGTGAGCATGTAAGGGATGAAGTACATGCCAGGATAGCCAAATAATAGTGATTTACACTAGTTGATCTTAAAAGTAATAAATAAACCAAGTATTTTTTCAGGATGACTCTAATTATATTGCGCAAATGGAAGAAAACAGTCCTACATATTTGTTTAATATGTCCATTGAAGGACATACCCTGGTCAAAAATGACACCAAGGTTCCTCACAGTGTGACTGGAGGCCAAGGTAATGCCATCCAGATTGAAAATCTGATTACATAGATTTTCAATCTGGGGCAATAATTTCAGTTTATCTGAGATTAGAAGCAGAAAATTTGAGGCCATCCAGGTCTTTATGTCTTTAACCTCCTAGGACCCTGCGTCCACATATGTGGACATCACATTTTGGGTTATTTACACCAAAATACTCAATTTTGCTCTGCAAGGGCCTGATATCCACTTACAAGGACATTATACTGCTACTGTTCTATCGAAATGTTAAATGAATATCCTCATATGTGGCTCTCATGTTTCTTAGAAACAAAGATTAGGTTTAAAAAAATCTAGTAATTCTTTGTTTTTACATTCATCAGGTCCCAATCAGCCCAAATATCAAAGAGAAATTAAAAATGCTGTGGAAGAGTTCGGGTCTTAGGAGGTTAAGACATTCCTGCAGCTTACTGAATGAGCGTGGTCACATGAAAGAGGTGGTGCTGGCAGCATCTGACCAATCACAGACATGGAAATGTTTACTGGCAGTGTCTTTGATACAAGAATTAAAAAATTGTCTGTGATTCAGTGCTTTTGCCCTAATGACGTTGACTTTTTCTTCATTACTATATCAACAATATAGTCATGTTTTAGCAGTGACCTACAGAAAACTTCCTGCTGTACAATACAATGCAAAAATACCTATTTTATTTCTCTTACATGCAGTGTTATCTAAATAAATTCAATTACACACAAAACGTTCTCTTTGTGAGGTTTTAATTTGCCATTGAAAAAAGGAGCAACCAGCAGTACAGAGTATGGCAGCAGTATGCATGGCATTTGACAAAGAAGGATAACAGGCATAGTTATCTTTCTGCCAAGGTCACAGAGTACAGTCAGAATGTTGCATGCAAACGATAGGTTGTACAGTTGAGTATGTCTTGTATTGTAAGATTATATGAACACAGAACATTAATATGGAGCCTGAAGCACTAAATTCTTTTAACTGTCATCATGTTGCTGGTTTGCATATCAGTAATATACAAGCTGGCTCATTTAATACTTTCTTTGTCTCCATGCGGAATCATCCAGGTAGGGAAATCCCAAAAAGTTAATTCTGTTCATCTGGACGTAGCGTTTTAGGTGGCAGAGACGTTTTGTCACTCATCCAAGTGACGTATTCAGTCTGCAAGACTTCTCCAAGACTGAAGATGTGTGCAGTGTTATAGCAATCTGAAATAAATTTACACACAAACAGGTTCACTTTGTGTTTCTCTCACTGAAAACGCTACGTCGAGATGAAGAAAATAAACTTTTTGAGACTTCCTTTGTTGTCAATCAAGGTGATGCTCTTTCTCTTACGCTGTTTGCAATATGTTTAAACAATTTAGGTAATACGTTGTATGACTCACTCCAGTGTTTTGTTGTATGCCAGTGATATTCCCCTCCAAGTACAGGAGTTATCTGCAAAGCAAGGTGAATTTGCTTTGCAAGTTATTCTTGTTAAAGATCAGTTAATGTTAGCCGTGAAAAATGATGTTATTACCTGAACGGCATTCTCTGTGTCTTAACAATTACAGGAAAGTTACTCAACAGTTTTCAGTAGCTGTTGAAAGATATATTTTTAAGTAAAAAGCCAGGATTCACACTAAAATCAGAATCAGAATACTTTATTGACCCCTAGGGGAAATTATTTGAAGCCAATCAAAACAAAAGTCCCATTCAACTACTACCTGTGAAACCTCCCTGTGATAATCAAACTTTATAACACCTCTTATCACATCTGTAACATTTTCTCTGAAATTAAATTTATAAAGACATCAGATGTATTTAGCTGTACCATTGGCCTTCGAGTTTAACAGATTTTAAAAAAGAAAATAAAAACTATCAGCTTCTGAGTATTGAGAGTGCCACTTGGAGAATGTTCTTTAACATTTGCAGCTTGGTCTGTTATTCGACACAGTAACATGAAGGATTATAACAACACACTTACAGTTCAGCTGTGAAGAGATTTTAGGTATCTCTTAAATAATCATCTCAGGGCTATCACAGTGAGGTTTCTCCAAGCCCCCTGCCTCTACTTTTCGCATTTTGTTTTGAAAAAAAAAAACCCCAACCCCAAGTGTAATAACAGCAGCAACACCAAAAACTATAACAAAACTGACAATGACAATCCATCCATCCTCTGTGTCTCCTCCTGGCGGGCCTGCAGGTGAGAAACAGGTGTGAGGTGTCAGCTGTCAGGTAGGTGATGAGTGAAGAACAGAACAGAATCCATTTCCTCTTCAAACTGCTGTCAGACATTATCTACTGCACTCTGATCACATCACTCAGACCAGCTGCTTTCTACAAAGTCTCATCAACAACATCTTTAGAAACAAACACCAACAACCAGGAAGCAGCTTCACCTCTGATCACACACACACTCAACTCTGCTCACTCACCTGGAGGATCAACATGAAGGTAGATGATACTGATGGGATCGGTCTCCAGATGAGCTCTCTTCTTGCGATTTGTTCCTGTCGCAACGCGACACTCGTATGTTCCAGTGTCATTAATGTTCACATCGGTCAGAATCAAAGACACGTCTCCATCCTTCATCTGTTTGTCCTGCAGATCCACCCTGTCTATAAAGTATGGATGCTGCTTGCCTCTATCGGAATGACCATCCAGGATCAAAAACACATACTCATCCTGCAGGTCAGCTCTGCTCCATTCTACTACTGTGATGAGCTTCTTGTTTGGAGCTCGACACTGCAGAGTGACGTTCTGCCCGACGGTTGCTGTGGTGGCTGTGAGGTTCACGTGGACTGAAGGAGCGAGAAAGTTACAGTTAACAGAGAGGATGGATTCACGGCTTTGATGATATGAAAGGAGAAGTAAAAATGAGTCAAAGACACATGAAGGGGAAGACAAATGTGCATTTTCTTTTCAGGAAGGGGGCGAGTTACATTACTGCTTCATTAGACATTCAAACATAGGTCACTTATAAGTCAATGTTCCTTACAACTTTGTTCAAGCATTACGTTTGATGTACTGTTGCGTTAGCATAGATCAAAAGTGAGATTTTTCCAGTACATTCAATCACACGTAATCCCTGAGGTGAGCGTTTTCTCTCTTGGTCGCCTGTGTTTTTGTTGTTATTGTTGTTTGTTGTTGTTGCCTTAAAGGGAATCTTTTGAAAAGTTTTACTATTTTGAAGTGACTTGTGAAAGTAACTAATAGAGACATGTTACTGTCTTTTGTTCCAAATGTTATAGTTTTTTTACACAATCCTGTGCAATAATATACACATATGATTATAACCCTAGTTTTATTATCAAAGGTAATGCAAAGATATGCAGATGGATTAAGGACTGATCACTGGAACAAGCCGCTGCAGTTCTACAAGGTCGAGAGCTCTGCAGCAGGATGAGCTTGCAACTCGATGAGCTTGCTGGACTTTTTCTTATGTTTGCAATGATGTGATCATTGCAAACATGCACACACACACACAACACGGAGGAATCACCACCCGGAAGACCGTTCCACTATGGGCTCAAATTGTGGTCATAAATATTTTGTATTTGTAAATCAGAATGTGTAGTTGTGAACTGAGTTTTGTAACCTTGTAAACCAAAATATCTGAAAACTTTTATCTTTGTGCATCTATAAATGAGAATTTGTGTGTTTGCAAAAAAAATATTTATACAAGTTATAAATAGTTTTTGTTTAGGTCTGGTTACAGATACAAAGCAAAAAACTATGTGCAAAACTGTGCTCAAGTTTCCTGGATGTGTGTGAGTTGTTTTGTTTTGGTCCTATTTTGGCCCGTTTGGTACTTTAGTGATCAGAATTATTGTCTGAAGGCCAATACAGCTTTGCCGTATAGTAATTACAGACAAGACAGACGGGACTGGAGGATAGGAAAGAGAAAAAGAAATAAAGAAAGGGAGGGAGGAAGAGAAAAACAGAGCGGACAAGGGACAGTATGAGAAGTAATACTATAAAAACGCTCAATCACCTGTTGAAAGAAAAAAATGAAAATGAAAACAAGCATCAAAGAGCAACACAATATGTGGACCACAGCAACAACCTAGATAATTAACAGTAAATAGTAAATATTGACAGTTGTTTTGCAGCATGCAAGACCGACAGCGCACAATGTGCTTTGAGGTAGCAGCCAAGGAATATATAGTTTGTATCTGTGATCACCCATGTGTACACCGTTGTGTACACCCTTGTGCACTTCTATTCAAAAGGTTTCTCCATGTAACGATCTGATAGAGGGTATAGGGAGCAATAGCCCATAGTCATGGGGGAGTTCCAGGTCCCAGACATCCAGAGGCCCCCAGTGCATCAGAACCCAAAGAGGACCATTGGAGGGGTAACCTTTCCTCCCAGAAAGACCTGAGGACAGCCCCAGGAGTAGGGTAACCCAGCAGCCATGGTGCAGAAGTCACAGGGGACTGCAATGATGTGCCCGTGGGCTCCGCCGGCAGCCAGCTGCGTCAGAGCAGACCAGGACCCAGCGGCCCGAGGTCTGAGGGGTCCCCCACCTCCCGGAATGGGCCCAAGTCAGCCACGGGCGCCAGGCCCCGCCAAACAGCTACTTGGAGTGTGCCGGTACATACCTGAGCGCCCAGCCCCGGATACCAAGAACCACCAACTCACTAACGGTTGGGGCCGTCACTGAGGAACACTCAGCCACCTGCAGGGAGTGAGGTGAGGGGAGATGTTCCCAGAGAGGTGGAGTCTCTGACCCAACCTGACATATAAACACAGACAAACAGGCACACACAGACACAAAGATGCATTCCCACCCTCATGCACACATATACAAATACTCACACACTCGTCCAACATGGAGACAAACAGAAATAGACACTACGCACACACTCCCCAAACATCCTCTATACCCCAGGACCAGGTACCCTTGCCCCCAGAGGGACAATCCACCTTTAGACCCAGATGTTTACCTGCTGTGTGAGTTTCAGCTTCCAAGTACAAATTTTGATCCAATTTTTTTTCCTTTCAGCTAATTGGTCAATGCCATGTCAATCACAAATTTTACAATCCAATCAGAGAACAGATAGATATGGCTGTCGTAGTGGCGCAGTACTGAGCTTCAGGTCGTGAAAGGGTAATACATTTTGAAGCTGGAGAACGGTGACAGCGCTCTATCTAAATATCCCATAATCTAAGCTCGGTCCCTTAACTTTGGGTAGCTGTTAAAAGGATAAAGTTGCCGTATACCAGAAACACTGACATGAGACACGGACCTTCAAAGTAAAACAGGAAACACACTGACTGAACTCTAGACATGTAAACTTAACAGCAACTGGGGAGACAGAACATAGGAACCTGAAACATGGTACAAAAACGTCACAGTAGACATAACATGGAACACAGGGAAGCCATATTACAGAGCCAAAGAACTAAACCTATGATAACCATAACTGAGACCTAGGGAAACAAGAAACAGTACAACAAAGGACTCAAAACATAATCCATAATATAAAAACACAAGATCTCTTCAAAATAAAATAGGAAACATAATGAGACGCAGACATGAAACACATGAAGAGCAGGGGAGACTTAACATGGGTTGGAAACACAAGGGGGAACTAATAAGCAAATGAACATAGGAGGCCTAATGAGCTTAAACATACTATAAACATCAAAATGAACTAAAACTCAAAACACTGGGTCATAAGACCCAGGATTGTGACAGAGGGCACAAACACATTGCTCTTATTGTAGCTTTCCTTTAATGACTTCCATTGAAATTCAGAGTTTACACTGAATTTCTATTATTAACTGTAGAGCTGTACATTGCTTATATAGGAAGGCTGCTAAGACCTTATAACAGCAGTTAGCCTCTCTGACCACCTAATCCTGTAAAGTTAATTTAATCTGTGGTTTGTTTTAATTGACTCCTGACAACTCCTATGTATAGGTTAAGTTTAACACCAGCCAGGGAGGAAGGGAGACCATGACAATGGACAGGAGACACAGACAATATATACACCACAGGGAATCAGGGCAGAGAGGAAACACCTGGGAAACACGGCTGCACATAATTTAACTGACGAGCCAGGGAAAGCAAAACTGAACAAGATGCACACAGGACAAGAGACTGTCAGAATAAAACGGGAAACAAGAGAAACTCACATCGAGACACAGACTGACTAAATACAGGGAACAGAGGGAGAAGACAGAGACAAGGATGAGAGGGCACGGGACAGAGAGAGTGAGAGAAATCACACCGAGACACGATTGGGAGAACAGGCGAAGAAACATTGAGAGACAAACTTCACAGTGAGGCACAGAAAACTAACAAAGGAGATACTGGAGAAGACACACAGAAACAAGACTAAGACAAACTGGACATGGAAGGAACCAACACTCAGTGAACTAAGAACAAGAGCAAACAAATTCAAAACACGGGGTCAAAACCCAGGATGATGGTATTACCATCGGCCAAGCTGAGAGAAAGTAATGTAGAGGATTTCAATATAGAGAGCTGGTTTAATGACTTTCTGAATTTGTTATCAGTGGAACAGACCTTTGCAGTTCTATTACAAACAGAGACACACAAAGACACTGGGACACAGAGAGAATGAGACCAGCTCCAAGTGGACATTTCTTACAGATGTCCTGATGACAGAATCCCCAGAGAGCATAGAAGCTGCTCGTTTCAGATTACAAGCATTCAGCATAATGAGAAGTGTACACGCTCAGCAAACTTGCACAGTTTGGATTGTTTCTGGGTGCTGTGAGACTCATCAGCTCTACAGTACAAAACCTTCCTTCAAACTAGACATTACTGTATTGCAAACACTACCCTAAATGCCATTGCTATTTAAAATCTGTGAAATTTGCCACTTTTTAGATTAGTTTTATTATCTTATTTCTTTCATCTGCTTACTGTTTTATTTCACTGGTATTATTATCTTGATAGATATCTTATCTATTATCTTTCACTCTTTCATTATCTTTCCACCATCTAAATACAACCAGCACACAGGGCTGTTTTTCTTCTCAACACATTTTACATGTGGAAATGACAATAAAGCATCTTTCATCTTTAACCTGTGTGTTACAACCCGAAGAGGAGTTTGACAGAGAAATAGCTGACACACTTAACTCACGTCAATATTCTGATTCCCTTAAAAGGAAAAACAAACACAATTTTCATTGACTCTATCACAGCACTGACAGTAACACAGACTGCAGCTCGCCTCTGACAGTGAATCAGTCCTCCTGACACACTGAGCTGGACACACAGTTAAGAAAATGATGGGTGGAATATATGTGCCAAGTCAAGTAGTAACAGAATAAACACTCACCAGATTGCGATACCTCTGCAATACTGTAAAATAATACGATTAGGGCTCCCACTGTTCCAGACATTTTTCCTTATCATCAGGGACAAAAATGTCTCTTGGACACTTTCACTTTCATTTTGATGACGCACAGAATTTAAACGAGTCCTTGAGAGTACTCTAATTTAGCCTCCTTTCTCTCTTCTGTGTCCACCTGCTGTGGCTTCTCAACTTTCACATTTCAGTACAGCTCATGAATCACACACTGCTTTCCGCTGTATAAGCTGCCTCTATATGTTAAAAGCATCTTTATCAGTATTGGAAATACTGGCCCCGTATTTACTTGGTGTCAAATCTATATCGGGATTTGAAGTATGGCACAGCACTAGTGTGTAAATCTGGTTTTAACAGCTTATCAATGAAGTGTTTCAAAATGTAGTTTTAAAATTCAAATATGTGCACATTTTTATTTAATTTTTTTAATGGAAAGTTATGGCCACACATCCTATCATATCAAATTAATAAGACCCATCCAAACAAAGAACATAGAAACATATTTATTAAGTGACATTAAGTCTTTCTTAGCAGATAAATCTCATATTTACTGAGAATCTATTCATTCAAGTAAGTAAAACCAGTTTTACAAATCAAGCATTTTTCTTTTAATTACATTTTTGGTATATATATTTTTTTTAATTTAAGCAATATATAGTGGACCTAAATCTGCACATTAATATCATTTCATTTTAAAGCTGTTTTTTCCTAGAATTCAACACAACTTCTAAATATTAATTTGATATTTTTGCCACCATCTAAATACAGTTTATATTTTGCAAATTACCAATTAATACATTAGTTCAATGCAAGAGACCCAGATTTCTTTCTAACATGTGTCAGCATTGACGACCGCCCAGAGTCGTCTTCACATGACAGCATCAGATTAAACATGAAGTCAACTTTGTGGGTCATCACTCAAAAGTTACCGAAAGAATGTTTTGGTCAGTTGATACAGTTTATGCTGAGAAATGTTTTGCACTCATATTAACTGTGAAGCATTACAAACAGTTTAGTCACAATTAAGAAGAGTTTAAAAAGTATTGTTTGTGCTGTATCGTAATCAGGTAGGTTATGAGTAAAAAACAGAATTTCTACAAAGTCTAATCAACAACATCTTTTGAAGCAAGCTGTTGTCTTCTTTCTCACACTAAATGCTACAAACATGGTTTTACATTTAAACATACTACAATAGTGTCTCCATGTGGTCACTTGCATAACTACAGTTCTGTAAAGCTCTCCTGCTTTACTCCTGCCTGCTCCCAATAGACACCAGTAATATGCCCATGCTGGGTGTGCTGTCATGCCTGTGCATGGACAAAAATTGACAGAAGGCCAAGGAAGTTCAGGTCTCCTGTTTTTTGTTTTTTTTCTGGGGAGTTATGTGCCTTTTATTGCTTGAATGATTCATAGGTCAGTGGTTTAACAAACAACAAATGTTCCTCTGAAAATAGTCAGCTACAAAGAGTGAAAAAGTAGCCAATGTTCAAAGAAAACTTCTTTGGACATAGGTTAATAGTCTTCCAGAAAGCCTGGAACAGATGCTGCCACAAATTGTCGACTGTCTGATTCTCTTGAGTACCACTTTAAAATGTCTTTAGCCTCTGCAGCTTGATGCTTGTCTGTCATTCAACACAAAAGCATAAAGAAATTCAGCACAAGACTCACAGTTCAGCTGTCTCGTAAACTTCTCCCCAGAGCTGTCAGAGTGGTTCAGTCCCCTGCACCCTGAGTTTGGGGTTTGACAAGAAAAATAGCAGCAACAACACCAAAGATAAAACAGTACAAAAACATTCCCTTTGTTGACCTCTCCAACTTCTGTGTGTTCTCCTGGACTTGCAGGTGTGAAACGGCTGTGAGGCAAACAGTCTCCAACAGCATGAGTAGAAAGTCCTAGTGGATGATGCAGGAGACTCCTGAATAGTTTATACCACCAGCTTGGGACACCCCAGGGCAAGGAACCATTCCCACTCATATAAATATATATAAAATTGTTTGTTCTTGCTGTTGGGATCTTGAAGGAATTCACACACAGATCAAATTATAAAGAGGAGTCCTGTTTCTCTGGATATGATGTCGCTTCCAGCAGAGGCAAAAACCCAATGACAGTGCAGTCAGAGTTATTTAGCTTCACTTCACTCTCCTAAGTCCAGTTTCAGTTTAACTTTAGCTCACGTTTCAGAATTACTTTAAAAAAAATCAAAAAACTAATTTAAGAAAATAATACAAAAGATATAAAACTGACAGAACAAAAGTTTAATGAAGCTGTTAAATGATGTAATTTAATATTTGTGTTACAATGATACATCCAGAGGAGTGTGAACATTAGATCAGAAGTACTAAGAAAAAAGTGCTTGGGTGAATGAGACAATTGTGCAAAGTACTTTGAGGACTCAGGTAAAGTAGTGCTGTATAAGAACCAGTCCATTCACCATGCTTTATGTGCATGAGCACTTTTAAGAAAAAAAGTGTTGCCTGGTAGCCACTACAGAGAAAAGCACACGGACCCTCTGACACATACAGAAAGAGGAAGTAGGACTATTTTAATTTCTGTCAAACTGCTGCTGATCTCATTTCAGCCAGCTGCAGGATGGAGGGAACATCTGTACAGATGCTGCTGGGTGAGTCCGACCTGCTGGATCACCAACACGGTGTCTGAATTCTGAGAGATGATCACAGTTATTAAAGTTCATTTCTCTTGTAGTTTTGCTCTCACTGCTGGGCTGCACAGCAAACCAAGGTCAGTC